>NC_073237.2:121640833-122015000 GCF_029281585.2 Gorilla gorilla gorilla
AGCATGGGGGTTGTGAAAACTTCCTCTAAGTTTACAGTGTTCTAAGGATTTTAGATTGTTCTTAGTTACTTGGTTTATCTTGATCTCCAGATTTATATATATCTTACTGAGTTGTCATTAGAGATTGTTAAATTAGATTTGGTGGTATTTAATTTCACACTCATACAATTAATGGAGGTTTATCTAATTGTGAAAGTTCCAGATAGGCACCCATTTCTAGATTGGTTGGATACTTCTATGTTATTTGTTTCCTCTGGGAAATAATGGGGTATAATTTTAATGCCATTGCCGTTCTGCTTATTAGTGTGCAGCTTGTTATTGTTGAACTATGTCTTATTTTGAAGTTTAGTACTATGCCCTTTTTGTGGCACTTAAAAATTTTCTCATTTTTACAGAATTTGTCTTGTCTTGAGTGTTTCAGTAATTGCACTAATAGGTCTTCAGCAGGGAAGAGCTTGGTGCCAAATTTTTATTGTTTTTCTTTTCTTTTTTTTTTTTTTTTTTTAATTCTTCAGCTAAGACTGCAGAAGAGGTGATTTATTGTATGGATGTTATACTTGGCCACAAGGAAACACAGAAATAGTGCAGAATGTCACAGGTCCAGGGCAGAGGACCAACATGGGCAGTTTTGGTTATGAGCGAGGTGGGTCTCAGGTGATCGGTGATCAGAGGGCGATGAAGTTCTAGATCCATTGAGACAAGCTCTAGACAGTAGCATGCAGTCCCACAACTTGTACCAGCATCCCCAGCATCTGGCATTCCATCTTTCTGCTCCTGTGGCCTCCACGGTGCAACAAGCTAGCGGTTTTCTTGGACCTCTGCCTCATCTTTCTTCTGTTGCGTATTCACTTCTTCCTCCACTTGGCTGTCATGGCGCAGAGGTTTCGAAGAAAATGGCGCTAAGGCTGAGAGCTCTTTTCTTTTTTTAAAAAAAAAATTACTAAAGTAATAAATGTTCTTTGTTTTTTATTTTTATTTTTATTTATTTATTATTATTATTATCTTGAGATGGAGTAGTGCTCCGTCACTTGAGCTCAGGAGCCTGCACTTGGCCAGGCTGGAGTGCAGTGGCGCAATCTCGGCTCACTGCAGCCTCTGCCTCCCCGGTTCAAGTGATTTTCCTGCCTCAGCCTCCCAAGTAGCTGTGATTACAGGCTAACGCTACCACGTCCAGCTAATTTTTGTATTTTTAGTAGAGACGGGGTTTCACCATGTTGGCGAGCCTGGTCTTGAACTCCTGACCTAAAGTGATCTGCCGGCCTCGGCCTCTCAAAGTGTTGGGATTACAGGTGTGAGCCACTATCCCGGGCCTGTTCTTTGTTTTTTTAAAAAAACCTAAAAACAATGGAAAAAAAATGAAGGGTTTTCTTTCTCACATATGCATGCACTTACCATTTGATTTGAATTATTTTCCCCCAAAATTGTAGTTAACATTATATATAATAAGTGCTTTGTACATTTTTTTTTTTTTTTTTGAGTTGGAGTTTCACTCTTGTTGCCCAGGCTGGAGTGCAATGGTGCAATCTCGGCTCACTGCAACCTCTGCCTCCTGGGTTCAAGCGATTCTTCTGCCTCAGCCTCCCGAGTAGCTGGGATTACAGGCATGCACCACCACGCCTGGCTAATTTTGTATTTTTAGTAGGGACGGGTTTCTCTATGTTGGTCAGGCTGGTCTTGAACCCCCAACCTAAGGTAATCCACCCACCTTGGCCTCCCAAAGTGCTGGGATTATAGGCGTGAGCCACTGTGCCTGGCCGCTTTATTCATTTTAATTCATTTAACTTTCAAAAGCCTGTGAACATACCCTGTGAAGTAGGTTCTGGTGTATGTGTTTGCAGATGAAGAAACTGAGTCATAGAGAAGTAAAGTAACCCGAGGAGGTTGCACAGCTAGGGAGTGGCAAACCTGAGACTTGAGCCCAGGTACTCTTGCTCCAGCGTTTAACTCCTAGACTGCCTCTGGGATCTTATGCATATTGTTCTGCAGTTTGCTCTTTTCGCTTAATGATGTCTGATGGACATCTTTCTTTTTTGTTGTTGTTGCTGGTTTTCGTTTTAATTTTTTTCAATTTTTAAATTAAAAAAAATTTTTCTTTGAGACATCTTGTCACCCAGGCTGGAGTGTAATAGTGTGATCTCGGCTCACTGCAACTTCTGCCTCCCGGCTTCAAGTGATTCTTCTGCCTCAGCCTCCCAAGTACCTTGGATTACAGGCGCCTGTCACAGTGCCGGATGTATTTTTAGTAGAGACGGGGTTTCACTATGTTGGCCAGGCTGGTCTTGAACTCCTGACGTCAGGTGATCCACCCACCTGGGCCTCCCAAAATGCTGGGATTACAGGCGTAAGCCACCACGCCCAACCTAAATTGTTTATTTTTTTGATGGACATCTTTCTACATGGTTTGAGTGTACCATTACTTATTTAACTTAATGCCTTTCAAACTTAATCTTGTTGCCAGGCATGGTGACTCAGGCCTATAGTCCCAGCACTTTGGGAGACCAAGGTGGGTGGATTGCTTGAGCCCAGGAGTTTGAGGCCAGCCTGGCCAACATGGCAAAACCCTGTTTCTGCAAAAAATACAAGAGTTAGTTGGGCATGGTGGCACATACGTGTAGTCCCAGCTGCTCGGTGGGAGGCTGAGGAGGTAGGACGATCACCTGAACCCGAGGAGGTTGAGGTTGCAGTAAGCTGTGATCTAGCCACTGCACTCTAGCCTGGGGGACAGAGTGAGACTGTGTCTCAAAAGAAAAAATAAAAAGACAATCTTGTTTAACATTGCCAATTTCATTAGTAATGATTTCAAGTTATATAAAAAGTCAAGGTTTTTGAATTGGAATAGTCATGGAACATTAGTATTTCCTAAGTAATGCATATTAGCTATTCATGTGTATTGATATTGTCTCAGTTGAGTTGTATAATAAAATCCGAGCTTAACCCACAAACCATTTATTACGAATGAGTTTAATTATTTTTGTAGTTATTCTGTCTTCTTTAGCTCTGGAAAATTAGTGTATTGAGGGTAAAATCAATAATCTGTTTGGATTTCATTTTCTTTTGACATCTTCCAGAATTCTGTTGTCGTCACAAGAAGTCTGTTGTGTTGATTTGAACTGTGAACACTATCTGACATTATATTACCTGTATTTTCAAAGTAATTTGCCTTTCAATTCCTTGTACTTGTGCCAGGCAGCGTTAGTTGGTAGTAAGCCCATTCTTTTTTCTACAATGTTTCACTCTTGCTTCAAATATAACAACTATTCTGTAGGCCAGAGTTCAAAACAAAACAAAACATACAAAAAACCAAATAATACTGACTAAAGATACTAAAATGTCACTTGTTTCAAATTTTTTCTCATTTAATATTTACTGCCTAATTTTGAAGAAATATCTTTCCAGTCTTTAATAAAAATGTTACACCTGTAATCCCAGCACTTTGGGATTACACAGGCGGATCACTTGAGCTCAGGAGTTTGAGACCAGCCTGAGCAACATGGTGAAACCCCATCTCTACAAAAAATACAAAAATTAGCTGAGCGTGGTGGTGTACGCCTGTAGTCCCAGCTACTCAGTACGCTGAGGCAGGAGAATTGCTTGAGCCTGGGAGGCGGAGGTTGCAGTGAGCCGAGAGTGCACCATTGCACTCTAGCCTGGAGAACAGAGTGAGACCCTGTCTCAAAACACACAAACAAATTTCAGATATGCTCATTGGAATGTGAGAAGATATTTTCAACTAAATTTAGTTGCAGGTTTTTTTGTTTTGTTTTGAGACAGGGCCTCGCTCTTGCCTGAGATGAAGAGCAGTGGGACCATCACAGCTCACAGCAGCCTCAAACTCATGGGCTCAAGCAGTGTTCTCATATCAGCCTCCTGAGAACCTAGGACTACAGGTGCATGCCACCACGCCTAGCTAATTTTCGAAATTTTTTTTTCGTAAATATGGAGTCTCCCTATGTTGTCCAGGCTGGTCTTTTGAATTCCTGGCCTCAGGCGATCCTCCCACTTTGGCCTCCCAAAGTGCTGTGATTATAGGTGTGAGCTACCATGCCCAGCCTTAATTACAGTTTTCTAATAATGTTTTCTAATAATTTTGGAACTAAGTAGCAGCTTGACTGATTCCTAATTGGAGCATTGCTCTTTATCAGTCAGTCATTTTTAAAATTAATTATAAATTCAAACATTCATTCAGCACCTGCTAAATGCCAGTCACTGTGCTAAGTAATGGGGATACCGGCATGACAATGTCCCTACTTCAGGGAACTTGGAGTTTTGTTGTAAAAACAACATTTTGTTGCAGACAATGTAAAGTGCTGTGGGAGAGATGAACCCAAATGAGGAAATATCTGAGTCAAGGGACTGTACTTGGTTTGAGCTACACCCTGATACCTAAGTGTGATTTAACTGGCCAATGAGAGGAGTGGACACAGGGCTGTAAAAACAGAATGTATAAAAGTGTAGTTTGTGAAAACTAGTAGAAATTGTCACTGGAAAGTCATGTATCCCTAATATATTGTGTATCCTTCAGTATCCCTAAGGTAATATGCCCTCCGTCAAGATCAGACCTTGCCTGTCTTGTTCATCAGTGCTTAGCACATAGGAGGTATTTAATAATTAACATCTGTTGAATGAATGAGTGAAGGAAGTGTGTTAAGTAAAGCATACTATGCTTGTCTGTTTTTTTTTTTTTTTTTTTTTGAGACAGGGTCTTGCTTTGTCTCCTAGGCTGGAGTACAGCTCACTGCAGCCTTGACCTCCCAGGCTCAAGCAGTCCTCCTACCTCAGCCTCCCAAGTACCTGGGACTCCAGGTGCATGCCACACCCAGCTAATTTTTAAATTTTTTTATAGAAACAGAGTCTCACTATGTTGCCCAGGCTGGTCTTGAACTACTGTGCTCAAGTGATCCTCCTGCCTCAGCCTCCCGAAGTGTTGGGATTATAAGCGTGAGCCACTGTACCTGAACTTGTCAATTTTTTGGAACGAGAATGAACTCATTATTTTAGTATATTATTAATGCCTGACAATTTTTAGATCATGTAATTTCACAAAACATAAAATGAGCAAGAAACTGCTCCTGCACTGAAGGGAGTAAGTTCTGTAAGGAGAAGTAAATGTAAATAAATCGTCATGATTCAACATGATATTTGTAAAAAATATTTGCAAGAGACACTCATCTATTGTATGGATTGGTTAAGTCCCTGAAAAGTGGTGGATAATTTAAAATGCTCACATTAGGCTGGGTGCGGTGGCTTATGGCTGTAATCCCAGCACTTTGGGAGGACTAGTCGGGCGGATCACCTGAGGCTAGGAGTTGGAGACCAGTCTGGCCAACATGGTGAAACCCTGTCTCTACTAAAAATACAAAAATTAGCCGGACGTGGTAGTGGGTGCTGGTAATCCCAGGTACTCGGGAGGCTGAGGCAGGAGAATCACTTGAACCTGGGAGGCGGAGGTTGCAGTGAGACAAGATCATGCCACTACCCTCCAGCCTGGGCGACAGAGCGAGACTCCCATTTCAAAATAAATAAGTAAAATGTTCACATTAGGCCAGGCAAGGTGGTTCATGCCTGTAATCCCAGCACTTTGGGAGGCCGAGGCAGAAAGATTGCTTGAGCTCAGGAGTTCGAGACCAGTCTGGGCAATGTGGTGAAACCTCATCTCTACACAAAATACAAACATTAGCTGGATGCGGTAGTACATGCTTGTAGTCCCAGCTGCTTGGGAGGCTGAAGTGGGAAGATTGCTTGAGCTTGGGACATCAAGGCTGCAGTGAGCCATTATCATGCCACAGTACTCCAGCCTGGGTGACAGAGCAAGATGCTGTCTGGGAAAAAAAAAAAACAAAAAAAAAAACTCACATTAAAATTATTTGATTGATAAAATGCAAGGGATAACATTATAGCAGGTCATTTAAAAAATGGCAGTCATGGCTGGGCACAGTGACTCATGCCTGTAATCCTAGCACTTTGGGAGGCCCAGGAGGGCGGATCATCTGAGGTCAGGAGTTTGAGACCAGCCTGGCCAATATGGTGAAACCCCGTATCTACTGAAAATACAGAAATTAGCCAGGTGTGGTGGTGGGCGCCTGTAATCCCAGCTACCCAAGAGGCTGAAGCAGGGGAACCACTGGAACCTGGGAGGCAGAGGCTGCAGTGAGCCGAGATCACACCACTGCACTCGTCTGGGAGACAGAGCAAGACTCCATCTGAAAAAAAAAAAAAAGACAGTCATGTACTCTTTTGCCCTATTACATTAATGTGAATATTACATAAATACTATGAGGAAGGCCGGCCGCAATGGCTCACGCCTGTAATCGCAGCACTTTGGGAAGCTGAGGCAGGTGGATCACTTGAGGTCAGGAGTTTGAGACCAGCCTGGCCAAATGGTGAAACCCTGTTTCTACAAAAATACAAAAAAATTATCTGGATGTGGTGGCACACGCCTGTAATCCCAGCTACTATGGAGGCTGAGACAGGAGAATCACTTGAACCCAGGAGGCGGAGGTTGCAGTGAGCCGAGATCGTGCCATTG
Organism: Gorilla gorilla gorilla; assembly: GCF_029281585.2. Classification (NCBI taxonomy): domain Eukaryota; kingdom Metazoa; phylum Chordata; class Mammalia; order Primates; family Hominidae; genus Gorilla; species Gorilla gorilla. The sequence continues at coordinate 121,647,360 of NC_073237.2, forward strand.
TACTCCAGCCTAGGCGACAGAGTGAGACTTCATCTCAAAAAAAAAAAAAAAATTAAAAATTAAAAATAAAAAAAAAACACTGAGGAAAAGTATGTGCACAATAAAAAAAAAAATAGTTCTGCCAAAGTGTAGGCATCAGTATATAAAAATCTTTCCCATACATAATCCTCAGATAACATTATGATTTTTCCCAAATGTGCTTACTATTTGAACTATTATTTATTCAGTGACCTTTTTTTTTGATATGGAGTCTTGGTGCGATGTTCAGGCTGGAGTACAATGGCGAGATCTTGGCTCCCTGCAACCTATGCTTCCTGAGTTCAAGCGATTCTTCTGCCTCAGCCTCCTGAGTAGTTGGGATTACAGGTACGCGCCACCATGCCTGGCTCATTTTTGTATTTTTAGTAGAGATGGGGGTTTCACCACGTTGGCCAGGCTGGTCTTGAACTCCCGACCTCAGGTGATCCACTCAACCTCGGCCTCCCAAAGTGCTGGGATTACAGGCGTGAGCCGCTGCGCTGGCCAAAACATAGTTATTACAACTATTTCAGGAATGTTATATAGAATAAATGAGAAGAGCCAGGCACAGTGGCTCACGCCTGTAATCCCAGCACTTTGGGAGTCCAAGGCGGGGGCTCACCTGAGGTCAGGAGTTCAAGACCAGCCTGACCAACATGGAGAAACCCCGTCTCCACTAAAAATACAAAATCAGTCAGGCATGGTGGTGCATGCCTGTAATCCCAGCTACTTGGGAGGCTGAGGCAGGAGAATCGCTTGAACCCAGGAGGCGGAGGTTGTGGTGAGCCGAGATTGCGCCATTGCGCTCCAGCTTGGGCAACAAGAGCAAAAGTCCATCTCAAAAAAAAAAAAAGAATAAATGAGACCATCCATGAAAAGCCCGTAGTTGGTGTCTAGCACCTGGCAGGCCTGAAATGTGTGGTAGTTATTACTGTTTTTATTTCCTAAGCACCCTTATTCTTTACTGCTGATCAGTTAAAACTCTTCAAGCTCAACTGTTACTACTACTTTTTTTTTTTTTTTTTTGAGACGGAGTCTCGTTGTGTTGTCCAGACTGTAGTGCAGTGGCGCAATCTTGGCTCACTGCAAACTCCACCTCCTGGGTTCACGCCATTCTCCCACCTCAGCCTCCCGAGTGACTGGGATTACATGCGCCTGCCACCACGCCCAGCTAATTTTTTGTATTTTTAGTAGAGATGGGGTTTCACCGTGTTAGCCAGGATGGTGTCGATCTCCTGACCTTGTGATCCGCCCGTCTCGGCCTTCCAAAGTGCTGGGATTACAGGCGTGAGTCAACGTGCCCAGCCAACTGTTACTACTTCTAATAGCCTAAAAAAGATTTGCTATTAAGTGGAAGTCAATATAAAAGTAGCTTTTCTTAAACTATTCTGGCTGGAAAATATATTTCCTTTGCTTCGATTGATCAGAAATTAGTGCAAATGTAATATAGCTATGGAAATTTTGTTTCATGAAGTTTCTGTGTTTCATTTGTGATCACAGTGAACTGAAAGAAAAAATATTTTTAGTGTGATAAACACCATAATGTGTTAACAGATGTTAATGGGTTCTGGAATGTCATATGGGAGCCGTTCCCTTTTCTAGGCAGTGGTGGTTAGAGATTGGTGATAATTACAGTGTTCAAATGCTGCTGTCAAGTTTGTATAATTTTTCTTACTGAGAAAAGTTGCTAACTCAGTACTTGAATTTAGAAGTATATTATTTGTTTAATTTAAAAGGTAGACTTAAATTTTTGTTATTTTTGTAGAGAACAGTCTTGCTATATTGTTCAGGCTGGTTATGAATGAACTCCTGACCTCAAGCAGTCCTCCTGCCTCAGCCTCCCAAAGTGCTGGGATCACAGGTGGGAGCCACTGTGCCCAACCTAGAGTTTATTTTTTAGATCAATTTTAGCTTTACAGAAAAATTGAGATGATGGTACAGAGACAGCATCAAGATCAAGTCTTCATATTATTAACATCTTATAGTAGCATAGTACATTTGTTTCAATTATGACAGTTTGTTACAATATTGTGAACTAATATCGATAAATTATCATTAAATAAGGTTCATACTTTATTCCAATTTCCTCAGTTTTTACCTAGTGTCCTTTTTCTGTTCAGGATCCCATTCAGCATACTATATTACATTTAGATGTTATTGTGTAATTTTTAATTAGATTGTCTTGAATTAGATACATTAATGTATGTGTGTGGATGAAGCACACTATATTACTCATAATGCTCTTAAAGATAATTGGCTTTTTTTTTTTTTTTTGATGGAGTCTCGCTCTGTCACCCAGGCTGGAATACAGTAGTGGGATCTGTGCTCACTGCAATCTCTGCCTCCTCTCTGGTTCAAGTGATTCTTCTGCCTCAGCCTCCCAAGTAGCTGGGATTACAATAGGCACCTGCCACTACACCTGGCTTATTTTTAAAAAATTTTAATTTTAGTGGCTCATGCCTGTAATCCCAACACTTTGGAACGCCGAGGTGGGCGGATCACAAGATCAAGAGATTGAGACCATCCTGGCCAACATGGTGAAACCCCGTCTCTACTAAAAATACAAAAATTAGCTGGGCATAGTGGCGTATGCCTGTAGTCCCAGCTACTTGGGAGGCTGAGGCAGGAGAATCACTTGAACCCAGGAGGCGGAGGTTGCAGTGAGCTGAGATCACGCCACTGCACTCCAGCCTGGCAACAGAGCGAGACTCCATCTCAAAAAATAAAATAAATAAAAAGTTTTAATTTTAATTTTAATTTTTAGTAAAAACGGGGTTTCACCATGTTGGTCAGGCTGGTCTTGAATTCCTGGCCTCAAGCAATCCACCTGCCTTGGCGTCCCAAAGTGCTGGGATTACAAGCATGAGCCGCCACTCCTGGCCTGATAGTCGGCTTTTACTTTTACTTTTAGTTAAGTCTTTTACACATGTAGGTTTCATAATGTTAGCAGGTAGTCTGTTTTACCTCTTTAGTTACGACTTTGATATTTCCCACTTACTTTGATGAAAAGGTCATTTTGGTCAATTTTGTTATGTGATGGATATGGCGTCTTGTCTCATTGCCCCTGGGAAATGATAAAAAGTTACCCTACCTTTTAATTGATAAGAATAATGATATCCTACACTCTGCAGCAATTTTTACTTTACAGTTATCTTACAGTATACCATCTGAGATAGATAAGGGCATCATCCCAATTTTGAAGATGAGGAAATAAACTTTGGTGAAGTGCCTAGCCACAAGTCACGTTGCCAATAGGTGTCAGAGTTCAGTCTTAAATTCATCAGATCTTCTGACTCCAGTTTTAGTATTCTTTCGCCTATGTTAATTAAAATAGTCTTTGTAGAAATTAAGAAAGTAGGAAATGGTCTTTTTTTAATGAGTTTCTAACAACATTATTTCTGAAATTGTTGGGTTAATAAAGAGGTGATTCATTTGTTCACCTGAATTCTAGCTGTTACTTAAAGTTTATTTTTATTTTTATTTATTTATTTATTTATTTATTTATTTATTTATTTATTTATTTATGTTTGAGAGGGAGTTTTGCTCTGTCGCCCAGGCTGGAGTGCAATGGCGTGATCTCGGCTCACCACAGCCTCCGCCTCCCAGGTTCAAGCAATTCTCCTGCTTTAGCCTTCTGAGTAGCTGGGATTACAGGCATGCACCACCACACCCAGCTAATTTTGTATTTTTAGTCGAGACTGGGTTTCACCATGTTGGTCAGGCTGGTCTCGAACTCCTGACCTCAGATGATCCATCCACCTCGGCCTCCCAAAGTGCTGGGATTACAGGTGTGAGCCACCGCGCCCATCTTATTATTTTTATTTTTTAGACAGGGTCGTGCTGTGTTGCCCAGGCTGAAGTGCAGTGTGGCGCAGTCTTGGCTCACTGCAGCCTTGACCTCCCCAGCTCAAGTGATCCTCCGCCTTCAGCCTCTGGAATAGCTGACACCACAGGCGTACATCCCTCCACCTGGCTATTTATTATTATTTGTAGAGATGGGGTCTCCCTGTATTGACCAGGCTGGTCCCAAACTCCTGGGCTCAAGTGGTCCTCTCACCTTGGCCTCCTGAAGTGTTGGGATTATAGGTGTGAGACACCACACCTGGCCTTACTTTGAGTTTTGAATTGCTAGATACATATCATTAATTTGGGATACCGTTAATTAGAAATTCTCAATAGCGAAAACTTGAAATGTGATTCTTATCCCATAAAAAGTTGGAAATATTTTTTTTCCTACCTTAGAGACCATCTCTTTAGTCAGAGGAGTTCGTTTAGATATAGTTGTTAACATTTGTAATATATGTGTTATCCTTGAAACTTTTTTTTTTTCTTTTTTTGATATGGAGTCTCGCTCTGTCACCCAGGCTGGAGTGCAGTGGCATGATCTCAGCTCACTGCAGCCTCTGCCTCCCGGGTTCAAGTGATTCTCCTGCGTCAGGCTTCCCAAGTAGCCAGGACTACAGGTACGTGCCACCATGCCTGGCTAATTTTTTTGAATTTTTAGTAGAGATGGGGTTTTGCCATGTTGGCCAGGCTGGTCTTGAACTCCTGACCTCAAGTGATCCACCCGCCTTGGCCTCCCAAAGTGCTGGGATTACAGGCGTGAGTCACTGAGCCCCGCCAGAACTTTTTTTTTTTTTTTTTTTTGAGATGGAGACTCACTCTTGACATCTAGGCCGAAGTGCAGTGGTGCGATCTCAGCTCGCTGGAACTTCCACCTCCCAGGTTCAAGCAGTTCTCCTGCCTTAACCTCCTGAGTAGCTGGTGGTGCACACCACCATGCCCAGCTAATTTTTTGTATTTTTAGTAGAGATGGGAGTTCACCATGCTGGCCAGGGTGGTCTCGATCTCCTGACCTCATGATCCGCTCGCCTCAGCTTCCCAAAGTGCTGGGATTACAGGTGTGAGCCACCGCGCCTGGCAACTTTTTTTTTTTTAAAGAGACGGGGTCTCGTTATGTTGCCCAGGCTGTTCTCGAACTCCTGGCCTCAAGTGATCCTCCCTCCTCGGCCTCCCAAAGCACTGACTGACAGGCTTGAGACACCACACCTCTGGCCTCCTTCAGAATTTTAATGTGCAGTCATGGGTCCTTAATGAGAGGGATACATTCTGAGAAATGTGTCATTAGGCAGTGTCATTGTGTAAACATTATAGAGTGTGTTTACACAAACTTAGGTGGCATAGTCCCCTGCTCTCCTAAGCTATATGGCATAGCCTATTTTCTTCTGGGCTACAAACCTGTATAGCATGTTACTGTACTGAATACTCTAGGCAATTGTAACATAATAGTAAGTGCTTGTGTATCTAAACATAGAAAAATAGTACAGTAAGAATATTGTATAAAAGCTCCATTATAATCTCATGGGCCCACTGGAGTTTCACCATGGTTGACTGAAAGGTCTTTATGTGGCACATGACTGTATTTTGTAATTCATAAATTTCACCTTATCAGGCAGTGCCTCCTCTCTGTGCTTTGCGTTAGAGTAGATATGCTTGCTTATCAGGGGTTGGCAGAGTTTTTCTGTGAAGGACTAGATAGCAGATATTTTGGACTTGTGGGCCACGTGGACTGTGGAGGACTCTGGCAACTATTCAGCTCTGCCATTGTGGCATGAAAGCAGCCATAGATAATATATAAACAAGTGAGTATGGCTTCGTTCCAATACAACTTTTATTTATACAAACAGGCAGCAGGCTAAATATGACCTGAAAGTCATATTCTGCTGGTCCCTCCTCTGTACCATTATGGAAAGATATAGAAATCCAGTGTGCTTCACTCTTGCCACTAAAATCTCGTTACTGTGCTCTCAGTGATAAGTGTTAAAACATGAGTTGAAAAACTTGAACTTCTCAAAATCTGATTAATATGCATGGGCATAATCTATTTCTTTTTTCTTTGTTTTTTTTTTTTTTTTTTGAGGTAGAGCCTTCCTCTGTTGTCCAAGCTGGAGTGCAGTGGCCTGATCTTGGGTTCAAGTGATTCTCCTGCCTTCTGGGTTCAAGTGGTTCTCTTGCCTCAGCCTCCCGAATAGCTGGGATTACAGGCACCCGCCACCACACCCGGCTAATTTTTCTATTTTTGGTTAGAGATGGGGTTTTGCCATGTTGGCCAGGCTGGTCTCAAACTCCTGACCTCAGGTGATCCACCTGCCTCGGCCTCCCAAAGTGCTGGGATTACAGGTGTGAGCCACTGCACCTGGCCCATCTGTTTTGTTTTTATAGAAAATATGGTAATGCTGTTGAACTTATTTTATTTTATTTATTTTTTGAGACAGGGTCTCATTCTGTTGGTCAGGCTGGAGTGCAGTGGCTCAGTCTTGGCTTACTGCAGCATTGACCTCCCTGCTCAAGTGATCCTCCTACCTCAGCCTCCTGAGTAGCTGAGACTACAGGCATGCGCGATCACACTCAGATAATTTTCGTGTTCTCTGTAGAGACAGGGTTTTGCCATGTTTCCCAGGCTGGTCTCAAAATCCTGGGCTCAAGTGATCCACCTGCTTTGGCCTCCCAAAGTGCTGGGTCCATAGATGTGAGCCACTTCACCTGGCCATATATATATTAATATATGTGTTTTGAGACAGGACCTTGCTCTGTCACCCAGGCTGGAGTGCAGTGGCGCAATTATAGCTCACTGCAACCTCTGCCTCCTGGGCTCAATCAGTCCTTCCACTTCAGCCTCCCAAGCAGCTGAGATAACAGCTGTGCGCCACCATGCCCAGCAAATTTTTTTTATTGTGGTTGTTTTCTTTGTTTTTTATTTATTTTTTTGATAGAGATGGAGTTTTGCCATGTTGCCTAGGCTGATCTTAAACTCTTGGGCTTAAGCAATCTGCCTGCCTCGGCTTCCCAAAGTGCTGGAATTACAGGCATGAACCACCACTCCTGGCCAGCTCTTGACCTTACAGGTTTTCAAAGTCTAGTTTTTTTTTTTTTACTACAAAAAAACTAACTTAGAAACTGCTCGTGAATTTCAGGAAAAAATTGTATTTGTTATTTTAGGTATGCCTAATGTTAATTTAAAAATTCTTTGATTTTACTTATGTTCTTATTCATAGAGCAACTGGTGACCATGCAGATATTAGCAAAGATAAAATATTGAGAGCTGCTTATGTTTGGCCGTGGTTTGGGGGCTGGGGATACATAGGCCTAAGAGATGCCCTATGCCTTTGAGGACACGGAAAGACAGGATATAGACATTAAAGATGAAAGTACAAAAAAAGGTTTCAAATTGGTGGTATCAAAAGTTTCACCGGGCTCGGTGGCTCACGCCTGTAATCCCAGCACTTTGAGAGGCTGAGGCGGGTGAATCACCTGAGGTCACGAGTTTGAGACCAGCCTGGCCAACGTGGCAAAACCCCGTCTCTATTAAAAATACAAAAATTAGCTGGACGTGGTCGGGGGTGCCTGTAATCCTAGCTAATCGGGAGGCTGAGGCAGGACAATCACTTGAACCCAGGAGGCAGAGGTTGCAGTGAGCTGAGATCGTGCCATTGCACTCCAGTCTGGGCAACAAAAGTGAAACTCCATTTCAAAAAAAAAATCAGTGTGTCAGGAGTTCAGAGTTGAGATTTATTGCCATATGCATACTGTATGGTTGGAAAGGAAGGTTTTATTGAGTCTGGTCTTGGAAATTGGAACATCTGCATGAGAGGGGGCCAGATACAAATATAGAAACATGACGAAGAACTCAAAGTAAAAATGGGCCGGGCGCAGTGGCTCATGCCTGTAATCCTAGCATTTTGGGAGGCAAAGGCAGGTGGATCACTTGAGCTCAGGAGTTTGAGACCAGCTTCTACAACATGGCTAAACCTTGTCTCTATAAAAAATGCAAAAATTAGCTGGGCATGGTGGTGCATGCCTGTAGAGGGAGGATTGCTTGAGCTGGGGAGGCACAGAGCCATGATGGTGCCGCTGCACTCCAGCCAGCCTGGCGACAGAGCAAGACCTTGTCTCAAAAATAAAAAATAAAAGAAAAATGGGAAGGCCAGTTTGGCAGGAGCAGGAAAGTTTATGTAGGGAAGTAGCATAAATTAGGACTGGAGGGGTGGATTGAAGCAAGATTGTGCTTTGAATATTAAACCAAGGAGTTTGGAAATTATCTCTGAGGGGTAAAGAATAACTGAAAATTGTGAGCAACTTTGTACCTTTATTCCTACTTTAAGTCATTTATTTATTTACTTATTTTATTTTATTTTATATCTTTTGAGATGGAGTCTTGCTCTGTCACCTAGGCTGGAGTGCATTGGTGTGATCACGGCTCACTGCAACCTCTGCCTCCCAGGTTCAAACAATTCTCCTGCCTCAGCCTCTTGAGTAGCTGGGATTACAGGTATGTGCCACCATGTCCAGCTAGTTTTTGTATTTTTAGTAGAGACGGGTTTCACCATGTTGACGAGGCTGGTCTCGAACTCCTGACCTCAAGTGATCCGCCTGTCTTGGCCTCCCAAAATGCTGGAATTACGTGTGTGAGCCACTGTTTCTGGCTTACTTTAAGTCTTATATGAAACTTCCAGATGTTGTTTTTAATGTTTTTGGTGCAGTGTGTTTATTTTAGTTAATTTTTTTTTTTTTTTGAGACGGAGTCTCACTCTGTCGTCCCGGCTGGAGTGCAGTGGCGCGATCTCGGCTCACTGCAACCTCCTCTTCCTGGGTTCAAGCGATTCTCCTGCCTCAGCCTCCTGAGTAACTGGATTTATAGGCGCGCACCACCACCCCTGGCTCATTTTTGTATTTTTAGTAGAGATGGGGTTTCACAGTGCTGGTCAGGCTGGTCTCAAACTCCTGACTTCATGATCCACCCGCCTCAGCCTCCCAAAGTGCTGGGATTACAGGCTTGAGCCACTGCACCCGGCCTTAGTTAATATTTAACGACAATTTATATTGTTCACATCTTCTTTTCCCATCCACCAAAGGACTACATCCTTGTTCTGTGTTATTTCTACCTTTTGTTTTGAAGCCTCTAATAAGAATATGTCATTGAAATACCTCCTTTTCATTTTTTTAAGAGACAGAGGTCTCACTATATTCCCCAGGGTGGTCTTGAATTCTTGGGCTCACATGATCCTCCCGCCTCAACTTCCCAAAGTGCTGGGATTACAAGCGTGAACCACCAGGCCCGGCCCATTCTTACATTCATTTAGCAAGTACATACTGAAGTCTTGTGATGTGCCAGGCTCTCTTATGGTCAGTGATGACTGCAAGGGAACCAATTAGGCAAAAATCTCTTTCCTTACGGAGTTCAGATTTTCTTACAGAGATGGTCAATACATGAGATAAATAAGTAAAATGTGTAGTATGCTCAGTGCTAAGGAGAAAAAACAATGCAGGGGAAGTGTGTGGCATAGTAGAGGCTGAAATCTTACATAGGGTGGCCAGACTCACTGAAGAACATGATACTTTGATAAAGACCTAAAGGAAGTGAGAGGTCTGGGATGGTGAGCAAGTGCAAAGGTACTGAGGTAGAAGTGTGTCTGGCACGTCTGACAATGTGGCTGGAGCAGAATGGATGAGGGAGAGAGTAATAGAGTGACTATATGTTCTTGTTTATGTCTGTTGTCTTGAAATTATTGATACTGCCTACTTTTACTCCCAATAGAGTCCAGATATTGAATGATGAATTATATGGTCTCTTGGTAATAGGAGGTGAGGTAGGAGAGGTAAGGTGGTGAGGAGCAGATAATGGAGAGCTGAGATGAACATTTGGAGGATTTTGAACACGGGAGCCCTATGATTTGACTCATGCTTTACAGGCTTACTCTGGCTGCTGTGTTCATAGTAGACTAGGAGCAAAGACTGAAGCAGAGTTAGTTAGGAAACTATTGCAGTAATCCAGGTGAGATATGTGGTGCTTTGGGACAGGATGGTAGCAGTAAAAGTGTTGAGAAGTAGATAGATTCTGGATGTGTTTTGAAGATACACATCAGGATTTGATATGGATTGGGTATAGGATTTACGAGAAAGAAGGGAGTCAAGAATGATAGAGTTTTTGGCCTGAGCAGTTGGAAGGATGGAATTGCCATTGATTGACATGGGAAAGGCCGTCTTTTTGTGGGGAGGGAAGCAGGTGTTTTTTAGGGGAAGATGAGGTCAGTTTTGGACATGTTTTAATTTTGAGATGCGTATTAGACAACCCAAGGGAGATGTTGATTAGGCAGTTGCATATATGGATTTGGCATTCAGGGGAAAGGGACAGGCTGGAGATATTAATTTGGGAACTGTTATCACTTTGATGGTACTTAAAAATGATTGAGAGTGAATGAGATTGCCTAGGAAGTGAGTTTAGTTAGAAAAGAAAAAGGTCTGAAGATTGAGCCTTGGGGTAATTTATCCAGTGTTTCAAAATCAGGGAGATAAGGGAACTAACAAAGGAGATAGACTGAGTGGAGAAGAACAGGAGCAAACCCATGAGAATGTGGGTGTCCTAGAAGTCAAAGAAAGTTTCTTAAAGAGGAGAGAGGTCAACCATCTCAAATGCTTCTGTTAGGTCAGGAAGAGGAGGAATGATATTTACCATGGATTTAGTAGCATGTTTATTGTTGAACACTAGTAGTTTTGAGTAGTGGAGCAAAACTGATGAGTGCGGGTTTAGGAGTGGATGAGAGGCAAGACACCTCTTTGAAAGAGTTTTGTTGTAAAGGGAAGGAGAAAAAATGGTATGGAAGCTGAGAGGGGAAAGTGAAGTAGAGAGATTTCTTTTTGTATAAGATGAAAAATGACAGCAAGTCTGTATGTTGGTGAAAATGATCCAGTAGAGAGAAAAATATGAATGTGGGGATAGGGTGGTTGGATTTCTTTAGCATTGCTTTTAAGTAAATATGAAGGGAGGAAGCCAGTGTTCAAGTGAGGATTGGCAATGACCAGTAGAAAAGCAGTTCATTCAAAGTAAAAGCAAGTAGAAAGAGCATAGATGTAGATAAGTCAATGTAAGTATGATACTGTGAGCTTGTGGAAAGTCTCTTTCTCATTGCTTCATTTTTCTCAATGAAGACAAAAGCGCAGAGCTGAATAAGGATAAGGGAAGAGGTGTTGGAAGTTTGAGAAGAGGAAATGGTATGAATTAGCTGCCTTGGAGAGTGGGACAGTGGGGGATGGATTGGGAAAATACAGTGTGCATGTGCCACAACAGTAAGCGTCCATCTAGGGTTTGTGATAATGGGGTTAAAGTGATAATAGCCAGACATGGTGGCTCACACTTGTAATCCCAGCCAAGGCCAGGAATATCACTTGAGCCCAGGAGTTTGAGACCAGCCTAGGTAACACAATCAGACCCCATCTCTACAAAATAAAAAATTAGCTGGATGTGGTGGTGCATGCCTGTGGTCCCAGCCTCTGGATGCTGAGGTAGAAGGATTGCTTGAGCTTGGGAGGTCAAGGCTGCATTGAGCCGTGATCACATTACTACACTCCAGCCTGGGCAACAGCGAGACCCTGTCTCAAAGTAAAAAAAAAAAAAAAAAAAAAAAGACTGGGCATAATGGCTCCATCCCAGAACTTTGGGAGGCCAAGGCAAGAGGCTCACTTGAGCCCAGGAGTTTGGGACCAGCTTAGGCAACATAGGGAGACCTCGTCTCTCAAGAAAAATAGAAGAAGATAGCTGGGTGTGATGGCGCACACCTGTAGTCTCAGCTACTCAGGAGGCTGAGGAGGGAGGATTGCTTGAGCCTGGGAGGTCGTGGCTACAGTGCTGTGATCGTGCCACTGCACTCCAGTGTGGGCATCAGAGAAAGACCCTATCTAAGGAAAAAAAAAAAGGATACTAGCGTTGTCATGTGTGTTTGTTTCCCCATCTACGTGTGTGGATGAGGCAGAACATTTGATTTAACTGGGATTGCGGTTTAGTCTAGTGAGGAGGGCAGGTTGAGGGTGCATTCAAGGAAGTGATTATAATGATTGGCCATGGGATTTACACTAGCTAGGTAAGGAGGGAAGCAAAAACAGGAAGCAGGTGAAGGTTAGTTAAAAAGGTGGTAAGATCAATGGCTTGAAAGTCTTGTTGTGGGGTCATATGATTGTTGGAGTTGTGTGGTGTTGGAGAAGTAAGAAAAGACTGTAGTATGTGCCTGCAAGAGAGGGAGGATGATAGGTGGTATGCTTTAATGAAATGAGATTCAAAGTTGGGGTTTTTAATGGCGGAGGGAGGAAGAGTGGTGTGAAAGTGGACCCATAGTGTGAAGGATATGGGAGAGAAAACAGCCTTACCTAAGAGGTCTATAGAGGAAGCCATGTTCCCATGGGAAAGCCAGATTTTAGTTAAGGCAGGAAGGTAAAGAGAACCTCTCCAGAAAAGGTTCAAGTTACAGATTTTCTGATAATTGAACTTGTGTTCCAGGAGCCACTGTGAAAAGGATTGAAGAGGTAAGGAGGAGCAGGAGGTGAGGTAGGAAGAGGTGATGTACAAAGCTATCCAGGTGCCAGGCACGGTGACTCACACCTGTTATCCCAGCACTTTAGGAGGCTGAGGTGGGAGGATTGCTTGAGCCGAAGAGTTTGAGACCTGAGCAACATGGTGAGACTCTGTCTCCACAAAAAGCAAATTTTAAAAATTAGCTGGCTGTAGTGTCATATACCTACAGCTACTCGGGAGGCGGAGGTAGGAGGATTGCTTGAGTCTGGGAGATAGAGGCTGCAGTGAGCCATGATCCCGCCACTGCACTCCGCCTGGATGACAGCGAGACCCTGTCTCAGCAAACAAAACAAAACCATAAGACAACAACAACAAAAGAAACACAAAGCTGTTTAGAGATTTGGTTTTGCAGGATAAAGGATGACCTGGAAGTTCTGACTTTATTATGATTGACATGAACAGAAATAAAGGGCAGACTAAACTAAGACTTGGTGGTCCAGGGTAGATTTTTTTTTTTTAGACACTCTTGCCCTGTCACCCAGGCTGGAGTGCAGTGTTGTGATCTCAGCTCACTGCAACATCTGCCTCTCGGGTTCGAGTGATTTTCTTGCCTCAGCCTCCTGAGTAGCTGGGATTACAGGTGTGCACCACCAAGCCCGGCTAATTTTTGTATTTTTACTAGAGGGATTTCACCATGTTGGCCAGGCAGGTCTTGAACTCCTGACCTCAAGTGATCTGCCCGCCTCGGCCTCCCAAAGTGCTAGGATTACAGGCGTGAACCACCATGCCTGGCTGGTCCAGGGTAGATTTTGATGGAGTTGGCAGTAAGGGCCGAGGGAATGGAGAGGAGAAGATCTTCTTGCCAAATACATGCAGGATTTTCTGGGGCTTCCATTTGGCTTCTGATACTGGAAGTATGGAGTATTAATTAAGGGGAGTCTTAATTGAGCACACAGGCTCTCCTGACTTCTGCAGATGTTTTAATATATTCTGGCACTATTGGGAAATCATTAATGGCTTTCAAAAGGAATTCTGGAGGGATTGGGAAGGATTATATTAACTGTTGCTTTGGAAATACCAATCTGTCAGTGTAGGGTAGGTTGGAGAGAGAAGAAACTTGAAGTATAGGAACATGTTAGGAAATTTTTCCAGTTGTCATGGATTTATGATATGGAATTTGGTTATTTGCAGAACAATTCAAAAGGAAAGGACCAATGTGAGAGTAGAACTTGGTGACAGACCTTGCTGAGGAGAGGATGGTTCCTGAGTTTGGAGTCTAGGAGCCTGTTTGTGCCATGACAGAAATAGAAAAGTCTGAAAGAGTTGCTGGTTTTAGAAGGGAGATTGCTGTGCTCTAGGATATGTTTGAATCTTGGGTGATTGGACTCTTAGGTCTCCTTTCATCATACCTGTAGTGACTTGTAATTTCCTTGTTCTTAGCTTCACAGTTATCTAAGCTTTATGAGGACAGAGATTGTGTCTGTTTTGTTCTGTATTGTCAGTGCCTGGCACAGTGAATACATTTCAGAAATACTTGCTGAATTAAAGTAGAGAAATGGCTTTTTTTTTTTTTTTGAGATGGAGTTTTGCTTGTTGGCCAGGCTGGAGTGCATTGGTGTGATCTCAGTTGACTCTAACCTCTGCCACCCGGGTTCAAGCGATTCTTCTGTCTCAGCCTCCCGAGTAGCTGGGATGACAGGCAGCTGCCACCATGCCCAGCTATTTTTATATTTTATATATATATAATATAATATATATAATATATTTATATTAAATATATTTTATATAAATATATATTTATGTTTTTATTAAATATATATTTTATATAAATATATATTTATGTTTTTATAAAATATATACATTTTAATATTATATATAAAATAAAATATATAAAAATTTTATATTTATATATGTAAAATATAAAAAAATAATATATATAAGTTTTTGTTTCTGTTTTTGTTTTTTTGAGATGGCATCTCACTCTGTTGCCAGTCTGGAGTGCAGTGGTGCAGTCTCGGCTCACTGCAACCTCTGCCTCCTGGCTTCAAGAGATTCTTCTGCCCTAGCCTCCCTAGTAGCTGGGACTACAGGCGTGCACCACCATGCCCAGCTAATTTTTGTGTTTTTTAAGTGGAGATAGGGTTTCACCATGTTGGTGATCTCGATCTCTTGACCTCGTGATCCGCCCACCTCGGCCTCCGAAAGTGCTGGGATTACAGGCGTGAGCCACTGTGCCTGGCCAATTTTTATATTTTTAGTAGAGACAGGGTTTCACGGTGTTGGTCAGGCTGGTCTCGAACTCCTGATCTCAAGTGATCCACCCGCCTCCACCTCCCAAAGTTCTGGGATTACAGGCATGAGCCACTGCGCCCGGCCAAAATGGCTTTTTGTTTTTTTTTTTTTTTTGAGACGGAATCTCCCTCTGTCGCCCAGGCTGGAGTGCAGCGCGTGATCTTGGCTCACTGCAACCTTCACCTCTTGGGTTCGAGCAATTCTTCTGCCTCAGCCTCCTGAGTAGCTGGGACTACAGGCGCGTGTCACCATGCCCGGCTAATTTTTGAATTTTTTAGTAGAGACGGGGTTTCACCATGTTGGTCAGGCTGGTCTCAAACTCCAGACCTCATGATCCACCTGCCTCAGCCTCCCAAAATGCTGGGATTACAGGCGTGAGCCACCGTACCCAGCTAAAATGGTTTTTTTTTTTTTTTTTTTCAAACTTTCCTATGGTGCTGAGAGAAATGGCTTTTAATAGACTTTTCAATTCTGAAATTCTGTCTTGATATTCAGATGTTTTGCAGGTAGAGGAAATAAAGAATTTAAGCTCAGTCAAGAGATAAGGGCTGGAGACACTATGTTTTGTGTGGTATTTGGGTGTAAACTCAAATGAAGTAGATGTCATCAGAAGCCAAATAAAGTTCTATAAAAACCAATAGGTAACAGGAACTTTAAGGAGTAAATTTTTAACAGAACTAGAAATTAAAGTAGATGTTACTGACAAAATGTTTAGATTAGTTGATTGAGAGCAAGTGCTTCTTTCGAGTCAGACAGAACTGAGTTTGTTTGAATCTTGACTTAGCTACTTACTAGATATGTCAATACTTTTCTCAACTGTCAAATGAGGATAATGAGAGTACACCTGTCACAGGGTTGTAAGAGTTCAATTAGGAAAAAGAATAGCAGAGTACTTGGCATAACTCCTAAATAAATGCTAGTTTGATATTAATATTATTATTGTTAGTTTGATGGTCATGTTATTGTTACTTTTCAGGAAACAAACTGATTTATTTCCTAATGTCTGTACTTTTCTGTTGTCTTTAGTATTGTAAAAATTTTCCTACTTTTAGTTATTCATGTCTAAATTTTATTTAAGCTATTCCTGGTGACCCTGAACTCCTCTGATATTATAGTGGTGTCTTAGAAAAGCAGAACAAATTGGTATACTTTTTAAATTATCAAACCCTTTTCCTCAATCTTTTTTTTTTTTTTTTTTTGAGACGGGGTCTGGCTCTGTCACCCAGGCTGGAGTGCAGTGATGCAATCTCAGCTCACTGTAACCTCCGCCTCCCGGGTTCAAGCGATCCTCCCATCTGACCCTCCCAAGTAGCTGGCATTCAGGTATGCACCACCACACCCGGCTAGTTTTTGTATTTTTAGTAGAGATGGGGTTTCACCATGTTGGCCAGACTGATCTTGAACTCCTGAGCTCAAGTGATCCGCCCACATTAGCCTCCCAAAGTGCTGTGATTACAGGTATGAGCCACCATGCCCAGCCTCATGTGTTAATTTTTTAAAGTAAAGTTGTATTTGAAGACTTTAATTTCTAAATTGCATGAATTGGCTCATATTTTGCTGTGTCATTGAAAACATTTTATGTTCTCTTTCTATCTTGAACAATATTTCAATTGTAATTAGGTTGTGAGCTCCTTGAGATTAGGCGATTTGGCTAGGCTCCAGCGAAACTCAGTCATATATTTGTTCAATTACATTGAATTAAGCAGCAAGAAAGGCACAGTTTGAGAATTTCTAAAGTATTTTACCCCATTTTTTAATTATGAAAAATTTCTAACACAAAAAACCATTGAAAGATAGCACAGCGATCATTATATACCTACCACCTCAGTTCAACAGTTTGCATTTTGCTATATTTAAAAAAATTCTCTTAATGTTTTTGCTGAACCATGTACAAGTTGCAGACATCCTAACACTTTCTTTCTTTCTTTTTTTTTTTTTTTTGAGAGAGAGTCTTGCTTTGTTGCCCAGGCTGGAGTGCAGTGACATAATCTTGGCTTACTACAACCTCCGCCTCCCAAGTTCAAGCGATTCTCCTGCCTCAGCCTCCCAAGTAGCTGGGATTACAAAGTGCACGTCACCATGCCCGGCTAATGTTTGTATTTTTAGTAGAGATGGGGTCTCACCATGCTGGCCAGGTGGGTCTTGAACTCCTGAAGTGATCCACCTGCCTCGGCCTCCCAAAGTGCTGGGATTACAGGCCTGAGCCACCATGCCTGGCCCTAACATTTTATTTCTAAATATACACATGAGCATGCATCTCTTAAAAGCAGTGTATTCTCCTATGTAATCACAATACCAATATCACACCTAATAATAATTGACAATACTTTTCTAATATCATCTGGTATCCAGTCCATATTTAAATTTCTCCAGTTGTCCCTAAAATGGCTTTTCTCTCTTTTCCTTCTAATCAAGAGCCAGTCAAGACTCTTGCATTGCATTTGGTTATGTTGTTTTAGTTGCTTTTAATCTAGAACAGTTTCTCTTAAGCTTTTTCTCCCATTATAGCAATATAACTACAAGACAAGCAGGAAATCTTGTAGGCAAATACATATTAGAATTCATCTGATTATTTAAAAAAATTTATCAATGATTTTGTAAAAGAATGTGTAAATTTTATTTTATTTTATTTATTTATTTTTTGAGACGGAGTCTCATTCTGTTGCCCAGGCTAGAGTGCAGTGGCACAATCTCAGCTCACTGAAATCTCTGCCTCCCAGGTCCAAGCCTCAGCCCCCAGAGTAGCTGGGATTACAGGCATGTGCTACCATGCCCGGCTAATTTTTGTATTTTTAGTAGAGACAGGGTTTCGCCATGTTGGCCAGACTGGTCTCAAACTCCTGACCTTGTGATCCACCCACCTTGACCTCCCAAAGTGCTGGGATTACAGGCGTGAGCCACCACACCCAGCCCCAAGAATGTGTAGATTTTAGCAATTATTTGTTGATTTTCTACATTTATGTTATCTTTGTAGCCATGAGGGTTGTTAGGAAAATATATATAAACATCTATGCAAAAACTCTAAAGCAGGGACTCTAAATAACTTTTTTTTTTGTTGGTGGCGCACACTTGTAATCCCAGCTACTCAGGAGGTTGAGGCAAGAAAATCGCTTGAACCTGGGAGGCGGAGGTTGCGGTGAGCTGAGATCGCTTGAGCTTAGGAGTTCAAGACCAGCTTAGGTAACTTAGTGAGACCCTGTCTCTACAAATGTTTAAAAATTAGCCAGGTGTGGTTTCACACGCCTATAGTCCCAGGTACTCAGGAGAGTGATGTTGGAGGGTCACTTGAGCCCAGGAGGTCAAGGCTGGAGTGAGCCGTGATCGTGCCAGTGTACTCTAGCCTGGGCAACAGAGTGAGGTCCTGTCTTTAAAAAAAAAAAAAGTCTCAAGAATCACTGCTACAATTACAGAGAAACTTATTTGAACATTAATTTTGATGTGGTAAGCCTGCTTATATTTAAATTTAAATAGGAGAAATGGGTACTTGTTTTTTTTGTTTTGTTTTTTTTTTTTGAGATGGAGTCTCACTCTATTTGCCCAGGCTGGAATGCAGTGGTGTCATCTTGGCTCACTGCAACTTCTGCCTCCTGGGTTCTAGTGTGCAACCTCCACCTCCTGGGTTTTAGTGATTCTCCTGCCTCAGCCTCCCGAGTAGCTGGGATTACAGGCCCTTGCCACCATTCCTGGCTAATGTTTTTGTATTTTTAATAGAGATGGAGTTTCACCATGTTGGCCACGCTGATCTTGAACTCCTGACCTCAGGTGATCCACCCACCTTGGCCTCCCAAAGTGCTGGGATTACAGGTGTGAGCCATTGCTCCAGGCCAGAAATTGGTACCTTTTTCTTTTTCTTTTTCTTTTTTTTTTTTTTTGAGAGGGAGTCTTGCTCTTTCGCCTGGGCTGGAGTGTAGTAGCGCGATCTCAGCTCACTGCAACCTCTGCCTCCTGGGTTCAAGCAATTCTCCTGCCTCAGCCTCCCAAATAGGTGGGATTACAGGTGCACACCACCACACCTGGCTAATTTTTGTATTTTTAGTAGTCACGGGGTTTCACCGTGTTGGCCAGGTTGGTCTCGAACTCCTGACCTCGTGATCTGCCCTCCTCAGCCTCTTAAAGTGCTGCGATTACAGGCACAGAAATGGGTACTTTCAAAGTGCTTACTCTGTGCACATTATGAGGAACTCAACGTTGAATCAGACACAATTTGTACTCTAGAGCAGTGCTATTCAGTAGAACTTTCATCATTCTGTGATGGTGGAAATGTCCTATGTCTGCATTGTCCAGTGTAGTAGCTGCTAGCTACATGTGGGTCCCCAGTACTAGGAATGGCATCTAGTATGACTAAGAAACAGAATTTTAAATTACATTATTTTTGTTAAGATAGAATTTGCATACCATACATTTTGAATTTTAATTTAAAATTTAACTTTAATTAATTTAAACAACCATATGTGGCCAAAATATTGCACAGCACAGCCCCTAGAGTCTTTAAATCTATTGTGGGAGACTGATGGGATGTGAACATGTGAAATGTAAGTTAGTAAAATATTTAAATAACAGGGCAATAGCGTAAGTGTGCTGCAGGACATGTATAGTTGCCAGATTGACAGCATGGGCCGGGTGCAGTGGCTCACTACTATAATCCCAGCACTTTGGTAGACTGAGGTGGGAAGATCTCTTGAGCCCAGGGGTACAAGACCAGCCTGGGCAACATGATGAAATCCCGCCTCTACTTAAAATACAAAAAATTAGCTAGCAGCATGCCTGTAGTCCCAGACCCAGGAGGCTGAGGTGGGAGGATCACCTGAACCCAGGAAGTCAAGGCTGCAGTGAGCCGTGATTGTGCACTGCACTCCAGCCTGGACAATGGGCGTGAGACCCTGTCTCATGCCAGAACAAAAACAAAACAGTGCAGACAGGCAGGAGCATGTGAGACACCAGCAATCAAGGAAAGATTAGTGTTTGGGATATCAAGTAAGATATTTTTATGAAGTCAAAGGTTCATATAGTGGAGTAATGGAAGGTGGCCTGGGAAAATAGTTTGGGACCAGATTTTAGAAGGCTGTACATGTTATAAACCTAAACAATTAGCTGTTTTCCTGAAGTAGTGGGAAGCCACTGAAGGTATCTTAGGCAGAACAATAATATAATTTTGATGGCAATTTAGATGTATTAATGTGTTTGTGTGTTAAGAAATAATTGAGACACAGATTGGCCTCAGGGATGGAATGGAAATTCAGATGAGAGAGACTCTGTGAAGAATGCTGGCTGTCAACAGGCAGCAGTTGGTCAGAAGATTTAAAAACAAAAAAAAGAGGTCCGGGCGCGGTGGCTCATGCCTATAATCCCAGCACTTTGGGAGGCTCAGGTGGGCGGATCATGGGGTCAAGAAATCGAGACCATCCTGGCCAACATGGTGAAACCCCGTCTCTACTAAAAATACAAAAATTAGCTGGGCATGGTGACGTGCCCCTGTAGTCCCAGGTACTTGGGACGCTGAGGCAGGAGAATCGCTTGAACCCGGGAGGCGGAGATTGCAGTGAGCCGAGATTGTGCCACTGTACTCCAGCCTGCTCCAGCCCGAGCAACAGAGCAAAACTCCAAAAAAAAAAAAAAAAAGAATACTGGCTGGAAATACAGCAAGATGCTCCTTCCCTATTGGAAGAATGGTATTGAGTTATTAACAGAGGTAAAAAAAAGTTGCAGAGGAAAACAATGGTTTTAACATAGTTGAATTTAAAGTTGTGAAAGATTATCTAAGGCATATATCTGAGTGACGCTGTAAAGAAAGGAGTGCTTCTAGGTAGATCAATATGGATTTAGGAGTTTTACATGTAGACATTAGGGTAATAGCAATAGTGTACTGACTCTGTCACCTCTCACCTGTATGGCCTTGCGCAAATCCCCAGGCCTCAGTTTTCTTAGCTGCAAAATACCTGTCTTGGAGGGAATATTATGAAGACTAAATGTGCAAAGTTCTTAGACCCATTCCACGCAGTTTTCAGTTTATAAACTGGTTTCTCATAAGATAGTCAAGATGAATAACGCCTTCTCTGTATGGAGGTGTCAGCACCTTGTATTTCCTGCCTTTTAACTTCTCTGGAATTTGCCATGTTCTTTCCATTTCCCACTGTCAACGTTTCTTGCTTATCAGCAATTTCTTTGTCTCTCTTTGTCTATTCCATCCCCACCTCCTCACACTTTCCCTTGGTACCAGAGACTTTATGTAGTCAAATATAAATTTAATTGTGTTAATCCCGTTTAAGCCTCTTCTCCATCACATGCAGTGCAAAGTTCTTTTTTTTTTTTTTTTGAGACAGGGTTTCACTCTGTCACCCAGGCTGCTCTAATGCAGTGGCATGATCATGGCTCACGGTAGCCTCAACCTCCAGATGCTCCCACCCTAGCCTCTTGTGTAGCTGGGACTACAGGCGCCTGCCACCACACCCAGCTAAGTTTTGTATTTTTTGTAGAGATAGAGTTTTGCCATGATGCCCAGGCTGGTCTCGAACTCCTGGGCTCAAGTGACCTGCCTGCCTTAGTGCTAGAATTATAGGTGTGAGCCTCTGCCAAGTTTCTTAACTCTGAGTTTTCTATGCCTTCTGTCTCTGTAGCCTTATCTCTTAGTATACACTTTCTCCCTCCTCCCTCCATCCCCACTCTTAACTGCACAAAGATACATGGCCCCAAACTGAAATAAGCCATGTGTAGGTCGCTAAATAGACTTCGTGTCATATATATATATGTGCCTTTGTTTGGTTGGCTCTTTCTATCCAGAATATTCTACCCCCACCTGTCTGGCAAATAGTTTTTTTTTTTTTTTTTTTTTTCATTTTTTAGACAGAGTCTTGCTCTGTCACTCAGGCTGGAGTGCAGTGGCGCAATCTCGGCTCACTGCAACCCCCACCTCCCAGGTTCAAGCAGTTCTCTGCCTCAGCCTCCTAAGTAGCTGGGATTACAGGTGCCTACCACCATGCCTGGCTGATTTTTTTGTATTTTTGGTAGAGATGGGGTTTCACCATCTTGGCCAGGCTGGTCTTGAACTACTGACCTCGTGACACACCCGCCTCGGCCTCCCAAAATGCTGGGATTACAGGTGTGAGCCTCTGCGCCTGGCCAGTTTTTTGTTTTTGGGTTTTTGCACATACTTGTCTTTTAAGACTAAGTTGAGGAATCTATTTCTTCAGTCATTCCTTTTATTTTTGTCCTTACTCTGTGTTGTGTAGACTTGTAGTGTAATACTCATAATGTTTTTGGGAAGCCATTTGCTTGCATGCCTGCCTCATTCCACTAGTTTAGAAAGTTATTGAGGGCACAGACTAGGTTTTCTCCTTTTTTTGTATTTCTGGTACCTAATATGTTGCTTGTGCCAGGCACAGAATAAATTCAGATTTTGTCAACTTTGTTTTTTTTTTTTTTTGAGATGGAGTTTCACTCTGGTTGTCCAGGCTGGAGTGCAATGGCGCGATCTCAGCTCGCCGCAACCTCCGCCTCCCGGGTTCAAGCGATCTCTTGCTTCAGCCTCCTGATAACTGGGATTACAGGCATGCAACCACCACACCCGGCTAATTTTATATTTTTAGTAGAGACGGGGTTTCTCCGTGTTGGTCAGGCTGGTCTTGAACTCCCGACCTCAGGTGATCTGCCTGCCTCGGCCTCCCAAAGTGCTGGGATTACAGGTGTGAGCCACCGCGCGCGGCCTTGTGCACATTTTATACATGAAAAAAACTGAGGTTAAGAGGTTATATATTATATATTCAGGGCAACTGAACTAATTAATGAAGCATATAGGTTTTTTTTTTTTAGATGGAGTTTCTCTCTTGTCGCCCATGCTGGAGTGCAGTGGCAACGATCTCAGCTCACTGCACGCCCAGCTAATTTTTGTATTTTTCATAGAGACGGGGTTTCACCATCTTGGCCAGGCTCATCTTAAACTCCTGACCTCAGGTGATCCACCTGCCTCAGCCTCCCAAAGTGCTGGGATTACAGGTGTGAGCCACCACACCCAGCCACATATAGTTCTTAGTTGTTGTTTTTTTTGTTTTTTTTTTTGTTTGAGATGGAGTCTTACTCTGTCACCAGACTGGAGTGCAGTGGCGCGATCTTGGCTCACTGCAACCTCTGCCTCCTGGGTTCAAGCAATGCTCTTGCCTCAGTCTCCCGAGTAACTGGGATTACAGGCATGTGCCACCATGCCCGGCTAATTTTGTATTTTTGGTAGAGACCAGGTTTCTCCATGATGGTCAGGCTGGTCCTGAACTCCTGATCTCAGGTGATCCCCTTGCCTTGGCCTCCCAAAGTGCTGGGATTACAGGTGTGAGCCACTGTGCCTGGCCTTTTTTTTTTTTTTCCTGTTTTTTTGGAGACAGAGTCTCGTTCTGTTGCCCATGCTGGAGTGCAGTGGTGCGATTTCAGCTCACTGCAACCTCTGCCTCCTGGGTTCAAGTTTCTCCTGTCTCAGCCTCCTGAGTAGCTGGGATTGCAGCCACCTGCCACCACGCCTGGTGAATTTTTGTATTTTTAGTAGAGACAGGGTCTCACCATGTTGGCCAGGCTGGTCTCGAACTCCTGACCTCAAGTGAGCCACCTGCCTTGGCCTCCCAGAGTGCTAGGATTACAGGTGTGAGCCACCGTGCCCAACCCAAGAAATTTTTTGCTAACTTGATGACTGTCTGCTGCCCAGACACACAATATTATGTTTTGTTATCTGTGCCACAGGTATTTCTGTTGTTGATTTAACATTTGTGATCTGGCACAAATTCTAGATTCAAGGGCATAGCTTAAATAATAATGCTTTAAAATATGTGTGCTATTTGTATCAGTTTGTTTAGCTGCTAGATAAATAAGAGTAGTGAGATTTCATTTATTCCTTTGGCAAATATTTATTCAACTCCTGCTGTGAACTAGGCGGTCTCCTAGTCCCTGAAATTACAGCTGTGAATGAACAAAGCAAACAAGGCTTGGCCCTGCTGTCACTTACCTTCTGGTGGGGAAGCCTCACAATAAGCACGATTAACATGCAGGTAGATATCTGTAATATAATGCTAGATAGGGGCAGTGCTTTTTTAAAAGGCCAGAAGAGGGATTAGGAAGTTATGTTTTCTATTTTAGAAGGAGTTGTCTGAGAAGGCCTTTCTAAATATACGTTTGAGTGGAGAGATCTGAATGGAATGAAGATACTGGATAACCTTCCAGACAGAGAGGTCAGCAAATGTGGACACTTTGAGAGAGGGACATGCTTGGCCTGTTCAAGGAACAGCAAGAAGGCAGATGTTCTGGAGCTGTGTGAACTAGGGTGGGATTGTAGGAGAGGAAATTGGAGAAGTAGCCAGGGGTAGATCATATAGGACCTTCAGATTTCATTCTATCATGAAATAAAGCCTGTGGATGGTTTCCAGTAGGGGAATAAAGTGATCTGACTTAAGTTTTGTTTTGTTTTGTTTTGTTTTTTGAGACAGAGTCTCACTCTATTGCCCAGGCTTGAGTGCAGTGGCATGATCTCGGCTCACTGCAACCTCCGCCTACCAGGTTCAAACAATTCTCCTGCTTCAGCCTCCCGAGTAGCTAGGACTACAGGTGTACACCACCACACCAAACTAATTTTTGTATTTTTAGTAGAAACGGGGTTTCATCATGTTAACCAGGCTGGTCTCGAACTCCTGACCTCAGGTGATCCACCTGCCTTGGCCTCCCAAAGTGCTGGGATTACATGCGTGAGCCACCGCGCCCGGCTGTGATCTGACTTTTTAATTCACTATGCTATGTAGAGAACAGACTCTAGAAGTACAAGAAAGGAAGCAGCGAGATCACTTAGGATGTGGTGATTATGCACCTCCTAGTGAGAATTGATGTGATTAGCAATGGAGGGGGGGAATAAGTAGTCAGATTTTAAATATATTTTGAAGATAGAATCAACAGGATATTTTGATTGTGATTAGAAAGAGCACAGGCAAGGATAACTCTGGGGTTAACAAATAGACATTGTATTTGAGGATATACACAGGGTTTACAGCACCTGTCTCTGAGCGGTGGCCTTAACAGTGAGCTTTTTTTTCTTTTTGCTTATCTGTATTTACCAATTTTTCTATGCTGAACCTCTAATACTTCTGTAATAAACAGATAGAGGTTTTTTGAAAATTAGAGTTAAAAGTAGTATCAAATGTAACCTAATTTTTTTTTTTTTTTTTTTTTTGAGAACGATTCTTGCTCTGTCATCAGGCTGGGGTGCAGTGATGCAATCTCAGCTCACTGCAACCTCTGTCTCCCGGGTTCAAGGAATCCCCATGCCTCGGCCTTCTGAGTAGCCGGGACTACAGGCGCGCCCCACCGCGCCTGGCTAATTTTTTGTGTTTTGGTAGAGACAGGGGTTTCACCATGTTGGCCAGGATGGTCTCGATCTCTTGATCTTGTAATCCGCCTGCCTTGGCCTCCCAAAGTGCTGGGATTATAGGCATGAGCCACCGCGCCTGCCCAAATGTAACTTAATTTTTAAAGTGTTCTCCTGTCCCTTTTGATTTTAGAAAAGAACTTAAGTGACATACATAAACTTTAAATCTTTATCTTTCTACTCTTAGTGATCAGTCTTTGAACCTTTCCCACATTGAAGATGGTGAAACTAGATATTCATACTCTGGCTCATCACCTCAAGCAGGAACGCTTATATGTAAACTCTGAGAAACAGCTCATTCAGAGGCTCAATGCAGATGTACTTAAGACAGCTGAAAAGTTGTATCGTACAGCATGGATTGCGAAGCAACAGAGAATCAATTTGGATCGGCTTATCATAACCAGGTAAAGAAATGATTTTCAGGTTTTAAGTTTTGTGAACCACTATGATTCTGTAAATAAATTAGTAACTGTAAATAAATGAATCTGTTTCCAACAAATTGCATTATTTAAGATAATTTATGTCAATGTTAAGGTGAGTCTTTGCTTATAATACAGTTTATTTGGATTATTAAGTGACTTAGGTACTGTTATAGAAAATTGTAACTTAAGCATTGACATTTTATATCACACCAATTGGTTTTGTGTCTTTGTCTATATAAAATGTTATTGTTGGCTGGGCGTGGTGGCTCACACCTATAATCCCAGCACTTTGGGAGGCCGAGGCGGGTGGATCATGAGGGCAGGAGTTTAAGACCAGCCTGGCCAAGATGGTGAAACTCCGTCTCTACTAAAAATACAAAAATTATCTGGGCATTGTGGTAGGCGCCTGTAATCCCAGCTACTCGGGAGGCTGAGGCAGAGAATTGCTTGAACCCGGGAGGTGGAGGTTGCAGTGGGCTGAGATTGTGCCACTGCACTCCAGCCTGGGCCATAGAGCGAGACTCTGTCTCCTCAAAAGAAAAAAAAAATGTTGTAGAGAGTAAATTATCTGTTCTGCTTTTCTCCTAATATTATTTAATATATAGGTTTCCAGCTGGGTGTGGTGGCTGACACCTGTAATCCTAGCACTTTGGGAGGCCGAGACGGGTGGATCACGAGGTCAGGAGTTCAAGACCAGCCAGGCCAAGATGATGAAACCCCATCTCTACTAAAAATACAAAAATTAGCGGGGCATGGTGGCATACGCCTGTAATCCCAGCTACTCGGGAGGCTGAGGCAGGAGAATGGCTTGAACCCGGGAGGTGGAGGTTGCAGTGAGCCAAAATCGCACCACTGCACTCTAGCCTGGGTGACAGAGTGAGACTCTGTCTCAAAAAAAAAAAAAAAAAAAAAGTGTGTATATATATATATATATATATATATATATATATGTTTCCATGTTTTGATATTGTATAGCTATTTTTTGGGTTTAGAAACCACATTTTATTGTCTTAATACCTACGAAGAACATTTATTTTATTTTATTTTTTTTGAGTTGGAGTCTCGCTCTGTCCCCCAGGCTGGAGTGCAGTGGCACGATGTCAGCTCACTGCAACCTCTGCCTCCTGGGTTCAAGAGATTCTCCTGCCTCAGCCTCCTGAGTAGCTGGGATTACAGACTTGCGCCACCATGCCTGGCTAATTTTTGTATTTTTAGTAGAGACGGGGTTTCATCATGTTGGTCAGACTGGTCTTGAACTTCTGACCTCACAGTCTGCCCCCTCGGCCTCCCAAAGTGCTGGGATTATAGGTATGAGCCACCCTGCCTGGCCAAGAACAGTTTTTAACTCTAAGAATATCAGTGCTGTTGAGAATATAAGCCAGACGCAAAAGAATACATACTGTATGATTCTATTTGTATGAAGTTCAAAAAGAGGCAGGACTGATCTTTGATGACAGAAATCAGAATAATGCTTACTTTTTGGGCTTGAGAGGGTGATATTGACTGGGAAAGGGCACGTGAAAGCGTTCTTGGGTGTTTAAAATGTTCCATGTCTTAATCTGAGTGGTGATTACTGGGTGCATGTATGTGTAAAAATTGTTCAAGCTGAACACTTGACATTTGTGCACTTTACTATATTTTACCTCAATAAAAATGAGTTAAAAAAAAAAAAAAGAAGAACAGTGCTGTTGTGGGCATTGTGGTTTTTTCCCCACATCTTTTAGGCTTATTTTATTTGGATTTGTTTCCAGAAGCAAAAAGCCTAGTTAAAGGATGTGGTTCTGCAGGTCATTACATACTGGCATGTTGCTGTTGAGAATGGTTGAGCAATATGTTGATATCGACTTCATTTTTATTATTTTTTAGTACTTGAGTATTTGTAAACTTTCTTATGTCCATAAATAAGCATAAGCAGTTTCTAACTGTAGCTGATTTTTTTTTTTTTTTTCAGACAGGATCTGGCTGTGTCGCCCAGGCTGAAATGCAGTGGTATGATCTTGAGTCACTGCTGTCTCAAGCTCCTGAGCTCAAGCGATTCTCCCACCTCAGCCTCCTGAGTGCTGGGACTACAGGCACATGCCACCACATCTAGCTAATTTTCATAATTTTTTGTAGAGATGGGGTTTCACCATATTTTCCAGGCTGGTCTCGAACTCCTGGGCTCAAGTGATCCTCCTACCTTGGCCTCCCAAAGTCTGGGATTACAGGTGTGAGCCACTGTGTCCTTCCTGTAGCTAATTTTAATTTAGTCCATAAGAGGGCAGCTCTGGACAGTTTTTAGGATCTACAAACTGATAATTTTCTTTCTTTCTTTCTTTTTTTTTTTTCCAGACAGAGTCTTGCTTTGTTGGCCAGGGTGGAGTGTGGTGGCATGATTGCAGCTCACTGCAACCTCTACCTTCTGGGTTCAAGTGATTCTCCTGCCTCAATTTTCCAAGTAGCTGGGATTATAGGTGCCTGCCACCATGCCTGGCTAATTTTTGTATTTTTAGAAGAAATGGGAGTTTTGCCATGTTGGCCAGGCTGGTCTTGACCTCCTGGCCTCAAGTGATTTGCCCGCCTCGGCCTCCCAAAGTGCTGGGATTACAGGTCTGAGCCACCGCACCCAGCCCCAATACTTTTCATTGATTCTGGTTTGATAAGAGGAAATTGTCCTTTGTACTTTTTAGTTTTGTCGTCCTTTACTCATTGAGTTGCTGTTAGTCTAAAAAATTTTAGCAATTCAGAGTGACCTCATTGTTGGGACCATAATCAACTCACATATCCATGTTTGGATATAGTATATGTGTTATTATTATTAATACTATTATTTTGCTTGTTTGCTCTTTTTTTTTTTTTTTAGTGCGGAAGCTTCCCCTGCTGAATGTTGCCAACATGCCAAAATTTTGGAAGATACACAATTTGTTGATGGGTATAAGCAATTGGGATTTCAGGAGACTGCTTATGGAGAATTCTTGAGTCGATTGAGGGAAAATCCTCGTCTTATTGCCTCCTCTTTGGTTGCTGGAGAGAAACTTAATCAGGAGAACACACAAAGTGTTATTTACACAGTTTTTACCTCCCTGTATGGCAATTGCATCATGCAAGAAGATGAAAGCTACCTCCTTCAGGTTTTGCGATACTTGATTGAATTTGAACTTAAAGAAAGTGACAACCCTAGGCGACTTTTGAGGAGAGGAACTTGTGCCTTCAGCATCTTATTTAAACTTTTTTCTGAAGGACTGTTTTCTGCCAAACTTTTCCTCACAGCCACTTTACATGAGCCAATTATGCAACTGCTTGTTGAAGATGAAGATCACCTGGAAACAGATCCAAACAAGCTAATTGAGAGGTTCTCCCCATCTCAGCAGGAAAAACTCTTTGGAGAGAAGGGCTCAGATAGATTCAGGCAAAAAGTTCAAGAAATGGTGGAGTCCAATGAAGCCAAGCTAGTGGCTTTGGTGAACAAATTTATTGGTTATCTCAAACAGAACACATATTGTTTTCCACATAGTTTAAGGTGGATCGTGTCTCAGATGTACAAAACCCTCTCCTGTGTAGATAGGCTGGAAGTTGGGGAGGTCAGGGCAATGTGTACTGATCTCCTGTTGGCCTGCTTCATTTGTCCTGCAGTTGTCAATCCAGAACAATATGGAATAATTTCCGATGCTCCTATTAATGAAGTAGCACGATTTAATCTGATGCAGGTATGCTTTTGCTATTATTATTAATGTGGCATTTAGTTTAAAATTCAGTTGATTGGGCTGTGGGGGTGGGAACAAATAATACCATGACAGTATTTGTATATTCTTACAACTTTTTCTCAACCAGTCCTAAGTATTTGCATCTTATTAAATCAAAGCAGTAATACTGGGATTTAAAATTATTGCGGTCACAAAACATTTTGTCTTTGTCTGTTTTTTGAGACAGGGTCTCACTCTGTTGCCCAGGCTGGAGTGCAGTGGCGCAATCTCAGCTCACTGCAACCACCACCTCCCGGGTTCAAGCAGTTCTCCTGCTTCAGCCTCCTGAGTAGCTGGGATTACAGGCGCACACCACCGCCGTGGCTAATTTTTGTATTTTTAGCCATGGGGTTAAAATTTAGTCAGGCTGGTCTTAAACTCCTGACCTCAGATGATCTGCCCACCTCGGCTTCCCAAAGTGCTGGGATTATAGGCGTGAGCCACCACTCCTGGCCTTGGGTGATTGTTAAAAAATGATTCGCTCAAGCTGGGTGTGGTGGCTCTCACCTGTAATCCCAGCACTTTGGGAGGCCAAGGTGGGTAGATCGTTTGACATCAGGAATTTGAGACCAGCCTCAGCAACATAGTGAGACCCCCAACTGCCCCATATCTATTAAAAAAAAAAAATTGGCCGGGTGCGGTGGCTTACGCCTGTAATCCCAGCACTTTGGGAGGCCGAGGCAGGCGGATCACCTGATGTCCAGAGTTTGAGAGCAAACTGACCAACGTGGAAAAACCCCATCTCTACTGAAAATACAAAATTAGCCGGGTGTGGTGTCGCATGCCTGTAATCCCAGTTACTTGGGAGGCTGAGGCAGGAGAATTGCTTGAACCCGGGAGACAGAGGTTGCGATGAGCTGAGATTGCACCATTGCACTCCAGCCTGGGCAACAAGAGCGAAACTCCGTCTCAAAAAAAAAAAAAAAAAATCAGAAAAAATGATTAGCTGTTTTTAATGATCAGTCATATCACCTTGGGATGTTTAGCAATTCACTGTATAGAAATGCCTGAAATAAAATTTTTAACTTTTTTTAGCGTTTATAAATTTAAAAAAATTATAATATGGAATGCTTCACAAATTTGTGTGTCATCCTTGCACAGGTGCCATGCTAATCTTCTCTGTAGAGTTCCAGTTTTAGTATATGTGCTTCTGAAGCGAGCACAAAATTTTTGACATGAAACAGTAGGGTTTTTTTTTGTTTGTCTGTTTGTTTTGAGACAGTCTCACTCTGTCACCCAGGCTGGAGTACAGTGGTGCCATCTTAGCTCTCTGTAGCCTTTCAACTCCTGAGCTCAAGTGACCCTTCTGCCTCACCCTCCTGAGTAGCTGGGACTACAGGTGTGTACCAGCACACCTTGCTCATTTAAAACATGTTTTTGTAGAGACAGGGTCTTGCTTTGTTGTCCAGGCTGGTCTTGAACTCCTGGCCTCAGGTAATCCTCCTATCTTGGCCTCTCAAAGTGCTGAGATCATAGGCGTAAGCCACTGTGCCTGGCCCATGAAACACTTAAATTTACTTATGGTAGATAATGTATTTGTAGTTTTTTGTCATTCCAGTAGAGATCGAATCACATATTTTCAGAATCAGTAAAAAGGGGGCTTGTCCCAGATATTAAGAAGAGGATATTGTAATAACTTTCATCATTAGCCTTTAAAAAGAGTGCAGTAACAAATTTTGCCGGTAAGGTACTTGTTCTATGAATTAGTATTTACTTTATCAAACCAGCTTATGTTAGGAATCATTTGCTTTTAAATCTAGGAAAATAATTCTACCTTGATTGCTTTGTGAACACTGTAAGGTAATGTTCTTAATATTAACTTAAGGCAATTTAATGAATGAGTCAGCTTTTACAAATTAATTTAAAAAGCTCTAAACAAATAAAAAGTACAATGTCAGAAACAAATGTATTGTGCTTTTTTCCCCTAATGTTGATATCTTATGTGTTAAAGAGAAAGCAAAAATTTATACTTTCTCTAACTCTTAAATCTAAAAATAGTAAAAGCTGACATAAGGTACACATTTTTTGGGGGATACTATTTCATATGCCTGGTCAGGTGATATGAATAGTATTATGAAACAGATTTTTAGAATAGAATAGACGTGCTTGCTTTCATAGAGAGGTATTTGTGAGTGTCTGTAGCTTACATCTCCCTACCACTGCTTTGGGTTGCAGGTAGGCCGCCTTTTGCAGCAGTTAGCAATGACTGGCTCTGAAGAGGGAGATCCCCGAACAAAGAGCAGCCTTGGAAAGTTTGACAAAGTAAGAATAAATATGATTTATAGAAAATTCTGAAGTATTAGTGAGCCTAACTGTTCTCTTTATTACATCTTGTCCTTAGGTGATATCTAAATTAAATGTTCTTTTAATTAGCTACAGTATTGGATCAGCAGCATTTAAAGATGGTTAATTCCCACAGATGTATTGAGGAGATGCCATCGTAAAGAGAATCAAAGAGCTGTTAAGATTATTTTATTTTAAAAAGTTTTTTTTTTTTTTTTTTTTTTTTTTGAGATGGAGTCTCGCTCCGTCGCCCAGGCGTAGTGCAGTGGCGCGATCTTGGCTCACTGCAACCTCTGCCTCCGGGTTCAAGCAACTCTCTGCCTCAGCCTCCCCAGTAACTGGGATCACAGGTGCCTGCCACCACACCCGGCTGATTTTTGTATTTTTAGTAGAGACGGGGTTTCACCTTCTTGGCCAGGCTGGTCTTGAACTCATGGCCTCGTGATCCACCTGCCTCGGCCTCCCAAAGTGCTAGGATTACAGGCGTGAGGCACCGCGCCTGGCCAACTTTTAAATTTTCGAGTCAGTGTCTCACTCTGTTGCCCAGGCTGGAGTGCAGTGGTGTGATCACGGCTCAAACTCCTGGGCTCATGCAGTCCTTGCACCTTAGCCTCCCAAG
The DNA here is from genome assembly GCF_029281585.2 of Gorilla gorilla gorilla. Lineage (NCBI taxonomy): Eukaryota > Metazoa > Chordata > Mammalia > Primates > Hominidae > Gorilla > Gorilla gorilla. The sequence continues at coordinate 121,679,446 of NC_073237.2, forward strand.
TACCTGGGCTATAGGGGCACACCACCATGCCCGGCTAAGTGTTTTTATTGTTATAGAGACGAGGTCTTGCTATGTTGCCCAGACTGGTCTTGACTCCTGGCCTCAAGCTATCCTCCTGCCTCAGCATTCCAGCGTGCTAGGATTACAGATGTCAGCCACCATGCCTGGTCGATAATTGTTTAATTTTAAGTGTAGTTTATAAGTTAACATCTATGACATTGTTCAATTAATTTAGTTAAGTAAAATTTTAATCAGTCTTACTTTGATTAAGCTGTACATTCAACCAATGAAAATTCAAGGATATTTGAGTAAAATTTCCCTTCCACGTCTCATCTTTAGTCTTCATTCCCTGCCCCCACAAAAGATTCTTTTTTTTTGAGACAGTTTCCTTCTTGTCACAGAGGTTTGCTGTTGTCACCCAGGCTGGAGTGCAGTGGCGCGATCTCGGCTCACTGTTAACTCTGCCTCCCAGGTTCAAGCAATTCTCCTGCCTCAGCCTCCGAGTAGCTGGGATTATAGGCGTGAGCCACCACGCCTGGCCCCCAAAAGATTCTTGATGTTATTAGGTTGTTTTTCCTTCTAGAGGTCCATATGTTTACAGGCAAATTCCTACGTACACTATATACTTCCAACCATCCCTTCCTTCCCCTTTTCAGAAATAGTAGCACAATGTGTATACTGTTCTGTGTTGTGTTATGTTTGTCTCCAACATCTTATTGTTATTTTCTTTTTTTTTTGAGACAGGGTCTCACTTTGTCACCCAGTGATGCCATCTCAGCTCACTGCAGTCTCGACCTCCCTGGCGCAAGCAGTCTTCCCACCTCAGCTTCCCAAGTAGCTGGGACTACAGGTGCGCGCCACCACACCTGGCTAATTTTGGTATTTTTCATAGAGATGAGGTTTTGCCCTGTTGCCCAAGTGGTTTTGAACTTCCGAGCTCAAGCAGTCCACGCACCTTGGCCTCCCAAAGTGCTGGGATTGCAGGCATGCACCACCACACCCAGCTCCAAGATCTTAGACTATATCAGTACAAAAAGAGTTTAATTTTTTTAGGTTGGGTGCAGTGGCTCATGCTGGTAATCCTAGTGCTGAGCACACTTTGGGAAGCTGAGGTGGACAGATCACTTGAACTCAGAAGTTTGAGACCAGTCTGGGCAACATGGTGAAACCCCATCTCTATAAAAAATACAAAAATTAGGTCAGGCGGGGTGGCTCACATTTGTATTTTTGGCACTTTGGGAGGCCGAGGCAGGTGGATCACCTGAGGTCAGGAGTTCAAGACTAGCCTGTCCAACATGGCAAAACCCCATCTCTACTAAATATACAAAAATTAGCTGGGCATGGTCGTGGCACCTATAATCCCAGCTACTCGGGAGGCTGAGGCAGGAGAATCACAGTGGGGGAGGAGGTGTGCAGAGGTTGCAGTGAGCTGAGATGGCGCTATTTCATTCCAGCCTGGGTAAAAGAGTGAAACTTTGTCTCAAAAAAAAAAAAAAAAAAATTTAACATCTTAAAAAAATGTGATTTTTAAGATGTTTAAATTTTTTCATGCTTGTCCACCTTAATGAGAAATTTCGTTCCAGTATTTTAAAGGGAAATGTTTCACTGTTTTTTTCCTGTTTTAACAGAGCTGTGTTGCCGCTTTCCTTGATGTTGTGATTGGGGGCCGTGCAGTGGAGACCCCTCCATTGTCTTCCGTCAATCTTCTGGAAGGATTGAGCAGAACTGTGGTTTATATAACCTACAGTCAGCTTATTACTCTGGTAATGGCTTCATTGTTTAATAGAATTTCTCAAAAGTCTTTTAGCTAAGCGTGAGCAAAGACATACATGAGTACATTGTGTGGGGAAATACATATTGTATTTGAAAAAGTGATTTCACTAGCTAATGTTCTTTGCTTTTGCCAGGTGAATTTTATGAAGAGTGTGATGTCTGGAGATCAACTGAGAGAAGATAGAATGGCTCTTGACAATTTATTGGCAAACCTACCCCCGGCCAAGCCAGGAAAAAGTAGCAGTTTAGAAATGACTCCCTACAATACACCTCAGCTATCTCCAGCAACCACTCCAGCAAATAAAAAGAATCGATTACCTATAGGTAAAGAGAATTTCTCGTATCGGAGCTTTCTCTTAAATCTAATATTTCATTAGCCTTTGTTATTGCTCAGTGTTTTGGAACATATGTTTAAGTACTTGGGAAAGTCTTTCTCTTCATGTTTACTGATGGTATTTCAGTTTTTAGAAATCGTATCAGATTAGTTAAGGTTTATCAGTAGACTTTAGCTTTGCCTACGTAATTTTCATAATTAATTGAAGTCATGCTATCCACAGTATACTTTCTTTAAATTTTATTGTCTTTTCTTGAAAAAATTTTGGAAATGTTATAAGTAGTCATTTTTAAAACTATGTAGCCCTCAGCCTGGTGTGGTGGCACGTGCCTGTGGTCCCAGCTACTTGGGAGGCTGAGATGGGGAGATTGCTTGAGCCTGGGAGGTCGAGGCTGCAGTGAACCATGATCGTGCCACTGCACTTCAGCCTGGGTGACAGAGTGAGACCCTATCTCAAAAAAAAAAAAAAAAAAATTATGTAGCCCCCTCCTTTCTACAAAGTTCTAAATAATATAATAAACAATATTATTTTAGAAGTTTCCATCAATAAAGTGGAAAATAATAGTATTTTCTATTTTCATTAATAATCAGTCTTTTATCAACTGAGCTAAGATATCTTAATGTTACAAAATAAAGCAAAAGTTTCATTTTATTTTTTCAAGTTTGTTTATTTAAGAATTCTATTTAATTAAGCCTTATTTGCTTGGTTAACATTTGTTATCTATCTGTCTATAAAAAAATTAATTGAGCATATACCATGTTCCATACTGTGGGTAGGCACTTTATAAATGTTGTTTCATTTAATCCCCACAGAAGTCCTGTGAGAGTGGATGTGTCTTGCACATGAGGCACTGTGATAGACACTGGATACAAAGACCATTAGGACCTGCCCTTACTGTCAAGTTGGCTGTTGATAGTTTAGTTAGGGAGAACAAGAAGAGACTAGTACCCTTCAGCATACTAAGCGTTCTGAGGAGATAAATATGAGGGTTATGGGGACACCTAACTTAGCCAAAATGGTGGTGGTATCAGGAGAAGATCTTGGAGCGGGTGAAGTCTGTTTGCACTTTGTGATGAATGGGAGTTAGACAAAGTAAACAAGATGAGGAAAAAGTGTTTAAGCCAGGGGAACAGGAGTATTTTAGTGCCTGCCTAATTATAACGAGGAACTCAGCAACACTTAGTGAACATAGTTCTTTTTAATTTATGCATTTTGAAGAGAGGGATTTTACTTTTAAACTTCTGTGAGCTAATTTTTTAAGAACTGCCAGTTTCTTAAAATTAATCTACCTTATATTTAACGTAATGTGGAATTGTATCAACAGGAGTGTGGCATCATACTCTTCAAGTCTTTGTCTTATTGTATCACCCCAAAATGTCAGTTTTCAAAATAAAAAATAGAAAAAGGGATTTTACACTTATTGATGTTTTTTTGTTTGTTTGTTTGTTTGTTTTTTGTTTTTTTTTTGAGATGGAGTCCCCCTCTTGTTGCCCAGGCTGGAGTGCAGTGGCACAATCTTGGCTCACTGCAACCTCTGCCTTCCAGGTTCAAGCGATTCTTCTGCCTCAGCCTCCCCAGTAGCTGGGATTATAGATGCCCACCACCACGCCCGGCTAATTTTTATATTTTTAGTAGAGACGGGGTTTTGCCATGTTGGCCAGGCTGGTCTTAAACTCCTGACCTCAGGTGATCCACCTGCCTCGGCCTCCCAAAGGGCTGGGATTACAGGTGTGAGCCACCGTGCCCGGGAACTTAATGGTTTTTTGTGGGCTATTTGCACTCTGTTCACATGATGAAGTAAATGATTTTTAGTAAATCAGAGATTTTTTTTCCATTGTTCACTGCTATACATTAGTTTTTTCATTTCCCATTATCCAAAAGTGTCATTAAATATGAGTCTGATGGAAAGTGAATTTCAAATGTATGCCCAATATTATTTTGTGTAGTCTTGTTACCTGGCTATTGCATTTATTTCGTATCTTAAAAAATCTGTCCATTGTTCAGAGGGTTGATTTTCTTTCTATTTAATGCTTTCGCAACCCAGGACAACAGTTAGCAGCCATCACTGCCTGGGATTCCTCAGCTACCAATATTACCTCTCATATTACACTAGTAACCCCGTTTGGTGGGTAATAGGCGTTCTTCCTCTTCTTTTATAATTTTATTTAAGAAATAGTTTATAAAAGTATGCTCCATGTGCATGTTGCTTTTACTTTATGTAAATTGCTACATAAAATTTGATTGCTTGCATTTTTATAAATTATAGTTACAGAGTTTGTTATGATTCGTAGATCTGTTTATGAACTTGAATTTAAATTTGCAATTCAGTAAAAGATAGAGTGAGCAAATAAAGGTATGAGTAGGCCTATTTTAGACTTGGAAATTGATGTGTGCTCTGAATTTTCAGACTAAAAGTGATTAATGAACATTAATCAGCATTGTAAAGAAAGGTGATTGTTTATATTTCTGCCTCTGTCTTCAAGTAGGTCAGCTTTCATACAATGTGAAGTTGACTTTTGCTGCTACTATAGTTGTTTTTGCTTTATGTCTGTATTTTTTATTATTTTGTACCAAAACATAATTTCTATTTAGTATTCTGGTTGTACTGAATTTTACTGTCCTCTGAAAGAAAATAGAAACGTTTTTTTCTTGATTTTTTTTTTTTTTTGAGGCAGAGTCTAGCTCTTGTTGCCCAGGCTGGAGTGCAATGGCGTGATCTCGGCTCACCGCAACCTCTGCCTCCCGGGTTCAAGCCATTCTCCTGCCTCAGCCTCCCGAGTAGATGGGATCACAGGCGTGTGCCACCACGCCCAGCTAATTTTGTATTTTTAGTAGAGATGGGTTTTCTCCATGTTGGTCAGGCTGGACTTGAACTCCCGGCCTCAGGCTATCCACCCACCTCAGCCTCCCAAAGTGCTGAGATTACAGGCATGAGCCACCGTGCCCAGCCTTCTTCTTCTTCTTTTTTTTTTTTTTTAGATGGAGTTTCGCTTTTATCGCGCAGGCTGGAGTGCAATACTGCGATCTCGGCTCATTGCAACCTCCGCCTCCCGGGTTCAAGTGATTCTCCTACCTCAGCCTCCCAAGTAGTTGGGATTACAGTTGCCTGCCACCATGCCCGGCTAATTTTTTGTATTTTTAGTAGAGACGGGGTTTCACCATGTTGGCCAGGCTGGTCTCGAACTCCCGACCTCAGGTGATCCACCTGCCTCAGCCTCCCAGAGTGCTAGGATTACAGGTGTGAGCCACTACACCCAGCAATTATTTTAGAAAAAAGTATTTTTGATTTGCTTATACACAGGGGAAAGAAACAAAAATAATTGAAGCCTTTATTAATTTATACTGTTTCCAAAGCAGAAAGGACCTCTTCTCCAAACATAAATAAATTTTCTCTCTTTTATCTTTGAAAAGACATTAATGCATTTCGGGGGGGGAAGTACATTTAAAAACTGATTCTGGGCTGGGCACGGTGGCTCATGCCTGTAATCCCAGCACTTGGGGAAGCTGAGGTGCGTGGATCACCTGAGATCAGGAGTTCAAGACCAGCCTGACCAACATGGCAAAACCCCGTCTCTACTAAAAGTACAAAATTCACCAAGTGTGGTGGTGGCTGCCTGTAATCCCAGCTACTTGGGAGGCTGAGGCAGGAGAATTGCTTGAACCCAGGAGGCGGTGATCGCAATGAGCCGAGATTGCGCCATTGCACTGTGTAGCCTGGGCAACAAGAGTGAAATTCCGTCTCAAAAAAACCAACACTGATTCTGGTTTTGTTAACAGTTGCCTAACTTAAAGTATCTTATTTATGTGGCTATTAGGTTTTCATATAAAATTTTCTTTTTTTTTTTGAGATGGAGTCTCACTCTGACGCCCAGGCTGGAGTGCAGTGGTGCAAACTTGGCCCACTTCAGTCTCTGTCTGCCTGGTTCAAGTGATTCTCCTGTCTCAGCCCCCCGAGCAGCTGGGATTACAGGTGCATGTCACCATGCCTGGCTAATTTTTTGTATTTTAGTAGAGATGGGGTTTCACCGTGTTGCCCTGGCTGGTCTCGAACTCCTGAATTCAGGCAATCCACCCGCCTCAGCCTCCCAAAGTGCTAGGATTACAGGTGTAATCCCTCATATGAAATTTTCTAATGCTTGTAAGTTCAGTTATTGGTATGGGAGACCTGTAGCAGTTACATCAATTTATAGGAAAAATAGTTAAGGTATCTTAAAAAGATAAGAAATGAGGTAATGCTTTTCTTGTCACTCCAAGTCTTAAATTTATTGTGACATGTTTGCTGTTCTGCAGATATGATCATCTGTGTGGCACTTCCTGTCAGATGCACTTGGATCACTGTTCTTGATTATCAGTTTTGAAGGAGAATCTTTATTAGTCAGTAGAGTAACTGGGAGGATCTGGTTTTTTGTTTCGTTTTTTCTTATTTATATTTTTTACCACTCTTGTGCATGTGCAAATGTTCTGCACTAATAGAAAATATATTTTCATATTTAGCATACCATTTTCTTCATTTGTCTATTTCTCTAAATTATTTTATTTGAAATTTTTTATTAGCAACTCGGAGCAGAAGCCGCACCAATATGCTAATGGACCTACATATGGACCATGAAGGATCATCTCAAGAAACCATCCAGGAGGTGCAACCAGAAGAGGTGTTGGTCATTTCCTTAGGGACAGGTCCCCAGCTTACTCCAGGGATGATGTCAGAAAATGAGGTATGAATCAGTTGCTTCTATAAATCAATATTCATGTCTTAGTCCATACAGGCTGCTGTAACAAAACACCAGAGGTTGGGTGGCTTATAAACAACAGATATTTATTTCTCACATTTGTAGAGGCCAGGAAGTCTATAGTCAAGGCAGATTCAGTGTCTCGTAAGGATCTGTTTACTGGTTCATAGATGATGTATTCTTGCTGTGTCTTTGGGCTTATTTTTTTTTTTGAGTTGGAGTGTCACTCTTGTTGCCCAGGCTGGAGTGCAATAGCACGATCTTGGCTCACTGCAACCTCCCAATCCTGGGTTCAAGCAATTCTCCTGCCTCAGCCTCCTGAGTAGCTGGGATTACAGGCATGCATCACCACGCCCAGCTAATTTTGTATTTTTAGTAGAGACAGGGTTTCTACATGTTGGTCAGGCTGGTGTCAAACTCCCGAACTGAGGTGATCCGCCTGCCTTTGCCTCCCAAAGTGCTGAGATTACAGGTGTGAGCCACCGCACCTGGCTGGTTGGGCTATTTTATAAGGGCACTTATTCCATTTGTGAGGGCCCTGCCTTCATGACTTAATCACCTCTCCAAAGGCCCAATCTCCAAATACCATCACCTTGGGGGTTAGAATTTCAACATACAGATTTTGGGGGAGCACAAACATTCAGATCCTAGCAATGAATTTTTTTTTTCTTTTTCTTTTTTTTTTTTTTTTTTTGAGACAGAGTCTCGCTGTGTCACCTAGGCTGGAGTGCAGTGGCACGATCTCAGCTCACTGCAAGCTCCGCCTCCCGGATTCACACTGTTCTCCTGCCTTAGCCTCCCAAGTAGCTGGGACTACAGGTGCCCGCCACCATGCTCGGCTAATTTTTTGTATTTTTAGTAGAGAAGGGGTTCCACCGTGTTAGCCAGGATGGTCTCGATCTCCTGACCTCATGATCCACCTGCCTCGGCCTTCCAAAGTGTTGGGATTACAGGCGTGAGCCACCGTGCCCAGCCATTTTTTTCTTTTTTTTTTGAGATGTAGTCTCACTCTGTTGCACAGCTGGAGTGCAATGGTGCGATCTTTGCTCACCGCAGCCTCTGCCTCCTGGGTTCAAGCAATTCTCCTGCCTCAGCCTCCCGAGTTGCTGGGCTTACAGGCATGTGCCACCACACCCGGCTAACTTTGTATTTTTAGTAGAGACGGGGTTTTGCCATGTTGGCCAGACTGGTCTCGAACTTCTGACCTCCAGTGATCTGCCCACCTTGGCCTCCCAAAGTGCTGGGATTACAGGTGTGAATCACTGCACCCAGCCAATGAATTTAATGCTTAATTCTTTGTCATCTTCAGTGGTCCCACAATGACACACCATCACATGCTAAGCTCCCTGTGAACAGTTGTGAGGCCCTTCACATTAATACATCGGTGGCACTGAAGTTGGTGAATAGGTCCAAGCATAAGGAATTTTCCAGGCAGTAGCAGAAGAGAGATGAAGCCAGGAGATTGTGGTATGGAAATTAAAGAGACTTTTCCAGTCACTTGTAGGAAATGTTTTATGTTCGTTTTCTTTCTAGTGGTATACTAGTAGTATTCCTGCATTATAGAGCCAAAAATATGTTGAGATGTATTTTGAGATACATGTTGTATTCTTTGGCTGGTTAGGAAAAAATGGAAGAGATAATGGAAAACTAAGAAAATAAATTTTTTTAAGAAATGGAGTTTGAGGCTTGGGAATCATTTTTAATATATTTGTAACAAAAAGCTTGGCTTAAAGGTGAATGAAAAGAAGGTCAGGCCTGGTGGCTCACACCTATAATCCCAGCACTTTGGGAGACCGAGGTGGGTGGATTCCCCGAGGTCAGGAGTTCGAGACCAGCCTGACCAACATAGTAAAACCCCGTCTTTACTAAAAATAAAAATTAGCTGGGTGTGGTGGCGCCTGCCTGTAATCCCAGCTACTTGGGAGGCTGAGACAGGGGAATCACTTGAACCCGGGAGGTGGAGGTTGCAGTGAGCTGAGATCGCCCCATTGCACTCCGGCCTGGGCAACAAGAGTGAAACTCTGTCTCAAAACAAAACAAAACAAAACAAAACAAAAAACAGAAAAAAGAAACAAAAAGACAAGAAGAAGAAATCTTGACTCCCTAAAGATAGGAGTCTCTTCTCATAGAATTGTGAAATTGTGACCTCCTGAAAAAGTAGCAGCTTCTTTTTTTTTTTTTTTTTGAGACGGAGTCTCACTCTGTCACCCAGGTTGGAGTGCAGTGGCGCGATCTCGGCTCACTGCGAGGTCCACCTCCTGGGTTCACGCCATTCTCCTGTCTCAGCCTCCCTAGCAGCTGGGACTACAGGTGCCCGCCACCACGCCCGGCTATTTTTTTGTATTTTTAGTAGAGGCGGGGTTTCACCGTGTTAGCCAGGATAGTCTCAATCTCCTGACCTCGTGATCCGCCCACCTCGGCCTCCCAAAGTGTTGGGATTACAGGCATGAGCCATCATGCCCTGCCACTAGCAGCTTCTTATATTCAACAGTGATTGCTTGTTATTCAAGAAAATGGTCTAGGAAGAAGAGGCCAGTTTTAGTGATTGATAAAGTGATGGTGGTTGGTAAAGCTGTGTTTGGGACTATGACATGATACCCCATAGGGAAGAAGACCAACAATCTCCAAAACTCCATCCTCCACACACACACACAAATAAGCTGGCAAAAACTGTCAGAATCAACTTATTTGGAACTCCGGAATCTAATAAAAAACTTTTAACAACAAAGGAATGCTTAATGAAGAAAAAGACTGCTGAATTTTGTTAAGAGAGCTCTGTGATCCTACGCTGTTACCATCTTCAACCCCCAGCCCAGTGGCTGCTTTGAAGACAGCTTATGTTACTGTGCAGTGTGCTGGTACTTGAGGGAGGAATGTGGACCTTATTCTGAAAGCAGCATGGTTGTGTATTTTGATCTGTCTGGAGGTCCTGAAAGATCGTCTCAAAGGCTTGGCTTTGTTTTGCCTGCCTCTGATCTTTCCCAGGGCCAAGGCAGCTACACAGGTGGCATTTGTCAAAAGTATTGAAAAGCAGATATATTAGTTGCCTCTGCTTGCATTAAGGGATAACAGTTAGGGCAATCCGCATTCAGATCCAAATGCTTATGAAGGAAGAGGCTTGGGAAGGAGACACCAGGGGGCACAAAGGCTTTGAAAAGCTGCCACGTGTTCTGGGGAATCTACCAGGTTGTACACATACCCAGGGCTGGTCATGTGCTCAGGAAAGACCCTAGAAGATCCAAGCTCTCACTGCTGGCTAACCTTCAGGCTGAACCCAAGTAGGAATTGAAGGCTAAGGTACAGTTGCAAACTGCCTGGCTAAGTGTTGAAGTTCCCCAAAACAGAGCCAATCTTCAAAGACTTGGAAATGTTTTGTTTTGTTATTCCAGGTGTTAAATCTGCCAAATCACGTGCTCACCACTAAGCTAACAGAACAGAAACTTCAGAGGCCACACACGACAGAAAATTTAGAGAGATCATTAAATAGTCACTACAAGAAGCAGCAACAACCAACTAGGGGTTAAGGGTATATAATCTGATTTCCAGAATTGCCACTTTGTAACATTTATTTGTTTATTTTTTATTTTAATTTTTTTATTATACTTTAAGTTCTGGGATACATGTGCAGAACGTGCAGGTTTGTTACATAGGTATACATGTGCCATAGTGGTTTGCTGCACCCATCAACCCATCATCTACATTAGATATTTCTCCTAATGATATCCCTCCCCTAACCCCCCACCCCGCTGACAGGCCCCAGTGTATGATGTTCCCCTCCCTGTGTCCATGTATTCTCATTGTTCAACTCCCACTTATGAGGGAGAACATGCGGTGTTTGGTTTTCTGTTCCTGCATTAGTTTGCTGAGAATGATGGTTTCCAGCTTCATCTGTATCCCTGCAAAGGACATGAACTAATCCTTTTTTATGGCTGCATAGTATTCCATGGTGTATATGTGCCACATTTTCATTATCCAGTCTATTGTTGATGGGCATTTGGGTTGGTTCCAAGTCTTTGCTATTGTGAATAGTGCTGCAATAAACGTATGTGTGCATGTGTCTTTATAGTAGAATGATTTATAATCCTTTGGGTATATACACCCAGTAATGGGATTGCTGGGTCAGATGGTATTTCTGGTTCTAGATCCTTGAGGAATTGCCACACTGTCTTCCATAACAGTTGAACTAATTTACACTCCCACCAACAGTGTGAAGGTGTTCCTGTTTCTCCACATTCTCTCCAGCATCTGTTGTTTCCTGACTTTTTAATGATCACTTTATAATATTTAAAATGTCTGCTTTTCAGCAAAACTTATGAGGCATATAAAGAAACAAAAATATGGCCCTTTCACAGAAAAAAAATTAATAGAAAATGTCCTTGATGGGCCAAGCGCAGTGGCTCGTGGCCGTAATCCCGGCACTTTGGGAGGCGAAGGTGGGCTGTTCATGAGGTCAGGAGTTCGAGACCAGCCTGACCAACATGGTGAAACCCCGTCTCGACTAAAAATACAAAAATTAGCCAGGCGTGGTGGCGTGCACCTGTAATATCAGCTACTCAGGAGGCTGAGGCAGGAGAATCGCTTGAACCTGGGAGGCAGAGGTTGCAGTGAGCCAAGATTGTGCCATTGCACTCTAGCCTGGGCAATACAGCGAGACTCTGTCTCAAAAAAAAAAAAAAAGAAAAGAAAATGTCCTTGATGGCCGGGCGGTGGCTCACGCCCGTAATCCCAGCACTTTGGGAGGCTGAGGTGGGCGGATCACCTGAAGTTGGGAGTTTGAGACCAGCCTGAGCAACATGGAGAAACCCTGTCTCTACTAAAAATACAAAATTAGCCAGGCCTGATGGCACATGCCTGTAATCCCAGTTACTCGGGAGGCTGAGGTAGGAGAATCGCTTGAACTTGGGATGTAGAGGTTATGGTGAGCTGAGACTGTGCTGTTGTACTCCAGCCAGGGCAACAAGAGCGAAACTCTGTCTCAAAAAACAAAAAAAAAAAAAAAAAAGAAAGAAAATGGCCTTGATGAAGCACAGACATTGGACTTACTCAAGACTTTAAATCAATTTTTTTTTTAATATACTTAAAGAGCTATGGAAACCACGGACAAAGAACTAAAGAAAACCAAGACAACAAGGTCTCACCAAATAGAAGATATCAATAAAGGGGTAGAAATTACAGAAGGAACCATATGGAAATTCTGGAGTTGAAAAGTATAATAACTGGAATGAAAAATACACTAGAGGGGTTCAACAGCAGATTTGTACAGGCAGAAAAATTAGTGAACTTGAAGATGGATCAATTGAGATTATCTAGTCTCAGGAGCAGAAAGATGACAAAAGACAAAGACATTATATGTTGATAAATAGTCATTAAGAAGATACACCCAGCACTTTGGGAGGCCGCTCTCACTGCAGCCTCCGCCTCCCCTGTTCAAGTGATTCTCGTGCCTCAGCTTCCCTAGTAGCCGGGACCACAGGCATATGCCACTATGCCCAGCTAATTTTTGTATTTTTAGTAGAGACAGGGTTTCACTTTATGTTGGCCAGGTTGCTCTCAAACTCCTGACCGCAGGTGATCTGCCCACCTCAGCCTCCCAAAGTGTTGGGATTAGAGGCGTGAGCCATTGTGGCCAGCTAAAGTTTTTGTAGCACTCAGATTCTGTGGTTTTAGTTTAATCTAGAGTTTGCAGATGCTCTGATTTAGAAGCATGAAATTAGATTTTCGTATTTTATACTCCAGTGTGTATTTTGTATTTTATACTCCAGTGTGACTGACTTTGTACAGTGGCTTTCTGTATGGCGTCTCAAAATTGCTTGCCTTTGGATATGATTTGGAAAGATATCTTCATTGTGTTATATAATCCGTTTTCTGTTAATTCACATGAATCTCCAGACCTTGAAATGATTTTTCTCCTGATGTTTTAGTTTCACATCACTCACTGTGAATAGTTTATCTTAAAAATAAAAAATTTAAAATATTTATGTTGGCCAGTTATGGTGGCTCATGCCTGTAATCCCAGTATTTTGGGAGGCTGAGGTGAGAGGATTGCTTGAAACCAGGAGTTCGAGACCAGCCTGGGCAACATAGTAAGACCTTGTCTCTACAAAAATAAAAAAATTTCCAGGGATGGTGGCTCACACCTGTAATCCCAGCACTTTGGGAGGCTGAGGCAGAAGGATCCTTGAGTCCAGGACTTCAAGACCAGCCTGGGCAACTTGGCGAGACCCTGTCTTAATAATAAATAGGCCAGGCGCAGTGGCTCATGCCTGTAATCCCAGAACTTTGAGAGGCCGAAGCAGGCAGATCACTTGAGGTCAGGAGTTTGAGACCAGCCTGGCCAACATGGTGAAACCCCATCTTTACTAAAAATACAAAAATTAGCCGGGTGTGGTGGCACATGCCTGTAATCCCAGCTACTTGGGAGGCTGAGACAGGAGAATCGCTTGAACCTGGGAGGCGGAGGTGGCAGTGAGTCAAGATCATGCCATTGCACTCCAGCCTAGGTGACAGAGTGAGACTCTGTCTCAAAAATATAATAATAATAATAATAATACGAAGAACTAAAAATAAAAAAAATTAGCTGGGCTTGGTGGTGTGTACCTGTAGTCCCAGCTACTCAGGAGGCTAAAGCAGGAGGATTGCCTGTGCCTAGGGGTTCAAGGCTGTGGTGAGCCATCATTGCACCACTGCACTCCAGCCTGGGCGACATAATGAGCTCCATCTTAAAAAAAATTTTTTTAATAAAAATTTTATGTGTATTTAATTTTGTTTTTTGAGATGGAATCTCCCTCTGTCACCCAGGCTGGAGTGCAGTAGTGCAATCACAGCTCACTGCAACCTCCACTTCACAGGTTCAAGTGATTCTCCAGCCTCCTGAGCAGCTGGGATTACAGGTGCGCACCACGACGCCTGGCCTATGTCTATTAATTTCAAGCAAATAGGGAAAAAAAACCTTTTTTTTTTTTTGTGATGCAGTCTTGCTCTGTCACCCAGGCTGGAGTGCAGTGGTGCAATCTCAGCTCATTGCAACCTCCACCTCCCGGGTTCAAGCGATTCTTCTGTCTCAGCCTCCCAAGTAGCTGGAATTACAGGCATACACCACCACACCTGGTTAATTTTGTATTTTTAGTAGAGATGGGATTTTGCCACGTTGCCCAGGTTGAACTCCTGACCTCAGGTGATCCACCGGCCTCGACCTCCCAGAGTGCTGGGGTTACAGGCATGAGCCGCCACCGCTCCCAGCTAAAAAACCTGTATTTAAAGGCATCATGTGTAAATGTATAAAACCATTTCAAAACCTTTAATTTACTCAGAGCCAAAACAGCAACCAAGAATGTTTTTTTTTTCTGTTTAAAAATCATTTATCTTTTAGCTGACAAAATTGTATCTATTTATGGTATACATGTTTTGATATACATTGTGGAATGGCTGAATCAAGCTAAATAACCTGTATCGCCTCACATATTTTTCATTTTTTGTGGTAAGTTTTTTTCTTTGTAAGTGAGGGTACTATTCTTCCTTCATATTTCAGCAACAGCCAAGGGAGCCAAGGCCTCTGAGTTTAAGTCCAAGGTATACCTAAAACATGCTATGTGACTTTCAACAAAGCACTTAATTCTTCATTAAGGTGGAGATATACACACAAAGCTGAGTTGTGAGGCTTGTAGGGAGTAGTGAGATGTAGTTATGTTATTTGGAAGTCATCTGGCAAATGGAAAGCATATAAAAAGGCCATCAATCTAAGCTGGAGATGTCTGTGAAGTCATACTTCAGTTTCTGGTGTGGACTTTTGTGGCCCTGTATGTATGTTGTGATCAAGTGGACGTTCAAACTAGATGGATTAAATCTTGATGCCTACAAAATAACATGATTACACGTTTTCTTCTAGTTGAATTTATTTACTTTTATTTACTTTAAATTTTATTTAAATTTTTCAAATTTGGTATATTTAAAAATTTTGTTTATTTATTTTTTATTTTTTTTTTTTTGAGATGGAGTCTCACTGTATCGCCCAGGCTAGAGTGCAGTGGCGCGATCTCGGCTCAATGCAAGCTCCGCCTCCCAGGTTCACGCCCTTCTTCTGCCTCAGCCTCCCGAGTAGCTGGGACTACAGGTGCCCACCACCACGCCCGGTTAATTTTTTTTTGTAGTTTAGTAGAGATGGGGTTTCACCATGTTAGCCAGCATGGTCTCAATCTCCTGACCTCATGATCTGCCTGCCCTGGCCTCCCAAAGTGCTGAGATTACAGGCGTGATCCTCTGCGCCCAGCCTTGTTTATTTACTTTCTTTAAATTTTGCAAATTTAATATGTGACATGACAACTGTTTTATGTGCATCTTTTTACTTAATTCTCAGCAATTACATGGCATACATACTGTTACTGTCACCATTTTATAGATGAAGAAACTGAGGCTTAGAGAATTTCAATAACTTGCCTATCCAAGGTTACATAGTTGACACATGACAGAATTAGAAGGACCAGCGTGCTGACACCAAAGACTTCTGATTTGTATAATTCTCACCACTACTCATCTGGTAGTCTGGTTGCCTGTTCAATCTGTGACACTCGTAGGGTAATGGAAAGGCATGGCTTCAGCTGCTTTAATTTATATACTTTTATTCCACAGGTATTTAAAAGCTTGACAGACCTTCTAAATAGGTTTGTAGTTAAAAATTGATAATTTAAGATTAAGGAGTTAAATATGCATTTGCTGTGGTTTGTTTCCTTATCAGTAATCTTTCCATTGATAAACCAAAATTGACATTTTATTTTTTAGGTCCTAAACATGCAGCTTTCGGATGGAGGACAAGGAGATGTCCCTGTTGATGAAAACAAACTGCATGGTAAACCTGATAAAACCTTGCGCTTTTCCCTCTGCAGTGATAATCTGGAAGGAATATCTGAAGGTGAAGGGTTACTTCATTCAAGGAGTTGTGTGATTCAATTAATAGTTTGTTTTGTGTTTTTTAAAGGAGCTTATAAATTATAATTATACCATCTGTGCTTCTCACTGAGGAGACTAATGAAGATTTCCTCTAATGAGCTTGAACAGTTGGCTGTAAAGATTGTTTCCTGAATAAAATTAAAATTGCAAGATGCCTTTGGTCATATAAAATGGAGAAGATATGTCTTTATTCAGACTTAAATAGAATAACAGCAAGTTCTGTTTCTGCAGTATTAATATATACCAAAGCTTATAGAGCTCCTTTAGAAGGATATCATGCATGTCTAAACGGGAAAAAATGGACTTACTAGTATTTCAGGATGTTGCATATACTCTTAAATGTTCTGTATTCCTTTACTCACACTCACACATACCTTTATGAAGCAGGAGACAATGGAAATAGGTATTAAAAAGAAAATTCAAAGCCAAGATTGTGAAATGAGAATATGTCATTTTGCCTACTAGTACCAATTTATTTATTTATTTTTTTTTTTGGAGACAGAGTCTCGTTCGTTGCCCAGGCTGGAGTGCAGTGTCGCAATCTCGGCTTACTGCAAGCTCCGCCTCCCGGGTTCACGCCATTCTCCTGCCTCAGCCTCCTGCATAGTTGGGACTACAGGCACCTGCCACCACGCCTGGCTAATTTTTTGTATTTTTAGTAGAGACGGGGTTTCACCGTGTTAGCTAGGATGGTCTCGATCTCCTGAGCTCGTGATCTGCCCGCCTCAGCCTCCCAAAGTGCTGGGATTACAGGCGTGAGCCACCGCACCCGGCCCCAGATTTTTTTTATTTAAAGACAATAGTTCAAATTTACTGACATTTAAAAAGAAACCTAAAATATAATAACTTCATATTTTAATCTGACTTTTCCAAAAAAATGACATGTAATGTATGTTCATTGTACAAAATAGAGAAATAGAATCACCTATAATCTCAAAATTTTGTTGATAGCAGTTGACGTTTTAGATTATTCACAGCAAAATTAGGTTTGTCCTGTTTTGTAACCTTTTGTAATTTAATA
Organism: Gorilla gorilla gorilla; assembly: GCF_029281585.2. Lineage (NCBI taxonomy): Eukaryota > Metazoa > Chordata > Mammalia > Primates > Hominidae > Gorilla > Gorilla gorilla. The sequence goes on from NC_073237.2 coordinate 121,696,248, forward strand.
ATATGGCATTAACATTTCCCTTTGTAATTTAACATTCTTAAATAACATGGTTTTTATGGCTGTTTTCCTTAACTCACATGGGCATATCATAATTTTTTTCAACTTTCTTCTGTGATTAAATCTATAGATTTCTTCCACTTTTCGGACATAATAACTTCTGGGCTGGGCGAAGTGGCTCATGCCTGTAATCCCAGCACTTTGGGATGCCGAGGCAGGCGGATTCACTGAGCTCAGGAGTTCGAGACCAGCCTGGGCAACACGGTGAAACCCCATCTCTACTAAAATACAACAAATTAGCTGGGTGTGGCAGCGTGTGCCTGTAGTCCCAGCTACTCGGGAGACTCAGGCAGGAGAATTGCTTGAACCCGGGAGGTGGAGGTTGCAGTGAGCCAAGATGGTGCCACTGCACTCCAGCTTGGACGATAGAGTGAGACTCTCTCTAAAAAAAAAAAAAAAAAGAAAAGAAAAAGAAGCTCTATAACAAGCAACTTTAGATTAATTATTATTATTTTTTTTTGAGATGGAGTCTCACTTTTGTTGCCCAGGCTGGAGTGCAATGGTGCGATCTCAACTCACTGCAACCTTTGCCTCCCGGGTTCAAGCAATTCCCCTGCCTCAGCCTTCTAAGTAGCTGAGATTACAGGCATGTGCCACCAGGCCGGCTAATTTTTATATTTTTTGTTTTGTTTTGTTGTGTTGTGTTGTGTTTTGTTTTTTGAGATGGAGTCTCGCTCTGTTGCCCAGGCTGGAGTGCAGTGGCGCGATCTCGGCCCACTGCAAGCTCTGCCTCCTGGGTTCACACCATTCTCCTGCCTCAGCCTCCTGAGTAGCTGGTACTACAGGTGCCCGCCACCACGCCTGGCTAAATTATATTTTTAGTAGAGACTGGGTTTCACCATGTTAGCCAGGATGGTCTCGATCGCCTGACCTCATGATCCACCCACCTTAGCCTCCCAAAGTGCTGGGATTACAGGCATGAGGTATTGCACCCAGCAGATTAATTTGTTATTAGCACCTTAGGATAAATTCCTAGAAGCAGAATTTCTCAAAGGGCATGTGTTTTTTTAAGGTCTAAAAAGTATTAAAAACACTTTAATCAGTTGTTTGTCTTTTATCAAGGCATGAAAAATTGTGTGGTGGCTCATGACTGTTTAAAAAAGATTGCTCACGCTATAAACATTTCTCTAGGTCCTTCAAATCGCTCCAATTCAGTGTCCTCCCTAGACCTAGAAGGAGAGTCTGTGTCAGAACTTGGAGCAGGACCTTCTGGCAGTAATGGAGTTGAAGCTCTACAGCTGTTAGAACATGAGCAAGGTAAAGTGAAGTTGAACACAGTTGCCTAAGTAGCAAAGAATTTACCTGATTGCAAGATGAACAGTGTGTTTTCATTAAGTTGGCTTGGTTCAGTAAGAGATTAAATCACCATTAAACTTAACATTTATTCATCATTCCTTCAGTTCTTCAAAATGTATTTAGTTGGTAAGTGGATTGTTTAGGCTTAATAAATTAATATAAATTACTTGAAATTCAGTAATATTTGATATTTTAATTCTGTAATATTTTAGGGATACAATGTAAATACTCAAGGCTCAAGGAACTTAGAATAGGGAAAGAATAGTACACAATTGATTTAAAGTATCATAAAAGTATTTGGCAGTTCTGAGTGAGAGATACATATGGTTGAAAGTATAGGGAAAGCTGCTGGGCCCGGTGGCTCACACCTGTAATCCCAGCACTTTGGGTGGCTGAGGCGGGTGGATCACCTGAGGTCGGGAGTTCAAGACCAGCCTGACCAACATGGAGAAACCCCATCTCTACTGAAAATACAAAATTAGCCAGGGTGGTGGCGCATGCCTGTAATCCCAGCTACTCGGGAGGCTGAGGCAGGAGAATCGCTTGAACCCAGGAGGCGGAGGTTGCGGTGAGCCAAGATCATGCCATTGCACAACAGGCTGGGCAAAAAGAGCAAAACTCCGTCTCAAAAAAAAGAAAGAATAGGGAAAGTTTATTGGAAGAAAATATTAGCCTTAAGGGCTGGCTGGCATTGCCTTGGCAGAAGTTGGAGATAGGTCATTCTAGGTGAAGGACAAGCATAAGCAAGTCAAAGAGGTGGGAAGCCATAGTACTTTTTCAGGTATCAGGGAAATAGGGTGAGGTAAGGATTAAAAAGTAGGTGGATCCCTGTTGTGGAAAGAAGGATATCAGTATTTTAGTAGTAAGCTGGAAGCCACTGAAGGCTTTTGGTTCAGTGAAGATGAGGATGTGAGGTGCCTTAGGAAGATTAAGTTGAAAGAGTTTTTTGGATTTGTTCATTTAAGATGATGCCCTTGGCCAGGTACAGTGGCTCGCGCCTGTGATCCCAGCACTTTGGGAGGCTGAGGCAGGTAGATCATTTGAGGTCAGGAATTTGAGACCAGTCTGGCCAACATAGTGAAACCCCATCTCTACTAAAAATACAAAAATTAGCCAGGTGAGGTGGTGAGCACCTGTAATCCCAGCTACTGAGAAGGCTGAGGCACGAGAATCGCTTGAACCTGGGAGGCAGGGGTTGCAGTGAGCTGAGATCGCACCACTGCACTCTAGCCTGGGCAACAGAGTGAGACTCTGATTGAAAAAAAAAAAGATGGGCCGGGTGCGGTGGCTCATGCCTGTAATCCCTAGCACTTTGGGAGGCCGAGACGGGCGGATCACGAGGTCAGGAGATTGAGACCATCCTGGCTGACACGGTGAAACCCTGTCTCTACTAAAAATACAAAAAATTAGCCGGGCATGGTGGCAGGTGCTTGTAGTCCCAGCTACTCGGGAGGCTGAGGCAGGAGAATGGCCTGAACCTGGGAGGCAGAGCTTACAGTGAGCAGAGATCACGCCACTGCACTCCAGCCTGGGCGACAGAGCGAGACTCCATCTCAAAAAAAAAAAAAGATGATGCCCTCAACTAGGTTTGACACAGTGATTTTAGCATGCATAAGAATTACCTGGTTAGCTTTTTAAAAATTCCATTTCCCAAGTCTTACTTCTAAAAAAGAAGTCCGTTTTTAGAAAGAAAAAGAGTATTGTCATTGGAAAGTGTGTGGCTTGGAAAAAGTAATGCTGTATTTTACTGGATTTGTTTATCAGTGTATTAATTAGGATTAAGTTTGTTGCAAGCAGCAGAGAAAACTCAAGTAATAAAGTAGTACCTCCTTATCCATGGTTTCACCTTACATGGCTTCAGTTACCCATGGGCAAACTTGGTGCAAAAATATTAAATGGAAAATTCCAGAAATAATTCATAAGCTTTAAATTCCGTGCCATTCTGAATAATGTGATGAAATCTCACACAGTCTCACTCTATCACATCCGGGACATGAATCATTCCTTAGTTCAGTGTATCCACATATATACTACCTGCCTAATAGTCACTGCTTATCAGATGAAAACAGCATGGAACATATAGGATTTGGTACAATCCGAAGCTTCAGTTATCCACTGGAGGCCGTTGTATAAGTGGAGGAGGAACTTTCATATGAGCTTATGAAAGAAGTTGAACAAATGTCACCTCTTCAGCAAGCTTCCTGGGAGATTCTGAGATAGGTGGTTGGCATATGCAAAATGCTAGATTAAGAAGTGAATTGATAGGCCGGGCACAGTGGCTCACGCCTGTAATCCCAGCACTTTGGGAGCCCGAGGCGGGCGGATCACCTGAGATTGGGAGTTCGAGACCAGCCTGACCAACATGGAGATAAAATTCTTTAAAGTTGATTAAAAAGTCATAGCTGTGCTACTATTTTAAAAGTGCCTAATTTTGTTTTTGATAGCTACAACACAGGATAACCTTGATGATAAGCTAAGGAAGTTTGAAATTCGTGACATGATGGGATTAACAGATGATAGGGACATATCAGAAACAGTGAGTGAGACCTGGAGTACAGACGTCTTGGGAAGTGACTTTGACCCTAATATTGATGAAGATCGCTTGCAAGAAATTGCAGGTAACTGCCATTTAATGTCTGTGAAATATCACGGTTTAGTTATTCAAATCCACCAACCTTTCATGGGAGGGAGCACCAGTGCCCTGACAAACACACTGTGTGTTAGCACCATCTGGGAAACTGTTATAACTGTATGGAACAAGGCATTTGGGTACTTTTTTCTTTACTTAAATATAACTAGTGTTTTTCCTTTCTACATTTAATCCCACCCCTTACCCATCCTCCTCCCCGCTGCCCAAAAAAAAAAAAAAAAAAGAAAGAAAAACCAGTGTTTTGAATTAGCTTCTGGTCAAGTGTTGTTTGCAGGGCATAGTATAAGTTCTTAGTCTGTCTCTAATTAGTATATTCTCTGTTTGAAGCCAAACACCTAACCTTAAGATGAAAATTCTTATAGATTATAGCCATAAAATCTTTCACAACAATATGATACTGCTGTTCTCTAAAAAAATGAATTCACTTCTGGAAGAGTTAATTCAGTTCCTAAGGGTAACCAGATTTTTCTTTTTCTTCTTCTTAAATTTTTATTTATTTTCAAATAGAGACAGGATTTCGCTTTGTTGCTCAGGCTGGTCTTGAACTAATGAGCTCAAGTGATCCTCCTGCCTTTTTTTTTTTTTTAATGTGAAGTTTATTCAGGTGCTATGTACATACACTAAAATTCGCTCCTTTTTGGATACTGTTTTATGAGTTCTGAAAGATATATAGTCTTGTAACCCTCATCTTCATTTTGTTTTTAAATCATGGAAAATTTATTGATATGTTTATTTATTTTTCTTCAACTTTTATTTTAGGTTCGGGGGTACATGTGCAGATTTGTTACATGGGAAATTGTTAGAGCAAATTGTATGTTGCTGGGGTTTGGTGTACAGATGATTTTGTCACCCAGGTAGTGAGCATAGTAACCAATAGGTTTTTTTGTTTGTTTGTTTGTTTGTTTGTTTTAATATAAGATGGAGTCTTACTCTGTCGCCCAGGCTGGAGTTGCAGTGGTGCGATCTCAGCTCACTGCAACCTCTGCCTCCCTGGTTTAAGTGATTCTCCTGCCTCAGCCTCCCGAGTAGCTGGGACTGCAGGTGCCTACCACCACACCCAGATAATTTTTGTATTTTTAGTAGAGACGGGGTTTCACCATATTGGCCAGGCTGGTCTCGAATTCCTGACCTCAAGTGATCCATTCGCCTCGGCCTCCCAAAGTGCTGGGATTACAGTCATGAGCCATTGCTCCCGGCCTAAATCATGGAACATTTTAAACAAATACAAGAGATGGTGGTATGATGAACCCAGTGTACCCATCACTCAGCTTCAGGAGTTAGACCCACATGGCCAGCTTTGTTTCATCTGTTCTCCTATCCACTACCCTCTTCTCTCCCCTCATTATGTTTAGGCAAGTTCCAGACATTATTTTATTTGTAATTATTTTATGATATATCTTTGAAAGGTAACTTTTATTAGTAACTTTTTTTCTAATTTTTTTTCATGCCCTGAAGTAGAATTATTCTTTTATTAGGTTTAATCCAAAGTAGTGAAGCCTTTTGAACTTGAGTGTTTTTAACACAGACGTATAATAATGTTTAATACTTTCGATTTGTATTTTTAAGTAGTGTAAATAGATTTCTTAATTGGTTTTGCATTACTTTGTCCCAGATGCCAAAGTGGTATTGTTCTTGGCAGTTAGCTGTATTTGCGCAATAAGCTGTATTTGCAGTTGAGTGAGTGCTATGAAGATGTGTATTTTCCTGTGAATGTATCTTATTGCCCTGAATAGTGACTAATATGCTGGAAGAAAAAATATTTGGCCAGCATAACATTCTGTGGTTAAACTCTCAGTGTTTTTAATCCTTGTAGGGCTATAAATTTTAGAACGATATTAAAGACCCCTGTAAAATTTGCTGAAAAATCAAAGCTAAAGCTGTTGAAATTACTTGACTTAATGATGTGTGTTTTCTCTATGGAGAGTCAAAGGTGAACTGGAGGAAACTGGTGAAAAGGGTATTGTGCCATTGTGACCAAAGTAGGAACTTGTGTTTTTAGTGGTGTGCTTGATTGAAGTTATTCTTACCTTGGCCTCTTTCTTGTAGGTAGAGAGGAGTTTGGTGTTTTTTTTTTTGAGACAAAGTCCCAAAATGACACGGCCATTTTTATTTTTGAGACAGGGTCTCACTCACATTGACCAGGTTGGAGGGCAATGGCATGACCTCGGCTCACTGCAATCTCTCCACCCCCTGCAACCTCTGCCTCCCGGGTTCTTGTGCCTCAGCTTCCCAAGTAGCTGAGACTACCGGTGCACGCCACCATACCTGGCTAATTTTTGTATTTTTAGTAGAGACGGGGTTTCACCATGTTGGCCAGGCTGGTGTTGAACTCCTGGCCTCAAGTGATCTGCCTGCCTCAGCCTCCCAAAGTGCTGGGATTACAGGTGTGAGCCACCACACCCAGCCAAGAGACTTTGTTAGCTTGTGTTTGGCTTTTCTCCACTATCACTGCACTTTCCTCCAGGATCTTTGTTAACCCTTTGCTTCCCACTGGTTATACAGGTGCTGCAGCAGAGAACATGTTAGGCAGTTTGCTGTGCCTCCCAGGTTCAGGGTCAGTGCTTCTTGACCCCTGCACTGGTTCTACCATATCAGAGACAACAAGCGAAGCTTGGAGTGTAGAGGTATTGCCAAGTGACTCAGGTTAGTATGCTATCATTGTTTGCTTTTTCATTTACACAGAAGTTTTAATTAAATGCAAGGTATCCCAACTTCTGTATTATGTATATTTTGTCAAATACACTTTTTTTTTTTTTTTAATGGAGATGGGGTCTTGCTCTTTCACCCAGGCTGGAGTGCTGTGGCGCGATCCCAACTTACTGCAACCTCCGCCTCCTGGGTTCAAGCAATCTTCTCGCCTCAGCCTCCTGAGTAGCTGGAATTACAGACATGCCCCACCATGCCGGGTAATTTTTGTATTTTTAGAGAAACGGGGTTTCACCATGTTGGCCAGGCTGGTCTTGAACTCCTGACCTCAGGTGATCTGCCCACCTCGGCCTCCTGAAGTGCTGGAATTACAGGCATAAGCCATCATGCCCAGCCAGTTATACATTTGACAAAGATGAGGTGATCACATTGCTAAGAATGTCAGATGGAAAATTAGTTTAGGGCATTTTCTGTCCATTAAGGGAAAATGCTCTGTTAGATAGCATAGACTGTGATGGCAGGTGCTTTCAGACTCTGTGTTGAGTTATTTTGAAAGCAATTTTCTGTGATTATCAGAGTCCGTGTGAGTCATTGAATTTAGTATCTCCCACAAACTCATGACAGGATAAGAGTAGCAGCACAGTTCAAACTGAGTGCTTGCTTGGTAAACACGTTTAGATTTATCACAGGGGAGAACTTGACTCTCTAAAACATGTTTAATGTGTTTTTGAAATACGTTGAAATTGAGATTCTGTAATCCTGAGGATTTTTTTTTGTGCAGGTTATTATAAATGTATATAAAATGTTTTGTACTTCGTTTTTTCATATGCATTGCATTTTTTTCTGATTATGAAGACACATCTTTGCCTTCAACTAAATGTCAACTACCAGAATGTAAATATAAGTAACTATGTATCTGCATTACGTTCTGTTGATTTACTTGGTTCAAGAATTATTAAGTGATCCTGATATGTGTTTTATAATTTTTTTTTTTTTTGAGATGGAGTCTCACTTCTGTCATCCAGGCTGGAGTGCAGTGGTGCGATCATGGCTCAATGCAATCTCTGCCTCCCGGGTTCAAGTGATTCTTTTGCCTCAGCCTCCCAAGTAGTTGGGATTACAGGCACCTGCCACCACGCCCAGCTAGTTTTTGTATTTTTAGTAGAGATGGGATTTCACCGTGTTGGGCATGCTGGTCTCGAACTCCTGACCTCAGGTGATCTGCTGGCCTCGACCTCCCAAAGTGCTGGGATTACAGGTGTGAGCTACCACGGCTGGCCTGTTTTATAATGTTAAAGCATTCAGATATGCTAGCCTTGTTTGAAGACCAGTTGGGGACAATAGGATTAGCTCACCAGCTGTTGAGTATTCATAGGAGTTACTTTTTAGGAAGTGGTTGATTTAATACCAGGCTATTCCATACTCTCTTGTCCAGTTCACATGTTAATCAATAGCATACTCTGTGACATTAGTGATCTAGAACCACGTTTTCATCTGTGCACAGTGAACTGGCTTATATTGGGATGAAAATCACAACTTTGACTTAACACTTAATCTAACTAGCTTTAACTAGTCCAGACTTACACATGTATTTGCACTGATTTTATTCATGCCCTGGTAGCTTTGTTTATCTGGGTCACAAAAGCTGAAATTGTGGTGTGCTAAGAGAATCACAAATGTAACATACCTCTTATCTTCTATTTAGAGGCCCCAGACCTAAAGCAGGAGGAGCGTCTACAAGAACTGGAGAGCTGTTCTGGACTGGGTAGCACATCTGATGATACGGATGTCAGGGAGGTCAGTTCCCGCCCCAGCACACCAGGCCTCAGTGTTGTGTCCGGTATGTCTGTCTTGTTTTAAGGAGTAGGGATTTGAAGGTGTTCACCCCCTACCCCCTCCTATTTATAAAGTTGATACAAAGAGATAGGTTATATTTAAGAGCTGAGTAATTTCCAGAAAACAAACTTATTTCCATTGCACCTGAAATCTTTGAGAACTTAATGTGTGGCTTTATGGAGCCTGTTGAAGTAATTGGCAAACAGTCTCTCTACAACTGTTTCTGTTCTTAGTAGCCTGTCCTACTTTAGAATTGTATGATTCTGATTATGTTGTGTAAAGCAAGGTAAGTATATTTAAGCAGTAGTACCATAAAGGATATAATACTAAACTGACATGTATAGAACTGGGACACAAAATTCGAGAATGTTTCAGTTTCTCCAAATTTCATATGCTTTTTGTGTGGATATTTTATTCTTCTTCCTGTTTATTTTTTACTATTGTTTTTTAAAGGCATAAGTGCAACCTCTGAGGATATTCCCAATAAGATTGAAGACCTGAGATCTGAGTGCAGCTCTGATTTTGGGGGTAAAGATTCTGTCACTAGTCCAGACATGGATGAAATAACTCACGGTAAGAGCGGGAAATGAGGATGACTTAAAAAATGACCACATCCGTGGTTGAAACTGGCACTGTGACACATTGCTGGTGACAGCATCTGTTGGTATAGCACTTTGGGACATACTTTGTCAATATCTATTTAAGGTCTTAAATGTTCACATTCTAAATTTAGTCAGGTTAGTTCCACTTCTAGGTGTCAGTCATAATGAAAAAATTCCATGTATAGAGAAAGTCCTTAGCACAAAGATGTTCTTTGTAACGTTTTGTATTGGCAGAAAACTAGAAATAACTTAAAAAATTGAAAAGTGGAATGGCTAAATAGTTTTGATGTAACTGCTTATTGGAATTTATGTAGCTATTTTAAAATGCATTAAGGAATATGAAATGACTTAGAGAAAAAACTAGAACATACTACATGGAATTTATTTTGTAGAACTTTACACACAAAATAATAAAACTTCTGTTTTTTTTTTTTTTTTTTTTTGAGACGGAGTCTTGTGCTGTCACCCAGGCTGGAGTGCTGTGGCACGATCTTGGCTCACTGCACTTCCGCCTCCTGGGTCTGCTGGGTTCAAGCCATTCTCCTGCCTCAGCCTCCTCAGTAGCTGGGATTACAGGCACCCACCACCACGCCCAGCTAATTTTTGTATTTTTAGTAGATACGGGGGTTTCATCACATTGGCCAGGCTGGTCTCAAACTCCTGACCTCGTGATCCACCTGCCTCGGTGCTGGGAGTACAGGTGTGAGCCAGCACCCGGCCAGTAAAACATTTTTTAAAAACCTATGCAAGAAGTAAGTACTGGAAATACCAAAATGCTAGCAGTGGTTTTATATATTGGGTGGTAGGTTTTGAGGTACCTTTTGTCTTTTTTTTTTTTTTTTTTTTTTTTTGAGACAGAGTTTTGCTCTTGTTGCCCAGGCTGGAGTGCAATGGCGCAATCTGGGCTCACCACAACCTCTGTCTCCCAGGTTCAAATGATTTTCCTGCCTCAGCCTCCCAAGTAGCTGGGATTACAGGCATGAGCCACCACACCCGGCTGATTTTGTATTTTTAGTAGAGACAGGGTTTCTCCATGTTGGTCAGGCTGGTCTGGAACCCCCAACCTCAGGTGATCTGCCTGCCTCGGCCTCCCAAAGTGCTGGGATTACAGGCATGAGCCACCACGCTCTGCGAGGTACTTTTTCTATTTTTACAATTTTTTTTGTTCTAAACCAGGGTTTTTTAACCTTAACACCATTGACATTTTGGGCTGGGAAATTATTTGTTGTGGGGGCCTGTCCTGTGCATTTTAGGAGGTTTAAGCATCTCTGGCCCCTACCAGTAGCATATGCCCTTCACCCCCTGGGGTTGTGACAACCAAAAATGTCTCTAGACATTGCCAAATGCTCTCTTGGGGGGCAAAATAGCCACCAATCAAGAACCACTGTTCTAAACCAGCAGTCTCAAAGCATGGTCTCCATGGACCACTGAGGTCCTAAGACCCTTTGAGGGAGGAGTGTAGATGAAGTCACAACTGTTTTCATAAAAATCAAAGTTAACTGTCCATTTTCACTGTGTCGACATTTGTACTTACGGTGCATAGGCAAAGTGGATAAAATTTGCTGGGGCCCTAGCAGGATGCAAGGGCACCACACTGTATTCTTCACTCACAGTTTAAAAAAAAAAAAAAAAGTTTTACTTAGGAATGTCTTTGATGAAGGAATAAAAATTACTTAATCACATCTCAACCCTTGAGTATACACCTTTTTAATATTCTGTGTGAAGAAATAGGAAGCACCCATATTGCATTTTCACTGCATTCTGAGATATGATGAGATGTCTCAAGAAGCACTTACGTGATTATTTGAGTTGTTAGTTGAACTAGCCAATGTTTCCCATTATTTTTATTTGGTTTTTCATGAAATATTTTTACTTGAAAGAATGACAGATAAACTGTATTTCTTATGAATACGTAGTTGGGTATTTGGCAGACATCTCAAAAATTAACAAAGTGCGGCCAGGTGCGTTGGCTCACACCTGTGATCCCAGTACTTCGGGAGGCTGAGGCTTGAGGATTCCTTGAGCCCAGGAGTTCGACATCATCCTGGGCAACATGGTGAGACCTCGTCTCTACAAAAATAAAAAAATAAGAAAATTAGCCAGGTGTGGTGGCGCATGCCTGTGGTCCCATCTTTAAAAAAAAAAAAAAATTAACAAAATGATCCTGTTACTTAGAGAAGCAACTAATAGAGTGGAGTTTGTTGCCAGTGATGAAATTCAAACTTTTGGACAAAAATTAGAATTTTGGAAACGTGTGTCTACCTGCGTGAGTTTGATAGCTTTCTGTTGTTTAAAGACTTTTCTGGTGAAATTGGTGGTGATATGAAAAATGTGAATTTAGCAGAGGACAAAAAGTTCATTGATTTGGTTTCAAATTCTACCTTGTAGCTATCCTTTAAAAAACTATACTTCTCAAGACGTGGTAGAGTATCAAAGAATAATATCCACAATTTTCTGAAAAGGCTACTAACATATTGTTCCTTTTCCAACTACATGTCCGTGTGAGGCCAGATTTTCTTTATATACTTCAGCCAAAACAACATTTTCAACACATTGAAGCAGAAGCAGACATGAGAATCCAGCTGTCTTCTAGTAAGCTGTACATTAAAGATACTTGCAAAAAATGTGTCATTCTCTTCATTTTTTATTTTGGAAAATAATAGTTATTTTTTATTTTTATTTCTTTAATGCTTTTTTGTGTTACCATTAAAATTTTTTCTTTTTTTAAAAAAAATGGGGCTGGGCGCGGTGGCTCACGCCTGTAATCCCAGCACTTTGGGAGGCCGAGGCAGGCGGATTATGAGGTCAGGAGATCGAGACCATCCTAGCCAACATGGTGAAACCCCATCTCTACTAAAAATACAAAAAATTAGCTGGGTGTGGTGGCGTGTGCCTGTAATGCCAGCTGCTCGGGAGGCTGAGGCAGGAGAATCGCTTGAACCCAGGAGGTGGAGGTTGCAGTGAGCTGAGATCACACCACTGTACTCCACCCTGGTGACAGAGTGAGACTCTGTCTCAAAAAAACAAAAAAAATGGACAGCCTCCCAAACCAGAGTAGGTTCAGAGAGACTCCCTTGTATTACCATTTAATGGGTATATTTAAATGAATTAATAAATATTTAAACTTCAGTTTTAATTTCTAATATAGAATATCAATAGATATAACCACCATAAAGAAAAGCTATTAGGGTCAGTAATTTTTTAAGTTGTAAAGATATCTTGGCCAGGCATGGTAGCTCATGCCTGTAATCCCAGCACTTTGAGAGGCAGAGGCAGGAGGAGTGCTTGAGCCTAGGAGTTCAAGACCAGCCTGGGCAACATGGTGAGACCCTGTCTCTACAAAAAATAACATAAAAATCAGCTGGGTGTGGTGTGCTCACAGCTATTTGGGAGGCTAAGGCAGGAGGATCACTCGAGCCCAAGAGATTGAGGCTGCAGTGAGCTATGTTTGCACCACTGCACTCCAGCCAGGGTGACAGAGCGAGACCTTGTCTCCAAAAAAAAAAAAAAAAAAGGCCTGAGACCAAAATTTGAGAACTGCTGTTTTAGTCCATCTTTTATAATGATCTAACTATAGAACAAAAGTAAAAATCAAAAGGCATAATAGTACTCTCATTCATTATCAAAAGATATAGCTTCAGACCAAAAAAATAAAAGCAACAAAAAATAGCTTCAGACTAAAAACATTTAGATTAATAATTTTTTTATGTTTGAAATTTCCATCGTCTGCATACTTATCTATTTTAAAGTTATTTGCTGAGAGCAGTGTTAGAACTTCAAGATTTACAGCCTTTTATTTGTACCCTGTCTGTACAGAGTATTGCCCCTATGTTTATAATTTATTTATTTTTCAATTTTTAGTTCTTGTAAATTTTTGTAAAGACCATGTCTCACCATCTTGCCCAGACTGGTCTTGAACTCCTGGGCTCAAGCGGTCCTCCCTCCTTGGCCTCCCAAAGCACTGGGATTAAAGGCATGAGCCCCTACACCTGGCCTGCCCCCTATATTTTCAGGTGAGGGGAAGGCGAGGCTCAGGGAAGCTGTGACATTCTCAAAACATTGATGGTTTAGGTCTTCCGGCTTTGTTCTCTTTGCATGAACCATACTAGCATTTGGCCATTAGAAGTAACAGGCATGTAGATGCCAGACCACTTAAATGTAAAGAAAATCTGTGTATGAAGATACTCATAAAAACAGAAAATGAATTGGAAGTAATCATAATTTAATTTTTTTTTTCTGGTATGCCTCTCAAGTTCTAATGGATCAAAAAAGGAACCGTCAAAGAATACTTAAAACCCTTTAAACTGTGTTGAGACCGTCTGTCCTGCATCCTGGCTTGGTCTCACAGTTTCCCTCCTGTTTTAGGTGCCCACCAGCTGACCTCTCCTCCTTCTCAGTCAGAGTCTCTGCTGGCCATGTTTGATCCACTGTCTTCACATGAAGGTAAACCAGTGAAATGAACTTTTTCGCTTATGTCATAGACAGGAGGAGGAAACCAAATCCCCTTGTTAATGCCTTTGTTAGATATGTTGTGTCTCAGTTACAAAACTTTTTTTTTTCCTGTGTTGCAGGGGCTTCTGCTGTGGTAAGGCCAAAGGTTCACTATGCTAGGCCATCGCATCCACCACCAGATCCCCCAATCCTGGAAGGAGCTGTGGGAGGAAATGAGGCCAGATTGCCAAACTTTGGTTCCCATGTTTTAACTCCAGCTGAAATGGAGGCATTCAAGCAAAGGCATTCTTACCCTGAGAGACTAGTTCGAAGCAGGAGCTCTGATATAGTATCTTCTGTCCGGAGACCGATGAGTGACCCCAGCTGGAACCGGCGTCCAGGAAATGAAGAGCGAGAACTCCCTCCAGCTGCAGCCATTGGTGCTACTTCTTTGGTGGCTGCACCTCATTCATCATCTTCATCCCCGAGTAAGGACTCCTCAAGAGGAGAGGTATGGGACATAGGCCATGAAAAAGAATTATGTTCTGCCTGCCTAGTTCTCTTGATACCTGAAATTAACATGGAATATATAAATCTAGGATTACAGATAGAGAGTAGTCATGATTAAAGATGATTTGTCAATCTATGGGCCCACAACCATAACCGCAGGAAACCTGTACAACTTTGGTTTTGTAGTGATACTATCTTGCATTTTTATGACACTTTTAGTTTCTCCAAGCAATTTTGTATCTGATTTTATTTAAACCTTACAATATCTTTCTGAGATGTTAGATGAGTTGTTTTTTGTTTTTTGAGATGGAGTCACACTCTGTTGCCCAGGCTAGAGTACAGTGGCGCAATGTTGGCTTACTGCTACCTCCGCCTCCCAGATTCAAGCGATTCCTCTGCTTCAGCCTCCTGAGTAGGTGGGACTACAGGCATGCGCCACCACACCCGGCTAATTTTTTGCATTTTAGTAGAGACGGGGTTTCACCATGTTGGCCAGGATGGTTTTGATCTCCTGACCTTGTGATCCGCCTGCCTTGGCCTCCCAGAGTTGCTGGGATTACAGGCATGAGCCACCGCACCTGGCCCCGTGAGTATTTTTTATTTTAAACAATTATAAAGTTACACACAAACTGGAAGTACAATAAAAGAGCACTCCCTCCCCATTTGCGAGCAAGTTGCCAACCTGATGCTCCAGTACCCCTAAACACTTCAGTGTAAGTTTCCTACAAACAAGCAGATTCTCCTACACCTCATGGTACAGCCATCAGCTTCAGCAGATGAACATTGATACATTACTACCAGTTACATGAATGGGACACCCCATTCATGTGTCCCAGTTGTCCCTGTAACATTTTTTATAGTAAAAAGATTCTATTCAGAATCACAGACTGCTTTTAGTTGTCATGCCTTTTTAGTCTCCTTCAGTCTAGAGCAGTTCCTCAGTTTTTTCTTGACTCATATGACCTGGACACTCTTGAAATTTACAGGCCATTTGTTTTCTCGAATGTTCCTCAGGTTAGGTTTGTTTGATGTTTTCTTGTGATTAGACTGAGGTTATTCATCTTTGGCAGGAATATCACTGAAATGACACTTTTTTTCATTGCACTTTGTCAGGTAGCACAGTTTTAATTTGTCCCATTTCTACAGTGTTCATTTGGATAATTTGAGGAAATGTTGTCTTCCAGGCTTTGCCACTGTAAAGTTACTCTTTTCCCTTTATAATTAGTATTTAGGGGGAGAGGGTACTTTAAAAATATGTAACTATCCTGTTCTCCATCAAATTTTTAACTTACCTACTTATTATATCTGTGGTCTCATGGTTTTCTGTCTTTTAAAAAAATTTGTGTGTGTGTGTGTGTGTGTATATATATTTTTTTGTTGTTGTTGTGGTTTGTTTGTTTGTTTTACATAGGGTCTTGTTTTATCACCCATGCTGGAGTGCAGTGGTGCCAACACTGCTCATTGCAGCCTTAACCTCCCAGGCTCAGGCAATCGTTCCGCTTCGGCCTCCCAAGTAGTTGGGAGTATAGGCATGCACCACATGCCTGGCTAATTTTTTCGTTTGTTTGTTTTTGTAGAGATGGGGACGCACTGTGTTGCCCAGGTGCTTATCTTGAACTCTTGGGCTCAAACAGTCCTCCCACCCAGCCTCCCAAGTGTTGGGATTACAGGCATGAGCCACCCACAGTGCCTGGCCCAGTTTTCTGTCTTGGTTAGGGTTTGTCACTATTACTTATTTTGAAGCCCAGTTGTCCCTAATTGGGCCAGTGAGAGCCCCTTCAGGCTGGCTCCTGAGTTCTTTTGATGCACTGCTACTATTCTTTGAGCATATCTTTACTTTCTGGCAAAAGATGTTATAGGCAGATACTGTACTTTGTCCTAGTTAGCTCTTTCTCCAAGTACCCTTATTTCTTTTAATGAAAAATGCTTTTTTGGAAATTGAGATCTGGATACAGTGTTTATTTGCTGTAGGAGTGTTGCTGCTCCCAGGACTACTCAGTGAATAGAGCTAGGGAGTGTGTGTGTTACACACACATTTACCTGTGTATTTCATTTATCTACCTTTCTCCATAAATAAGACCATGAACTTACACTGACACATTCAATTCTAGTCCAAACACAAGAGTTTGTTTCGTCTTTCTTCCTTTCCAAATTTGTAACTCATTTCTCCAACAGTGAGAAATCTACTTTCACTATTCTTCATGTGCATATTTATTCCATCAGTTCTCCTGTATGTATTCAATTTCTCATCCCCACTGTTAAATTAACTCTTCCCTGGCACAGATGCCCTCATCTCTCTGCTAGGGTTCTGATAATTCTTTATCCCAGGTATGTAGATGAAAATGGAAGTTAAGTGATTTGTCCATGGTCACATGATAGGCTATTAAAGGAATTACAGTCCCTGTCCTTTGGCCTGTTTTTTGTTTGTTTGTTTGTTTTTGAGATGGAGTCTCACTCTGTCGCCCAGGCTGGAGTGCAGTGGTGCGATCTCGGGTCACCGCAACCTCCGCCTCCCAGGTTCAAGTGATTCTCCTGCCTCAGCCTCCCAAGTTGCTGGGATTATAGGCGAGCACCACCACGCCCGGCTAATTTTTGTATTTTTAGTAGAGACGAGGTTTCACCATGATGGCCAGGCTGTTCTTGAGCTCCTGACTTCAGGTGATCCACCCACCTTGGCCTTCCAAAGTGCTGGGATTACAGGCGTGAGCCACTGCACCCAGCTCCTTTGGCATGTGTTAATGATAACTTAATATAATTGGTGATCAAAACATGAACTTTAAAGTTGCTTAGGTCTAGGTTTGAGTCCTCAACTGTGCCACATATAGGCTGTGTAACTTTGAGGAAGAGGGGGAGGTAAACTTTCTTTAGTCTCATATTTTTTATCGATAAAAAAGGCCGAATATAGGACCTATCTCTGAGGTTACTGTAAAGATTAAATGAGATGATACATATCCTTACTATGCTCAGCATTTGGCACATAGTACACACTTGGTTTTATTATTATTAATACTACTGCTACCATCTCTACTGCCCTTCTGGAGTTTATTTGTACTGCATTTACTTTTTTCATAAGTATTTATTGAGTGCCTAGTCTATACCAGGCTCTGTATTAAGGCTTCAGTTTATTAACAGTAATGAGATAGTGCCTACCCTCAAGCAGATGACAGTGGTGCTGAAAAGGTAAACTACCGTGCTCCCAAAGTCACCTACGTGGCAATAAGAGTTGTGCCTTAAGGCAAACAAGACTGACTTTCTTATTTCACAAACTTACTTAAATCCTTTTTAGCCTGAGCAACATAGTAAGACCCTGTCTCTACAAAATAAAAATAAAAAATTAGCTGGGCATGGTGGTGTGTACACCTGTGGTCCTAGCTACATGGGAGGCTGATATGGGGAGGATCGCTTGAGCCAGGGAAGTCGAGGCTGCAGTGAGCTGTGATTGTGCTACTGCACTCCAGCCTGGGCAACATAATGAGATCCTATCTCAAAACAAAACAAAAACAAACAAAAAGAAATCCTTTTCTTAGTAATTTATCCTGCTATCCAACTCCAAATAAAGCCTCCAACTTTTTCTACAGACTGAAGAACGCAAAGATAGCGATGATGAGAAATCAGACAGGAACAGACCTTGGTGGAGAAAACGTTTTGTTTCAGCCATGCCTAAAGGTAATTTTATAAAATATTAGAACGCTGTATTAGCAATAAGAAGCAAAGCCCCAGAATCTCTTTCAGAGAGCCAACGTCTCAACTCCTCTGTAAGACTTGCTGGGCTTAAGTTTCTAGCTACTTTGGGGATGTAGAAAGTGGTTCCACTCAGATGAATGCTAAGGCAGAGCTTTAGAAATGTTCTTGTTCTTTGCAGGAAGTGATAGTGGTTTCATAAATGGAAGTCATGCCTGTCACTATTGTTTAAATATCATATACCATTGAAGTTAAACATATAGAGGACTTCTGACATATATATTGCTATTAATTATTGCAGGAAAATGGGACGTTACTGGTAATTAAACATTGAAAACTCATCCTTTACATTCCTGGAATAAGTTGAAGCTTTTTATGTCTATGTTCATTGAGAATGTTTATACTGTAAATATCAGTGAGTGTTTATTTTGGAAGGTAGCTGTATAAAATTGTTTACTTTTTTGGTGAACAGCCTGGCATCATTTGAGTTGGCAAAAGCATCTCTTCCTGAAAGAAGAGATCATCCAGGAGTAAAGCTAGAAACTTCTTCCAAAGGCCTCTTCTCAGCACGGTGGCACTCAGGAACTCTGGGGAGAGCTGCTTTCACGCCATACTCAAGCGCTTGATGAGGAGGAGAGAATGAAGCTAGGAGTTTTGAATGTGTTTTTGAGCAGAGGTTAAGAGTCAGTCAGTGGTTTTGATTTTAGTCCCAATGGATTCCTGTTGAATTATTCTTCCTATGACAGATGACTCCAAAGCAGGTTCTGAAAGCTCCTTTAAAAACCTTCATTACTATTTTAAGGACAATTATCAGTCAACACTTGGAATTTCTTAGCTTTTAAACTTTTCAGCCTCCTTTCACTTAGAAATGTTGGCACACCAGTTAACTTCCAAGTAGTGCAGTATGTTATATGTCACACTACTGACTTTATTTAATTTCCAGCTCCTATACCATTTAGAAAGAAAGAAAAACAAGAAAAAGACAAAGATGATCTGGGGCCTGACAGATTCTCAACACTCACAGGTTTGTAGACCCATGGACTTCCTGGCTCCTTCATTCCCAGAGCACATATTTCATAACACTTTTTCTTGGGTGCCATAAGCGTTGCCTTTCTAGAAGAGTGTGTCTGTGTGTACAGTGGGGAGTATGTTCTTCATAGCTCTGTGGTTTCCAGTTGGTGGCCACAGTAAACCTGTGTGCTCTTCCTGCAGACTGCCACCACCATCATCATCCTCATTATCATAACTCCGTTTATGATGAGGCCCCTGATCCTGAGCCTCTAGGCATACCCTACAACTCAACATCTAGTGGGATGATGACACACAGTGCCTTTTAGGAAAGTGTGGTGACAGTTTTGGTGCTGTGCATGCTGTATCTTTGGATCATTGATTGAATAGTTTTCTCTAACATTGATCGTAGAATTCTACATTTATTTTCATCTACAGTTTGTTCTTGATTATTCAGGATCACAGTGAAAATCTGTTTTACCTAATCGTTTCCTTTTTTGTGATAAAGTGTTTGTTCAAACAGTATCATAAATGCCAACCATTATAATGAAAGTTTTAAAAACTTTACTAATTTTTTACAGCTTGAACCATTTTAACATTGCCATCTGACCCAAGGAAAATACAGCTGGGGGTTGGGTTTTTACCTGATTAAGCGTTTGTATTTCTGCAGCTGCTTTTTGGCACATTATGAATGAGCACCCTAAAAGGACAGTTTGAGAGTAGTGTTAATGACCCAGTCTTGGGTTTGATAGCTGTGTATTGTTTCCAGTGGCTATTGTAGAGCATCTTGAGCAAGTTTGTTCAACCCACGGACCGCCGACCACAGGCAGCCCAAGACAGCAGGACAGCTTCGAATGCAGCCCAACACAAATTCATAAACTTAAAACAGTATGAGATTTATGCAGGAACCCTTTTTTTTTTTTTTTTTAAGCTCATCAGCTATCATTAGTGTTAGTGTATTTTATGTGTGGCCCAAGACAATTCTTCTTCTTCCAGTGTGGCCCAGGGAAGCTAAAAGATTGAACACCCCTGGTCTAGAGGAAAGTTCATTTCTCACCTCTTTTTTTTGATTTTGAATTGTTTTCCTACTAAGTTAAAGTGAAAATTTTTTTTCATTAAACAATTTTATTTAAAAATGGGATAGATAATAGGATAAGAACATCCTCATCAAAGAGTTCAGCATTACAGGTAGAATCCCATTTTAATGCCTATTATTCTAATGGTTGGTTCCATATATTTATATGTATTTCCATATCCTAGCGTATAAGTCCTTGCTTTATTTGAAATGGTGATTTCCCCAGAATAAAGGGTTTTGAACAGCAGGAGATGTGCTTACAGGCCACAGTTCCCTGCTGAGAGCAGCTAAGCCTGTCCTATTCAATCAGTAAATACTTGTTGACCATGTGACTCATGCCAGGCACTGTGCTAAGTGTTGTGGGTATTAAGTCAAATCACACATGACTCTTCAGGACCTTCCAGTCTGATTGGGAAGAGCTGGAAAGACATTGTCCTTTTGGCAAAGTATTTCTGTATCCTTACGACATGTTCCTAATGTTAGAAGAACACCAGCGTTTACAAAGTGAATTACTCTTAATGACATCTCATGTTTTTAAAATGTTGAATCAACAATTTTGAAGAAGTTATAAATTATTATTATGGTTTGTTTGTTTGAAGGAGTTATATTTTACTTATCCTCTTTAGGCAATATATTTTTCTTGGTTCTTGATACTGGAACTAGAAGCTAAGTAGAGTAGAGTAAGTCTTTTTCATAAAATAATTTATTTTCTTTGGCTGTGATTCAAGCAGGTTAGCTTCCTTACTGGTCCAGAAATTTCTACCCACTCCTTATTAATGACTCACTGAAAGTTTTCATTAAACCAATTTAAAAATGTTATAGGAGGAAATTTCCTAGCAGTCTGTTCATAATTCTGTGACCCTAACTACTGTTCTTTTCCTGTTATCTCCTAATCTTTTTCCATATTTGTACGTGGCTTTTTCTTGACTGAATTAGATTATGCATGTGACTTTGTATTCTTCTTTTACCAAGTTATTTTATAAAACCTCCCCCAATTTCTAGACATAGTTGGGTTTTATATCATTTTTATTAGCTATAAAATAATCTGTCATGGTTTTACTGAAGTGTAAACGTTCTCTTACTAATGGCTATTTAAATTGTTCCCAATTTTTTATTATGAAAATATTACAGATTTATATAAATTGCATTTTTTGTTTAATTATTCTCTGGGGGTAAAATTTTTAAGAACAGTGTTAATAGAAATAAAGATTATAAGCAACATTGTGGCTCTCACTGTGTTTGGCCATAATGTATTGTATTGTCCCTTTTTCAGACCTCTCAACAGCACTGAAAAGTAATAACCAACTGAGTGAGGTGGGGCATGCCTGTTATCCCAGCTCTTTTTGGGAGGCCAAAGTGAGAGGATTGCTGGAGGCCAAGAGTTTGAGGTTACATTAAGCTATGTGCCACTGCACTCCAGCCTGGGTGACAGAGCAAGACCTTGTTTCTATTAAAAAAAAAAAAAAAAGGCAGTAGCCAAAACGTACTTCCCCTTCAAAACAAGATTCTGTAATGATAAATGCTTCATCAGTTTACATTTGGAGACAGATCAGATTTTATTAAGAATCTCTTATGAATTCAAATACTGTTATAGCAAAAATACTAAATTACTTTGGGAATCCTGTCTATATACAGTTGTCCTTCAGCATACTCAGGGAATTGGTTCCAGGACTCTTGCCCCCCACCTCATACTCTAATCCGTGCATACTGGAGTCCTGCAGTTGGCCCTGTGGAAACTGTATGTGAAAAGTTGGCCTTCCCTATATGCTTGTTTCACAGCTCTCTGTGAAATGTAGTATTTTCTTTTTCTTTTCTCTCTCTCTCTTTTTTTTTTTTTCTTTTGAGACAGTGTCTTGCCCTGCTGCCCAGGATGGAGTGCAGTGGCGCGATCTCAGCTCACTGCAATCTCTCTCCTGGATTCAAGCGATTCTTCTGCCTCAGCCTCCCGAGTAGCTGGGATTATAGGCATGCGCCACCATGTCCAGCTAATTTTTGTATTTTTAGTAGAGTTGGGGTTTCGCCATGTTGGCCAGGCTGGTCTCGAACTCCTGACCGTGGGTGATCTGCCCGCATCGGCCTCCAAAGTGCTAGGATTACAGGCGTGAGCTACCGTGCCCAGCCTAATACAGTATCTTCAATCTGCATTTGATTGCAAAAAACTGTGTATAAATGGACCTGTGCAGTTCAAACCCATGTTGTTCAAGGGTCAACTGCAGTTTACTACAATTTCACGGAGACATGAAAACTGTGTGTTTGTTTCATGAAAACAAAAGAAGAGCCTATGAGCATGCTACTTAAGCTGTCTATGTCTTGATTTCGTCTTCTGTAAAATGAGGATGATAACAACATTTCTCTGTAAGGTTGTTTGATCAGTAATTGAGATAATCTCTGTAAGGTACTTAGCACAGTTCCTGGCATGTGGTAAGTGCTCAATAAATGTTAGCTGCTATTAGCTGCTGGAAACACACACATGAACACACGCACACAAAATACGTATATGTATATATACACATGTAAGTGTGTGTGTGTGTGTGTGTGTATATATATTATATATATATAATCTAGTGATTTTGATGTGTTTTTATAATTTTTAGAAAATGGGATTCTACCAGAATGTGAACATTTATGGTCACCTGCCTGGCCTAGGTCTAACCCAGGAGTTTGTGTTTCACTATGGAACTTTGTCCTGTAGATCTATAGCAATCCCTTGCTTTAACAACCCAGTCGACTACTATTTTAGATTCCAGGATAATATTTTTGATGTGCTGATTTTGACAGAGTAATGGTCCTGTCAGTAAACAGTGCTGCATTTGTGATTGTGATAAGTTTTTTCTCTATGCATCCCAGGTACAATTCCAGCACTCCCCAAGAATGTCTAGATTCTCTAGGAGTGCCTCTGACATCATTGCATGCACAAAAGTGCTCTATTCCAGCAGCAGAACTGTCATGGTGAAATCTAGTGAGATAGAATATGAATATTGTTAGTTTTCAATTGCGTGGAGAGAGATTCATAAGGGAAGAATGGAAAAGGACATTTGTTATTATTTAAAGGGGTTTAAGTCTAAATTTGAATAGTTTTTTTTTCCTCCTTCAGCATAGAGATGTCTGAATAAATGAAGTCTGCATGTAAAAATGCACTGTTGGAAGTTCTGTTAGCATGAATTGCTGATAACAGTGATTTGAGTGCAAACACTTTAGAAATCCGTCATCCATTCAGTCTGCCCTGAACTTTGACACTGTCATTCTGGTGATGATGAGAAGGTGGAGCTACTCTTCCCAATTTCCTGCTTTGGCAAGGCTCTCAGACGTAGAAATGGGATGAGTAGGCAGCTGCATGGTGCCTCTTAACATTGAGATATGTGCTCTTTTTAAGTCTTACCTCCTAATCCGCCTTTGGGATTATGCTACTGGTGTCATACTAACATCAGAGTTGGTACAAACCAAAGGGGCTAATTCTCTCACTCTCCTTTCCCTTGCAGATGATCCCAGCCCTAGACTCAGTGCACAAGCTCAGGTGGCTGAGGATATTCTGGACAAATACAGGAATGCCATTAAACGGACCAGCCCCAGTGATGGAGCAATGGCAAACTATGAAAGTACAGGTGATAATCATGACAGAGATTTGAGTAGTAAACTTTTATATCATAGTGATAAAGGTAATCTGAATTTAAATGGCCTTTAAAAGAAAGAATAGCTAAGGGAGTCAGTTTACTACCTCAAAAATTACAGACCGCCTAAACAAATGTTTAAATTGATGTCCTTCTCTGGATTCTCCCACTAGCCCTGGGTACCCCTGAATGTTCAGATGCCTTAGAGTTGTCCTCCTTTGCATCTGGGGTGACTGGCCCACAGGGAGTTGGGGCATATTTTAATGGGAGGAGGTTCTTTTTCAATGTCTACAGCTTTGTAATTTTATCCAGTTATGCACTCTCAATATAGCTGTGGGAGCAACTTGTCCCAATAGGGACAAGTTATCCATTGTCACCTGGTACTTATTTTAAAGGATTCTGTTTTCCTCATAATAGAATACTGAATAGCTTTCAGAAAAATGAGATATAGTCCCCAAGATAAATGAAGAAAAAAAGTGTATAAAAGTATAAATAGGGGCTGAGCACGGTGGCTCACACCTGTAATCCCAGCACTTTGGGGGGCCGAGGTGGGCAGATCAGTTGAGGCCAGGAGTTTGAGACCAGCCTGGCCAATGTGGCAAAACCCCATCTCTACCAAAAATGCAAAAAATTAGCTGCATGTGGTGGCAGATGCCTGTAATCCTCAGATGGCTGAGGCATAAGAATCGCTTGATCCCAGGAGGCAGAGGTTGCAGTGAGCTGAGATGACGCTTACTGCACTCCAGTCTGGGCAAAAGAGCAAGACCCTGTCTCAAAAAAAAAAAAAACATAAATAGTATACTGCATAAATATGTGTTTATGCTTATATGCACGTAGAGTATCTCCTGGAAGAATCTCCCAACAAACTGGTCACATGAGTTGGTTCTGAGGAAGACTCCTAGGAAGCCTCAGAGGGAGAGTGGGCAGAAAGGAGAACTTCCTGTATTTTTTTATTTTGAATAGTTTCCAAATAGCAGAAGAATTGAAAGAATAATACAATGAAGGTTCATCTACGCTCTATCTAGACTTATCAATTCTTGACATTTTGCCACATTCCACCACATATATAGAGTGTGTGTGTGTGTGTGTGTGTGTATATATATGTTTTTTTTTGTTTTCGTTTTTGTTTTTTTGTGAGACAGTCTCACTATGTCACCCAGGCTGGAGTGCAGTGGCACAATCATGGTTTACTGCTGCAGCCTCAACCTTCCCAGGCTAAGGTGATCCTCCCATCTCAGCTTCCTGAGTAGCTGGGACCACAGGCACATTCCACTGTGCCCAGCTAACTTTTGTATATTTTTGTAGAGATGGGGCTTCGCCGTGTTGCCCAGGCTGGTCTCTCCCTATATTTTTTCCAGAAGCATTTGAAATTCTTTCCGAAGAATAAGGATATTTTCATATATGAACACAATATATTTATTATATATATATATTTTTTTGTAGAGGTGAGGTCTCGCTATGTTGCCCAGGCTGGTCTTGAAATCCTGAGCTCAAGCGATCTTCCTGCCTCATGCCTGGCCAAACTTTTTATTCGTTTTGATTGTATACATGTATGTATTGTATTATATGTTCTTTTGTGTGTGTGGTTTTTTTCGAGATGGAGTCTTACTTTGTTGCCCAGGTTGGAGTACAGTGGCGCAATCTTGGCTCACTGCAACCTCCACCTCCTGAGTTTAAGCAACTCTCCTGCCTCGACCTCCTGAGTAGCTGGGATCACAGGTGTGTGCCACCACATGTGGCTGATTTTTGTATTTTTCATAGAGACAGGGTTTCACCATGTTTGTCAGGCTGGTCTTGAACTCCTGACTTCATGTGATCCACCCACCAAAGCCTCCCAAAGTGCTGGGATTACAGGTGTGAGGCACCGCACCCAGCCGTGTATTATATATTCTTGATTAAGACATAAAACCAACTTTGGAAACCACAGATCTGACTTTGTTGCATGTGTGATTTGGTCCCTTGACTCACTCTTGGTTGTAGCAGGAAGACCTCCAGTAGAGAGAATCAGGAGACCTTAACCCATACTCAACCTTGGCCATTGGCCAACCAAGGAATTTAGAGCAAGCCATTTTCTGACTGGGCAGGAGTCCATGTCTATAAAATGAGAGTATAAAATGATTTTTGAAGCCTCTTTTAGTTCTCTGGTTCAGTGATTCTAAGATGTTAACTTTATTAAGTTAATGTGGACTTTCATTATTTTGCATTAGTTCATTGTTTTGCATTAGTATTGGGATAAGAAGTAAAACCACTCTCTTCTCAGCAACTAGTCTCTTGATACATAATTGTTGCTATTGATAATTCAGTTAAGTATTTGAAGTTTATTTTTTCTTTTTTTTTCCAGAGAACTCTTATTGTTAGTCAATGGTAATTTATTCTTGAGTTGCTCTGAATACCTACTAGTGCCATAATATTCCAAATGAACCTGGTTATCCATTTCTTGGGGGTGGGTTTTGTTTAGAGGTTATGGGTGATGGTGAAAGTGCACATGATTCTCCCCGTGACGAAGCACTGCAGAACATCTCGGCTGATGATCTCCCAGACTCTGCAAGCCAAGCAGCCCACCCGCAGGATTCAGCTTTCTCTTACAGGTATTTCTTTTATAGGATTCGGGACTTTAGGGTTTGGACTTTTCAGCACCATTGCAGTCACGTCAAGTCAAGTGATGTGTTGAGTCAATAAATGTATAAAGCAGGGAGAGAAAAATGAAATGCTGTTTACTAAGAAGACTTTGTTTCAGTTGTAGATGTTATGTATCAAAGGTGTTAATTCAAGGATTTAAAAAACTTGCTGGGCGTGGTGTCTCACGCCTGTAATCCCAGCACTTTAGGAGGCCGAGACAGGTGGATCGCTGGAGCCCAGGAGTTGGAGACCAGCTTGGGCAACATAGCAAAATCCCATCTCTATAAAAAAGAAAAAGGAAAAAAAAAAAAAGAAGAAAGGGTTTCTTGTCAGGTAGTGAGCTTATTTTGTGGTATCATCAGCGTTTATAAAGAGATGTGCCAGAAGGCATTCCAAATCTGGGTGTTGGGGGCTTCTGACTTCCGTGGTCCCTCCCACTCTGCCATAATATGCTTTTCCGATTCTTATAGCACCCGTCATAGAACTCAGTGTATGAAAAAAGGTCAGAAAGGATTTGTTGTTTGATTCTGGTGCTTTAAAGAATGGTCCTTGCCCCAAGCACACCTGGCTCCTTGGGTAATTAGAAAGCCTGTTCTTTTAAGTGGAGTGTCAGTTAAGATCATCTTCTTTAAAATGTTTGAAACATTTGAGTCCTAAGGTAACATTAATTTATGTAGTAAATATTTGTAAAATGTGACCATATCTGTATAAAGAAATTAATGTATTTTCTACTCATTTTTCAGAGATGCAAAAAAGAAACTGAGGCTTGCTCTTTGCTCTGCGGACTCTGTTGCCTTCCCAGTGCTGACCCATTCAACAAGGAATGGTTTACCGGACCACACAGACCCAGAAGGTAAATTGCTGCAGGATCGTTTAATTTTTCCTATGTTTATGGGTTGCACCATATGAAGTTGCCAGTATTCAGCTGTTGAAGCTGTACAGCAATTCCATATGGTTCAACTTAATATGTTTATATTAGTATCACTTAAGGGCACTTTGATTACTGATGGTTTATTAAAGTAATTTCTAATTGGGAGTGGCAATACAGCTTAGTTCTAATGATACATGACAAAGCAGAATTGACATCCCAAATGCTGAATTAGCTTAATTAAGCACATGGAAATTCTCAAGAATAACAGAATTCTTGTATCTTTTATTTAGACAATGAAATTGTATGCTTCTTAAAAGTTCAAATAGCTGAAGCAATTAATTTACAAGATAAGAATCTAATGGCTCAACTTCAAGAAACAATGCGTTGTGTGTGCCGTTTTGATAATAGGACTTGTAGGAAACTGCTGGCTTCGATTGCTGAGGACTACAGGTAATATACCCCACCTGTTCAGCTTTTAAACCTAGTTGTTAGCTGCAAGTGTTTTCTTTTTTATCCTTATTTCAGAAATGAATCTAGGCTTCCTACAAAGTGCTTGGCTATATTTTCCTGGATGTAGATTTCTGTGTTAGTCTGTTCTCACGCTGCTGATAAAGACATACCCGAGACTAGCCAATTTACCAAAGAAGAGGTTTATTGGACTTACAGTTCCATGTGGCTGGGAGGCCTCACAATCATGGTGGAAGGTGAAAGGCACATCTCACATGGCAGCAGACAAGAGAAGAGAGCTTGTGCAGGGAAACCCCCCTTTTTTAAAACCATCAGATCTTGTGAGACTTATTCACTATCACGAGAACAGCACAGGAAAGACCTGTCCCCATTGATTCAATTACCTCCCACTGGGTCCCTCCCACAACACATGGGAATTCAAGATGAGATTTGGGTGGGGACACAGCCAAACCATATCTTTCTGCCCCTTGCTTCTCCCAACTCATGTCCTCACATTTCAAAACCAATCATGCCTTCCCAACAGTTTCGCAAAGTCTTAACTCATTTTAGCATTAACTCAAAAGTCCACAGTCAAAAGTCTCGTCTGAGACAAGGCAAGTCCTTTCTGCGTATGAACCTGTAAAATCAAAATCAAGTTAGTTACTTCCTAGATACAATGGAGGTGCAGGCATTGGGTAAATACAGCCGTTCCAAATGAGAAAAATTGGCAGAAACAAAGGGGCTACAGGCCCCATCCAAGTCTGAAATCCAGCAGGGCAGTCAAATCTTAAAGCTTCAAAATGAACTCCTTTGACTCCATGTCTCACATCCAGGTCACGCTGATGCAAGAGGTGGGTTCCCATGGTCTTTCTTTTTTTTTTTTCCCCTGAGATGGAATTTCGCTCTTGTTGCCCAGGCTGGAGTGCAATGGTGCGATCTTGGCTCACTGCAACCTCTGCCTCCTGGGTTCAAGCAATTCCCCTGCCTCAGCCTCCCAAGTAGCTGGGATTACAGGCATGCGCCACCACGCCTGGCTAATTTTGTATTTTTTAGTAGAGATGGGGTGTCACCATATTAGCCAGGCTGGTCTTGAACTCCTGACCTCAAGTGATCCACCTAACTCAGCCTCCCAAAGTGCCGGGATTACAGGTGTCAGCCACCACACCCAGCCAGGGTTCCCGTGGTCTTAGGCAGCTCTGCTCCTGTGGCTTTGCAGGGTATAGCCACTTTTCCGGCTGCTTTCATGGGCTGGTGTGGAGTTGCTGGCTTTTCTAGGTGTACGGTGCAAGCTGTCAGTGGATCTGCCATTCTGAATTCTGGAAGACAGTGGCCTTCTTCTCACAGCTCTACTAGGCAGTGCCCCAGTAGGGACTCTTTGTGGGGGCTCCAATCCCACATTTCCTTTCCGCACTGCCCTTGCAGAGGTTCCCCATGAGGACCCTGCCCCTGCGGCAAACTTCTGCCTGGGCATCCAGGCGTTTCTATGCATCTTTTGAAATCTAGGTGGAGGTTCCCAAACCCCATTCTTGACTTCTGTGCACCCACAGGCTCAACACCACATGGAAGCTGCCAAGGCTTGGGGCTTGTACTCTCTGAAGCCACAGCCTGAGCTCTGTGTTGGCCCCTTTCAGCCATGGCTGGAGCGGCTGGAGGGCAGGGCACCAAGTCCCTAGGCTGCACTCAGCATGGGGACCCCGGGCCTGGCCCATGAAACCATTTTTCCTCCTAGGCCTCTGGGCCTGTGATGAGAGGGTCTGCCATGGAGACCTCTGACATGCCCTGGAGACATTTTCCCCATTGTCTTGGGAATTAATATTCAGCTCCTCATTACTTACGCAAACTTCTATAGCCAGCTTGAATTTCTTCTCAGAAAATGGGATTTTGTTTTCTATCGCATTGTCAGGCTGCAAAGTTTCTGAACGTTTATGCTGTGTTTCCCTTATAAAACTGTGTGCTGGCCAGGCACGGTAGCTCATGCCTGTAATCCTAGCACTTTGGGAAGCCAAGGCAGGTGGATCACCCGAGGTCAGGAGTTCAAGACCAGCCTGGCCAACATGGTGAAACCCTGTCTCTACTAAAAATACAAAAAATTAGCTAGGTGTGGTGGTGGGTTCCTGTAATCCTAGCTACTTGGGAGGCTGAGACAGGAGAATCGCTTGAACCTGGAAGCGGAGGTTACAGTGAGCTGAGATCACGCCACTGCACTCCAGGCTGGGCAACAAGAGTGAAACTCTGTCTCAAGAAAAAAAAAAAACTGAATACCTTTAATAGCACCCAAGTCACCTCTTGAATGCTTTGCTGCTTAGAAATTTCTTCTGCCAGATACTCTAAATCATCTTTCTCAAGTTCAAAGTTCCACAAATCTCTAGGGCAAGGGCAAAATGCCACCAGTGTCTTTGCTAAAACATAACAAGAGTCACCTTTGCACCAGTTCCCAACAAGTTCCTCATCTCCACCTCAGCCTGGACCTTATCGTTCATATCACTGTCAGCGTTTTCGTCAAAGCCATTCAACAAATCTCTAGGAAGTTCCAAACTTTCCCACATTTTCCTGTCTTCTTCTGAGCCCTCCAAACTGTTCCATCCTCTGCCTGTTACCCAGTTCCAAAGCTGCTTTCACATTTTCGGGTGTCTTTTTAGCAGTACCCCACTGTCAGTACCAATTTACTGTATTTGTCTGTTATTATGCTGCTGATAAAGACATACCTGAGACTGGGCAATTTAACAAAAGAAAGAGGTTTAATTGGACTTAACAGTTCCACGTGGCTGGGGAGGCCTCAAAATTATGGCAGAAGGTGAAAGGCACATTTCACTTGGCAGCAGACAAGAGAAGAGAGCTTGTGCGGGGAAATTCCGTTTTTTAAAACAATCAGATCTCTTGAGACTTACTATCACGAGAACAGCACAGGAAAGACATGCCTCCATGATTCAATTCCCTCCCACAACACATGGAAATTCAAGATGAGATTTGGGTGGGGAATACAGCCAAATCATATCAATTTCTAAGCAACATATTTGGATATTTACTCTGGAAATGTAGTTACAAATGAGCAGTTCCAAATAGAAGAGTGCAATTTACTTCAGCTTTGCACAAAAGCAGGTAAAGAGGTATGCATATATTTTGAGGCCAGGAAAACTAGAATATCATATTTCTTTTTTTAGTGGTGATAGGAAAGCCTACTTTCCTGGACCAGAGAAGCAGAAGTAAGTAGCCTTAGGAATTGCTGTGCTTTTTCTGCTGCCAGTCCCCTGCTCATGATTATGGAGAAAAATGTAACTGAGATGCTTAGGTAGTGAGGAGGCTTCAAGGCTTAGGGAATGGGCACTCTAGTGAATGTGACATTTAGACTATAAGCAAGTAATTGGTGGGGGATGTTTGTGACCTAGTGACATATAACCTGTATTTGTTGTTATTGTTGGTCATCTGTAGCTGTCAATTTCCTATTAAGTATGAGGTCCTATAGCTCCAGTATAAAATACACCAAGTATGCAGAGGGGCTTAGTAACATTTAGTGAATTAGGTAACTAAGTCTTCAGCCCCATAGATCCTCCCAAACAAAATGCAAAATGGGTCTGTTCTGCAGCTGGCACCATGATCAGTCTCTACCATGTCTGCAGCCTGACATGCTACTTTGTATATGTGCTACTGAAGAGAGCACAGACATGCTACTTTGTAAAACCAGTCTGTGCAGTAATTTTTCTAAAGAAAAGTTAGGACGCTTATTCTTCAAAGAGAGTATGCACTGAATATATCTGATGTCATGCAAAGTATTTTTCCTTTTAGAAAAAGAGCCCCATATATTGCTTATCTCACTCGTTGTCGACAAGGACTACAGACCACACAGGCTCACCTGGAAAGGCTATTGCAAAGAGTTTTGCGGGACAAAGAAGTGGCCAATCGATACTTTACTACTGTCTGTGTGAGATTACTGCTTGAGAGCAAAGAAAAGAAGATCAGGGAATTCATTCAAGGTAACTCAATACCTTTAGTTTAAGCATCTCTTCACCTGTAATACTGTTGGGAAGATTTAGAAATACTGTTTTGTTTTGCTAGTTTGTTCAAGTATCTGCATGCCTTAAATACCCAATTATTTTATGGAATCTTAATAAATTAAACTTTGATGTCAAACCAATAAATTGCATTTTTCTCCTGGATTGAATATCTGTAGCTTACTTTTTAAATTGGGGACATTGGTAAATTTTTGAATCTATACAAATTTTCTCATTTTTTTTAAAAAGCCAAACATATTTTTTTTAGAAACTTTTGAGACGGAGTCTTGCTCTGTCGCCAGGCTGGAGTACAGTGGCGCAGTCTCAGCTAACTGCAACCTCTGTCTCCCTGGTTCAAGGGATTCTCCTGCCTCAGCCTCCGAAGTAGCTGGGATTATAGGCACGCGCCACCATGCCCAGCTAATTTTCGTATCTTTAGTAGAGATGGGGTTTCACCATGTTGGCCAGAATGGTCTCAATCTCCTGACCTCGTGATCCGCCCACCTCGGCTTCCCAAAGTGCTGGGATTACAGGCGTGAGCCACTGTGCCTGGCCTAGAAACATATTTTTATAACAAATTCCTTGCACTTAAACTTTCACATATTTCTTACTTTTTCTCCTGATTTAATTATATGGCTACATATTGTCCTAAAATAAACTACACTGAAACACTTTTGGCTTTAAGATCATGGTGTCTCCGTAGCTAGTGATTAAAATTATTTCTATGATTTCCTTTTTAAAATTATTTAGATAGTTTTTATTAAACTATTTAAAAATTATTATTTTGCTTTGGAGACTTTCAGAAACTCACCGCAGCTGACGATAAAACTGCTCAGGTAGAAGATTTTCTGCAGTTTCTTTATGGTGCAATGGCCCAGGATGTCATATGGCAAAACGCGAGTGAAGAACAGCTTCAAGATGCACAGCTGGCCATTGAGCGAAGCGTGATGAACCGGATTTTCAAGCTTGCCTTCTACCCTAATCAAGATGGGGACATACTTCGCGACCAGTGAGTACTTCTATGTTGAGTGCCTATGTGGAACTACATAGGGATCTACCAGGTAGCCCATATTTTAGGCAAGCTATATGTGTAACTTAGTATCTGATTGTAAAAGGAAATGCATTGGTTACCATTTTTCACCTGTCAGAGTTACATGATCACAAAGAATGATAATACCCAGTTTTCAGGGATGTGGGCAGTCAAGCTGGAAGGAGTAGAAATTGGTATAGCCTCTTTGGAAAGCACTGCTGTTTACTCTGCCTTAACTAATCTTCCCTTCCTTCTCGTGATTAAATCTTACTTATGCTTCAGGTCTTGACTTAAGTATCGTTTCCCTGATGAAGCCTGTCCTGACTAGGTTACATCCTGTTAGGGCTCTCTCAGGCCTCGGTGCCTTTCTTTAGTACTTGCCACAGTTGCCATTTGACATCTGTTTGAGTCATGGTTTCTGAACCCAGCGCTACTAACATTTGGGGCCAGATTGTTGATGTGGGAGGCTGTCCTGTGCATTATAGGATCTTTAGGAGCATCCCTGACCTCTACACACAAGATGCCAGTAATACCCCACCAATTGTGACAACCAAATGTCTTCAGACATTCCCAAATGTCCCTTGTGGGGGCAAAATTCTCCCCTGTTCTTTTTTTCTTTTTCTTTTCTTTTGAGACAGGGTCTTGCCATGTCACCCAGGCTGGAGTGCAGTGGCATGATCACAGCTCACTGAAGCCTCAACCTCCCAGGCTCATGTGACAAGTGATCCTCCTACCTTGGCCTCCTCCCAAATTGCTGGTACTATATAGGTGCACACCATGACACCTGGCTGATTTTGTTTTTATTTATTTATTTAGACGGAGTGTCACTCTGTTGCCTAGGCTGGAGTGCAGTGGCGTGATCTCAGCTCACTGCAGCCTCTGCCTCCTGGGCTTAAGCGATTCTCCTGCCTCAGCCTCCCAAGCAGCTGAGACTACAGGCATGTGCCACAATGCCCCGCTAATTTTTTTTGTATTTTTAGTAGAAATGGGGTTTCACCATGTTGGCCAGGCTGGTGTCGAACTTCTGACCTCAGATGATCCGCTCGTCTTGGCCTCCCAAAGTGCTGAGATGACAGGCATGAGCCATTGCGCCCAGCCTTGTTCATTTTTTGTAGAGACGAGGTCTTGTCGTGTTGCCCAGGTTGGTCTCAAACTGCTAGACACAAGTGATCCTTCTGCTTCAGCCTCCCAAAGTGCTGGGATAACAGCTGGGATAACAGGGCATGAGCCACCATGCCTGGCCTCTCCCCTGTTCTTAATCACTGGTTTGTGTGATCCTTTGATGAATGTTCTCTCCACACTGGCTTATTCCCTCTGTGAGACCAGGAAATAATGCTTTTATTAACCATTCTAACAGCACCAGGCACAGTGGTTGGCTTCTAATATATGCTCATTATATATTTATTAAGAATGAACAGTTGGTCGGGCGTCATGGCTCACACTTGTAATCGCAGCACTTTGGGAGGCCAAGGCAGGTGGATCACCTGAGGTCAGGAGTTCGAGACCAGCCTGGCCAGCATGGTGAAAGCCCATCTCTACTAAAAATACAAAAATTAGCTGGGTGTGGTGGCATGCATGTATAGTCCCAGCTGCTCAGGAGGCTGAATAGGGAGGATCACTTGAACACAAGAGGCAGAGGTTGCAGTGAGCTGAGATCGCGCCACTGCACTCTAGCCTAGGCAACAGAGTAAGATTCTGTCTTAAAAAAAAAGAGAGAGAGAGAATGAACAGTTAAGTATTTGAATACCAGAAAATGCCTGGAATTATATGGCTTGTGAGTTATATCTCAATAAAGCTGTTTAAAAATATTAATCCTGGCTGGGCGCAGTGGCGTATGCCTGTAATCCCATCGCTTTGGGAGGCCGAGGCAGGTGGATCACCTGAGGTTCAGGAGTTGAAGACCAGCCTGGCCAACATGGTGAAACCGTGTCTCTACTAAAAATACAAAAATTAGCCAGGCATGATGGCTCACACCTGTCATGCCAGCTACTTGGGAGACTGAAGCAGGAGGATTGCTTGAACCCAGGAGGCAGAGGTTGCAGAGAGCCAAGATCACACCACTGCACTCCAACCTGGACAACAGAGCGAAGCTCTGTCTTTAAAAAACACACACACACACACACACACACACACACACAAAACAATTAATCTTGGAAAAAATTAACCTGGAATAGTAATAGCGATTATTTTTGGATAAAGAGACTAGGGAAGATTTTGCAGTTTTATTTTTCCTCCTCTGTATTTTCTCCTTTTTTTGAGATAGTCTTGCTCTGTCGCCCAGGCTGGAGTGCAATGGCACAATCTCGGCTCACTGCAACCTCCACCTCCCAAGTTCAAGTGGTTCTCCTGCCTCAGCCTCCTGAGTAGCTGGGATTACAGGCACATGGCACCATGCCCAGCTAATTTTTGTATTTTTAGTAGAGATGGGTTTTCACCATGTTGCTCAGGCTGGCCTCGAACTCCTGACCTCAAGTGATCCGCCCACCTTGGCCTCCTGAAGTGCTGGGTTTACAGGCATGAGCCACCCCGCCCAGCCTTCTGTATTTTCTTGAGCACTGCTTCATAACCCTGTTTCTGACCTCAACCATGTTAAAGTTGTTACCATGCTTCTTAACAGTTACAGTGGCTTACTGTGCCTGACTCCCAGGGGTCCGTGTAATAGGATCCTCGGGGTGTGGGTTATGTTTGTATGAAATATTTTTCATGGAGATTTTCAGATGTTGCATAGATATTTGAGAGAATTCACTTTCCTGTGAAATGGGTTAGGATCCTTCCAATCTGCCTTCCTCATTTGTTTATGGTCTCACAGTGTTTGGCCCACCCCAGTCTTCTGTGCTTAATATGCCAGATGGGGCCTGTTTTCTCTCCAGAGCACTAGTTTTTGCCTTTAGGCATAGGATAAGGAATGGGGACATTCAAACCATATAGACTACAAACAGCAACTTTGAAGGAGATTATCTTTCCCCACCCTCCATGGCATTTCTGTGGGGTTTATAGAGGGTGGAAAGCCAACAGAGGAATTGGAAGGAACACGAGCAGCCAGGAAGCTGGGTTCAGCCCCTGCTACTGACACCTTTGTAGCTTAGGCAAGCCTTTTCCCTTTTTAAGCCTACTTCTCTTCATCTACAAAGTGAAAGGTTGGGTGAACGGTGGAGGCCCTTCTCCATGTAATTAATATCTTTGGTTTCTGGCTTTTGATCCTTCTACTTCCTCTCACTTTTCCCCCCTCTCCTTCTTTTCCTCTACCTCACAAAATAATGTGTCCAAGCAGCTCCTACCAAGGGCTCCTCTCCTTTCTCCCTTGCAGTGCTGTCTGGTCCGGAGAGGAAAGACTCCCTCCCCTCCCTGCATCCCCTTGGCTCATTCAGCATTTCTGAGCAGATTGGAAAGAATACTTATCTAAGAGGCTCAACTCTAACTGTAATCCATATCTAGCTGTAATCCATATCTAGTCAACATGTTTCATGTGTTTTGTAAAAATCAATGATGACTGTTTGTGTACCGTATTTTCTGAAATGAATATTTACATGTGTATTTTGGGGGGTTTTCAGGGTTCTTCATGAACATATCCAGAGATTGTCTAAAGTAGTGACTGCAAATCACAGAGCTCTTCAGATACCAGAGGTAATACAGGTTTATATAGCATGGGTAATGTTAACTAAATGCTGCGTGTTATTATACCATATAATGTCACCACGTTTTCAAGGAACTGAAATATGATAAAATATAAAACATCATTTTCACTCTATGTAATTCAGTCTAACTGCGAAGTTCCTGAAGATGCTTTCAGGGATTAAAATTCCCTGGTATGAAATAGTAGAAAGCCAGTTGTGAGGAGCCCTTCCTTGATGCCACTTCTCAAGCCAGCCCTGCTCTCAGGGGCAGTACCTCTCCATCAGTGCTTTTATAGTCAGGTTTCTACAGAAATGTTTTGAAGAAGTGGGAGGCTGATAGCACTCCAAAGAGTGAGATATGCTGTCTCAGGAGAGGTCACTGAGTCTGCATGTGATCTCAGATTACCTTTTAGTCATTGATATTAGCATTTTTACCTGTCCTACATCTCTTAGAAAATAAGAAAACATGAAAATTTCAGGTATTTGAGCTTTCTGGTTGTTTTTGTTACAACCCCCACTAATGAGACATGAATTAGCATAAAATTTTAAATTGTCTTTGGTTTTTTGAATCTGTTATTTCTGGAATTATTGCAACAATGGTACATATTTTTAAATTAACCTCTTTTATCACGTGATAAATCTAGTTCCTGTGTAGAGCCAGTTTAAGCTAGTTTTAAGGAAAAGTCCTCTTTTAGTAGTTTGTACTTCTGGAATCAGCTACTAAATGTAGAGAAGTTCCATTCTAGCTATTTAAGAAAGAGAATGGTTTGAAATTTTGTGAATTCTAGCTTCTGTGCTGTTGAATGCCCTTTTTCTATTAATGGATATCTGGTTTGCTGTATTTTAAAATTCAGAGCAACTTATTTAAAAGTTTTAAAGTTACGCTTCAATCTTTAGTGAAGGGGAAAGGGGCCTGCAATATGGTTTTACCAAAGAGAGGAAAAAGCAACCACATTATCCTCTGCCTCCTGACACGGAGGTTGCAGTAGTCACTGTGCGGGGTTTCCACTGGATTCAGAATCTGTATATTGTCTATGGTCTCACTTAGGTTTATCTTCGAGAAGCACCATGGCCATCTGCACAATCAGAAATCAGGACAATAAGTGCTTATAAAACCCCCCGGGACAAAGTGCAGTGTATCCTGAGAATGTGCTCTACGATTATGAACCTCCTGAGCCTGGCCAATGAGGACTCTGTCCCTGGAGCGGATGACTTTGTTCCTGTGTTGGTGTTTGTGTTGATAAAGGTGGGCCCCTTACTACTATCAGTTAAGGAGTTATGTGGCATTCTGAGCAGGTGGCACAGGGCTTCACACAACCGTAGATATCTTGGCTCTTTTCCAAGTCACAAGCTCTGGGTTACTCAGAAAGAAAGTGTCTAATGTCAAGATTTGTTCTTTTGAGACAGAATCTCACTCTGTCGCCCAGGCTGGAGTGCAGTAGTGTGATCTCAGCCCACTGCAACCTCCATCTCCTGGGTTCAAGCAATTCTCGTGCCTCAGCCACCCAAATAGCTGGGATTACAGGCGTGCGTCACCATGCCCAGCGAATTTTTTTTCGTTTTTGCTAGAGACAGGGTTTCGCCATGTTGGCCAAGCTGGTCTCGTGGTCTCCAGCTGGCCTCAAGTGATTCGCCCGCCTCAGCCTCCTGAAGTGTTGGGATTATAGACATGAGCCACCGCGCCCAGCCAAGATTTGTTCTTACCTTAGGATTTTCAAAAGAAAGGATGGGAGGACTAGATTCCTAGATGAACATTTTCAGCTAAAAAGCAGTGCCTAGGTTGGGCACGGTGGCTCACGCTTGTAATCCCAGCACTTTGGGAGGCTGAGGAGGGTGGATCACGAGGTCAGGAATTCAAGACCAGCTTGGCCAAGATGGTAAAACCCCATCTCTACTAAAAATACAAAAATTACAGGCGCCTGTAATCGCAGCTACTTGGGAGGTTGAGGCAGGAGAATCACTTGAACCTGGGCGGCAGAGCTTGTAGTGAGCCGAGATCACACTGCTGCACTCCAGCCTGGGCAACAGAGTGAGACTCCATCTCAAAAAAAAAAAAGCAGTGCCTGAAGTTCTTGGTTGGGGTTCGGTATATAATTATTGAATGAATGGATGAGGGCAGGTTCTTTATATTATACTTTTACCGTCTTCTTTAATATGGAATTCCTTGCAGTACTTGTCATATAGGCTACCAAACTTACCAGTCTCCTTCCTCTTTTAGCTTCTTATTTTGTAATTGTAGTATAAAAGTACTGACATCTCTAGTTCTTGTTGACTTTAAAATTAAAGTTTCATCATTTAAATGGTTTATTTTGAACATTTTGAGGGTGACCATGTAGTTTGGGTGCACACAGCCACTAAGTGATCATATCACTTGTGTGTTGCAGTCAGCTCAGCCCAGCTGTTGCTGTCTAAAGTGTGTGTGACATATGTCTTACTATTTCTTAGTGTTGTGATATTTCTACAACCTGAATGCT
This sequence comes from Gorilla gorilla gorilla, assembly GCF_029281585.2. Classification (NCBI taxonomy): domain Eukaryota; kingdom Metazoa; phylum Chordata; class Mammalia; order Primates; family Hominidae; genus Gorilla; species Gorilla gorilla. The sequence continues at coordinate 121,734,692 of NC_073237.2, forward strand.
TAGCTTGGAGGGAGAAACCCATGGGGTTGGCCGTCACAGCTCCTCCTGTTGGCCATCGCTCTTCTGTCTTCCACACGTGATAAATCTAGTTCCTGTGTAGAGCCAGTTTAAGCTAGTTTTAAGGAAAAGGCCCTAGCTCTTCCTCTTAACCATTTAACAGCCTGTGCCCTTTCTCACCACATGAAAAAGGTAAAAAAATTCAGGAGATGTCCTCTGTTACCTCTGGCAACAGAGGGCATGTCATCTTTTTTAGTTTTTTCTTTCTCAGCTTATTCTCCCTGGACTTACCAGATATAACTCAATTTGCTTACAGCATTTATTTTGTTATCTAACATTCTGAAATCCTGGGATGTTGAGTAAGACCACAGAGATTAGTTCAGCCTTCTTAGAAACCAGTGAGGTTAAGGACTTGCGAGGATAGAAACCTCTGGATAGATTAGCTGAGATTAGAACCTGGGTTGCCTTTCCAGCATATTATTGCTACTCATGGAAACTAGGGTTCACAGATTATTTCCAAGAAATAACTTTGGGGTTGTTTTCGAAAGGATTGGTATGTCTTTCATAGAAGAACATTCGAAGAACACTTAAATGATTTTGCAGAGCTATGACATCTGAGTAATTGACTCTTTTTTATTTTTCACTTCTCTAGGCAAATCCACCCTGTTTGCTGTCTACTGTGCAGTATATCAGTAGCTTTTATGCTAGCTGTCTGTCTGGAGAGGAGTCCTATTGGTGGATGCAGTTCACAGCAGCAGTAGAATTCATTAAAACCATCGATGACCGAAAGTGACCAAGACCAAGGCCCACCAAGGCAGCAGACTGTTAATCAGACAAACAGATATCTGAGAAGGCGCATCAGCTGCTTTGAAGGCTGAAGATTGTTTTGTATGATACTGCACAGCATCAGGCATTTTAAAGCAGATCTTTACTAAACAGGTTAATGAGCTAACAAGCAGGTTCTCTCGTCTTTGGGCTCTTTCCTTTCTGAGTTGCATATTCTATTTTCTTGTCCCCAAGTAGAGACTAGTACTACAAGAAGGGACCACATTTTTCAAGTATTTCTAAGTATTAAAAAACAAGACAAAAATCTCTTAGGAAATTTCTAGACCTCCATTCTTGCATACCCTTTCTTTCCTTTTATTTTAAAAAAGAACAGTACCCCTCTTTTAAGATGCTGTCTTACATTAACGAGCATCTAATGGAAAGAAGGTATGAGTTGCACTGAGGATTAGAATAGTGGTGCATTAGTGGCATTATCTATAAATACACTCACCTAAATTGAAAAGCTAAGAAGGAAATGTAAATATAATATATATTTATATTTGATGTAATATGGACATCTGCAGATTCTAATAAACAAGGACTATTGCTGATAGTAGGCTGTGACATACTGTCTTGTGAAATGGTTTCCTTGACAAAATTTAAGCTGAGCTTAAAAGCAAAAAACAAAAAGTACACAGAAATATTTATTAAAATGTAATACAGTTTATTGAACTTTCTAGGTATGGAGTTTGATGGACAGGGCTGCCTTTAATGAGTGTGAAAGTCACTAAGTCACTTAGACATCTCACCGTGGAAGTTTGTGAGCCTGCATTAGGAGATAGACTGATTACCATACATGATGTAAAAAGGAACAGTGGATAGCTCATACTTTATGGTGGTTCTTCTCCTCCGAAATAATATACTGCAGAAATCCCAGACAGAGCTCCTTACAAACCTTTAATTGTAATATATTTTTGATGATTATTCACATTGAATGCACAGACCAAGAATTCAGTGAATGTCATTTTTTAAAAAACTAATTTGTATTGTCTGCTCTAGTGATACAAGTTTTACTAGTGATAAACTATTTTAATCAACCATACTATTCTTATGGAAAAAAATATCTATTTTGGCAGGTTTCTGTGCCTTTATTTCCCTCTTCTGAAAAAAAGTCTGTGTTTTCATAGTTTGGTTTGCGTTGTATATCAATAATTAATCAGGAATGGGTTTTGGTGCCTGAAAAATTGGCCATGGAGGCACACCAAAGCTTCAAGCACAAGTCTTGTACGTGGGCCATTACTGTCTGGTTTCACTTTGTGTGTTTCCTAAACACATTTAGCTGCTTTTATAACAAACTCAGCCCCATAGTTGAGTCCCTTGTTGTTGGGAGCATTTCCAGGCATCTTTTAAGGGAACTGTGACAAACAGCCTCGGGCAGATGAATACGAAGGCTCTCTGTTGTCTGTCTCTGAGATCTTTGTGTCTGGGAATGCCTAAAGATTTTATTTTTTTTTCTTTGTTTTTATTTTATTTTTTTGAGACAGAGTCTCACCCTGTTGCCCAGGCTGGAGTGCAATGGCCCGATCTTGGCTCACTGCAACCTCCACCTCCCAGTTCAAGTGATTCCCCTGCCTCAGCCTCCCGAGTAGCTAGGACTACAGGCACGCGTCACCAAGCCCAGCTAATTTTTGTATTTTTAGTAGAAACGGGGTTTCACCATGTTGGCCAGGATGATCCTCAATCTCCTGACCTCGTGATCCACCCGCCTTGGCCTCCCAAAGTGCGGGATTACAAGCGTGAGCCACCCTGCCCAGCCAGAAACTAGATTTTCTTTATGCCTCCACCCCTTCTTATTCGTTTACTTTACAATACCAAAATAACAAATTGCATAGGAGTGTGGGATGTGGTTTCTGCCTTCTAGAGAGAGATCAGAATTAAACTAGTACTATGAAATGTCCTTTTGAATGTTAGGTCAAGAAATCCATGTACAGAGTCGTGCGCTTCATTGGCTGTAACTGTCAAACTTGCCTTGTATTAGAAGTTAAATCCCATCGTAAATACATCACGAGGCCAGCTGTGTGATTTCTGAGACCTAGATGAGAGTCCATTTACTTCAGCCTTTGATTCAGTAAATGTTAAGCAGCAGAAGACTTCGAATGGTTGAAATTCATTGTTACAGGATTTAACTCATAAACCAATGAGAGATTTTTTTTTTCTCTGCAATGGTTGCTAAGTCTATTCCATGTTAACACTGTGGAAATAAATACGAAGATGTGGACATTGCATCGGGGCTCTTTTCTGTGGAAGAGAAGGTGGTGGGATTGGGGTGAAGGGCTACACTGGAGGCAGGAGATAGGGCTGTGCTGTGTTGGAGCCAGGGCTGAGGGTAGACCCCCCAGAGATTTGGCATCTGTGACACCTGTGAAATGGGTTTGGGTGCTCATGACTCCGTAGCTGGCGGAGGAGCACAGCACAGCTGTTGCAGGGGCAGCTAAGGTTTCCTCTGAAAATCTGTCAGGAGCAAGGACTACTTTGGCATTAACCATCACTGTTTGATTTCTTGACAGGTATGTGAGATGGGGAGTGATTTGATTTTTTTTTTTTTTTTTTTTTTTTTTTTTTAGAAAAGAGGAGTAGTTGTTCCCCAAATGTTTCTTCCTCCACTGCCTTCCAGTACTTTCTTTACATGAAAGATTAGTGTAAAAGTGCAAAATCAGCCCAGGAAACATTCAGCAGCCACCAGTTACTACATAGAATTTATAAAGTGGATGTTAAATGGAGAGAGAGTTGGCTCAGGTCCCCTGAAATCTTGTAGGATTAACTTCTCTGAGGAAAAGAAAAATCAGGTTTGCATTTTGTATTAATATTCTGCTTTTAGAAGTAATAGAAATACAAGTTGAAGATTGTCTTTACTTACAAAATTATATTTTAATTTTTTTTGAGACACAGTCTTGCTCTGTCACCCAGTCTGGAGTGCAGTGCTGTGATCTCGGCTCACTGTAACCACCATCTCCCAGTCTCTAGTGATTCTCATGGCTCAGCCTCCCTGGTTGCTCAGATTACAAGTGTATGCCACCACACCCAGCTAATTTTTGTATTTTTTGTAGAGACAGGGTTTCGTCATGTTGGCCAGGCTGGTCTCAAACTCCTGGCCTCAAGTGATCCACCTACCTCGGCTTCCCAAAGTGCTGGGATTATAGGCGTGAGCCACCGCTCCCAACCACAAAATTATATGTATATATATTTAAACATGTCAAACATTTTGCTTTCTCCATTTTAGGTAAAATCTCAGCCACAGTAATTGCTTTCTTCTGCTTTTTCTTTATAAAAACCTGCTTATGAAAGCCTTCTGATACAGATAGTTAAATCGCTGTAGTAGGAGGCTCAGGTTTTCTAAGGGATTGCAAATGTGCTGCGTGGTTTTTCTTTTCCTATGTCCTGGAAGCCTTTGTTTAAAGTGGGCTTTACAAATGTGTCCCTGAGGTGCGTGAGCAAGAGAACAATCTCAGCCCCAATACAGGGGCTGTGTTCTTGCCGTAAGAATCTGTAGCTGACTGGTGTGCTGAACCTGGGCACTCTTTTTCCTATTGTTTGCCATGGAAATTTCCACTTTGGACCGAGTAAGGTCAACTAGGTGTTTTAAAATTGTTTTTCTCCTATGTGATTGGGTGTGAAGAGGGAAAGTGGGAATACACTCAGAATTATTACTGGATTGCATAAAAGTGATAGAAGTGTAGTGGGGTTCACTTCCTCAATTGGTGCTTCCCAGATTTTTCTCTCCTGTCTCTTCCTGCTTTGTTTCTTTAAAGAAAAGGCTGTTGTCTCTCTTTTTAAATATTTAAGTCTAGTGAGTTTATTTTGTATGCAATTGCTTTAATTTTAAGGGAAGTAAATCTGAAACGATCTTGAAGCCCAAAGGATTTTTAGTAAGTGGATTAACAGTGTTGAGGTATTTGCGATTACTTTAAATGCCAAAATGCTTGAGAACTTTGCCAGGTTAAAAATTATTTAATATATTTTAGAATGTAGGTTAGAAAGTAGTAGGACAAGGAATAGCTTTATTACTCTTGAGAACACTTGGATAAATGAAAATATAGTTTGCTTCCATGTTAAGTTGTGGTTGAGCTATGGAGTGACCCTGGAGCTGCCGCATCCCACGGGCCTGAGCTCAGCAAGGGTTCAATTCAAGAGAGATGACGTCTCCACTTGGATAATGGCAGACAGTGTGGGTAGCGGCCATGCACTAGGGGAATTCATCTCTGTCAAATTAATACTCTCCTGTCTACTGGATTCTTCTTGTGCTTCACCTGGATTAAAAAGCTGTACTGCCTCTTTTGAAATAGATAAAACCTTTCTATAAGTCTCAATTAATGAGCTTGCACAATCTTGTATATGTACAGGAAACCCATCCTGTCTCCTAATGTGATTAGTACTGTAAAATATTCTATAAAACTGATTAAAAAGGGAGAGCAGTTTGATTCACTGGGTTTTATGTTTCTGTCATCTATTTTATATTCAGAAGCATTTCTGAAAACGTATTTGACTTCCGAATGTTCTGATGTTCTCCGTGAATTCACACACATCTTTTTTATCTGAACAATAAGGGTGTTTGCTAAGTATGGCACAAGAAGGAACTAGAATGACCTGGCAGTAACTAACACAATGGTGAACATCTAAGGTTTTTTTTTTTTTTTTTTTGAGACAGGGTCTGGCTCTGTCTCCCAGGCTGGAGTGCAGAGGCAGGATCTAGGGTCACTGCAAACTCTGCTTCCTGGTCTCAAAGATCCTCCGGCCTCAGCCTTCCCAGTAGCTGGGACAACAGGCATACGCTACCACACCTGACTAATATTTGTATTTTTTGTAGAGGCAGGGTTTTGCCATGTTGCCCAGTCTCCTGAGCTCAAGCAGTCTGCCCGCCTCAACCTCCCAAAGTGCTGGGATTACAGGCGTGAGCCACTGCACCCAGCCCTTCATCTATGGATTTAACAGTTTCTGCCTAATGCCTATATTTGGTAGCTATTCATCATTTTTCATTTTGAAAGCAAAAGTGTTGCCATCTAATCACAATATTCATTTAGGCCTTTATTAATCTTTTCAGCCAAGGGAAGTTACTTTTTTTTTTTTTTTTTTTTTTGAGACGGAGTCTGGCTCTGTCGCCCAGGCTGGAGTGCAGTGGCGCAATCTCAGCTCACTGCAAGCTCCGCTTCCCGGATTCACGCCATTCTCCTGCCTCAGCCTCCCGAGTAGCTGGGACTACAGGCGCCCGCCACCACGCCCGGCTAATTTTTTGTATTTTTAGTAGAGACGGGGTTTCACCATGTTAGCCAGGATGGTCTCGATCTCCTGACCTCGTGATCCGCCCGCCTCGGCCTCCCAAAGTGCTGGGATTACAGGCGTGAGCCACCGCGCCCGGCCGGGAAGTTACTTTTGACAAGGAGTACTAACTCATTCTTCAGGCTTCCCTTGCTGGTGAGAAGGCGCTTTTCTTACATTGATTGCACTTCATTTAGAAGGAAATAGTTAAAAACTTGCTTATGGCCCATTTCCATTTGCTCTGTTCAGTATTTTTTTTTTTTTTTTTTTTGCGGCAGAGTTTTGCTCTTGTTACCCAGGCTGGAGTGCAATGGCTCGATTTTGGCTCACTGCAACCTTCGCTTCCCAGGTTCAAGCAATTCTGCCTCAGCCTCCTGAGTAGCTGGAATACAGGCATGCGCCACCACGCCCAGCTGATTTTGTATTTTTAGTAGAGACGGGGTTTCACCATATTGGTCAGGCTGGTCTCGAACCCCTGACCTCAGGTGATCCACCCGCCTCCGCCTCCCAAAGTGCTGAGATTACAGGTGTAAGCCACCGCGCCCGGCCCACTCTTCAATATTAAAACGAGTGGTATGACGCCTAGAACCAAAAATAGCATTCAGCTTTTCTTGCCAACTTGGAATTTACCTGTGTCGCTTGGACTGCTGTTACGCTTGTACCCACTCAACACTTTCCGCAAGTACAGGGCTCCGTAGCTTTTCCTCACAGGATGCTGAGCTACTGACACTAGCTTCACTAGCCTGCCTGCCATGCTGCTGCAAAATGGGTGGTGATCCTGTAGAGAGAAACCAGGGCTGAAGCTCCTCTTGGCCATAAATGTGTCCTCCACCTAAGGATTGAAGTATTCAGCGAAAAGCTTTTGCTTCACTTATTTCATTCCAGAAGAATCCTTTCCATCCACTTAGGGTAGTAAAATATAGCCCATAGATTTAAAAAAAAAAAAAAAAAAGACCCATGGCCAGAGAAAGTGTTTTAGCTCATGTCTGTAATCCCAGCACTTTGGGAAACCAAGGCGGGAGGATCGCTTGAGCTCAGGAGTTTGAGGCCAGCCTGGGAAACAATGAGACCTGGTCTGTACAAAAAAAAAAAAAAATTTTAAATAAGCCAGGCATGGTGGCGCATGCCTGTAGTCCCAGCTACTTGGGAGGCTGAGGTGGGAGGATGGCTTGAGCCTGGGAGTTCCAGGCTGCAGATTGGGCCACTGCATTCCAGCCTGGGTTACAGGGCGAGATCTTGTCTCTAAAAAAAGAAAAAATATATATGAACAAAGAACCATATAGGCTATTGTGGGGATCCAGAACACCTTCCACATTTTATGCTAAAGCGGAAACAGCTCTCAGTTCCAAGTCCTTGGACCTGTTGTAAACAATGAATGTGAAAACCATGGTAATCTTATTTCTGTTAACTGTTTAGGAATTCAGTGTATTGCTGGTCGAAATATATGCTGTGACCCACCCTGACCAACTAGATCATCTCTGGGGGTGGGTCCCAGGATTTGGTGCTCTAGGGAGTTGTACTATAAACTGTTTCCCAAACTTCCCTTTTGAGAATCACCTGGTATTCTTGTTGGTATATAAGAGTCCATAGGGGAGGGAACCAGGAATCTTTAAACAAGTCCTCCCAGTGACTTTTATTTTCCAGAGAGTTTTTGTTTTTGAGACAGGGTGTCACCCTGTCGCCCGGGCTGGAGTGCAGTGGCATGATCCTAGCTCACTGTGGTCTCAAACTCCTGGGCTCAAGTGATCTTCCTGCCTCAGCCTCCTGAGTAGCTGGGACCACAGGTGCATGCCACAACACCTGGCTAATTTCAAAAAAGTTTTTCAGAGATGGGGTCTTGCTTGCTATGTTGCCCTCTCTGGTCTTGAACTCCCAGGCTCAAGCGATCCTCCTGCCTCAGCTTCCCAAAGTACTGGGATTACAGGTGTGAACTGCCATGCCCAGCCTCTCCAAGAGAGTTTGAGAAGCACCAGGAGAGCTTGCACTTAATGAAGAATGAACCGGTGGCCTGCCTACCCTCATCGCCCACCTGGGGAGGTTCATAAAACCACAGACTCATGATCCCACCCCATACCCATTGAATCAATTTCTGGGGAAGATGCCAGAAATCTGCATTTCTAGCAAGCTCCCCATCTCACTGAAGCTCATGAAAATGTATGATCCACTGTGAAAGTGGTTAACTCCTAAACACTTGGCTTCATAGCTCACAAGGGTAATAAGCATGGATGGGGAAGCCCCTTTAAAAGGATGAGAATTGTTAGCCTACAGCCAATCCAATGATTCCTTTAAGGATAGCTCTTTTTATATGCTTAGAATGAAGCATTTTCTTTACTCATAACTGCCTGTTACGTAACGCTGTTTCCTTAGCCTCAAATTGCTAAACATTTCCAGAGAATCATGGTGTTCAATGACATACCCAAATTTATGTATGAAAAATTCTTAGAGTCTAATCTTCCTGTGTTTAAGCTTTTAAAATATTTGTTTGTTTGTTTGTTTTGTTTTTGGGTTTTTTGTTTGTTTGAGATGGAGTCTCACTCCGTCACCCAGGCTGGAGTGCAGTGGTGCGATTTCAGCTCACTGCAAACTCCGCCTCCTGGGTTCAAGTGATTCTCCCACCTCAGCCTCCCGAGTAGCTGGGATTACAGGCATGTGCTACCATGCCTGGCTAATTTTTGTATTTTTAGTAGAGACTGGGGTTTCACCATGTTGGCCAAGCTGGTCTCAAACTCCTGACCTCAAGTCATCTCCTGCCTTGGCCTCCCAAAGTGCTGGGATTACAGGCGTGAGCCACCGTGCTGGCTGGCCAGTTGTTTCATTTTGATTGTTTTGTGTCCATTCATAACTGGTGTCCCATGTAAAATAACTTCATTGGTTCCCACAGCCCTTGACCTCTGACTTCACTTTTGCTTCCCCAGTGCTGCCTCTGCTGAAAGTAAAAGAATTTCTCCTCTTCTACTTCTCCTCCCACATTTGATGTGTGGACTTCCATGCCTGAATTCCCTCCCCTAGGTCCCTTTACATTTTGATCACTGGCGACCCTATTTTCCTTTTCGTGTGGCTGTGGCGGTGACAGCAGAGGCTGCATCTGCTGCTGCTGCTTTGGGGCAGCACACTGTGAGGAGAAGAGTGCAATGGAAGGGGACAGATGACAGGAAGTGCTCAGGGCCATCCGACTGTTGCAGCGTCCTCAGGGATGCCCCCGCCACAAGCCCCTCCACAGCTAAGTGGGCCATACCAATGAGCCTGAACTGGTCCTTTCCCTCCCTGGGCCACTCCCGCCATTACTGAAAAGCCACAGGTTCCCAGCGGTGTTTGGTTATGTTGCTAGGCTCAGGAACTGGAAGATGGATCTAATCTGAGCTCTGCCCCTAACCAGACCTAAGGCAAGTGGCAACTCCTTTGAAGGCGTTTCCTGATTTGGGCTTTATTACCTCACGGATCCCCTGCAGTTTTACCATCTACATAAAATCTTGAACTATTTCTCCTGTACTGGCTTTTAATGGAGGGGGTGGTTAAAGTGCAGGGACACAGTGGAGGCTGCCAGGAGCACGGGGGTGTCCGGAACCCTTGAACAGGAAGGCTGCCCACTGAGCTGACTCAAGAGGGGACTTGATAGTCTTGCCACTGAACACAAGTTCAGGCCCCAAGCTGCTTTTTGTTTTTTGAGACGGAGTTTCGCTCTGTTGCCCAGGCTGGAGTGCTGTGGCTCGATTTTGGCTCACTGCAACCTCCACCTCCCAGGTTCAAGCGATTCTCCTGCCTCAGACTCCCAAGTAGCTGGGATTACAGGCACATGCCACCATGCCCGGCTAATTTTTGTATTTTTAGTAGAGATGGGGGTTTCACCATGTTGGTCAGGCTGGTCTCGAACTCCTGACCTCAGGTGATCTGCCCGCCTTGGCCTCCCAAAGTGCTAGGATTACAGGCATGAGCCATTGTGCCTGGCCCAAGCTTCTTTTTAACCTGGTATATTGTGGGTGAGGGAGACAGGCCAGGGAATCCTGGAAAGGTGCCTCCTCCGACACTGGCCAGCAGGGCACTTGCCAGGGAGGGCCTGCGCTGGACTCGCCAGGAGCACAAGGACCACCTGTGCACAGGGCAGACACACAGAGCCCTTTTTGGTTGTTGTTACTATTTATCTTTTTTTTTTTTTTTTAGACAGGGTCTTGCTCTATCACCCAGGCTGGAGTGCAGTGGTAAGATCATGGCTCACTGCAGCCTCGACCTCCCAGGCTCAAGTGATCCTCCCACCCCAGCCTCCTGAGTAGCTGGGACTACAGGTGCATGCCGCCACGCCTGGCTAATTTTTTTGTATTTTTTATAGATAGGGGTCTCGCTATATTGCCTAAGCTGGTCTTCAACTCCTGGGCTTAAGCTATCCTCCTGCCTCAGCCTCCAAAAGTGCTGAGATTACAGGTGTGAGCTACCGCGCCTGGACATTATTAATCTTTTATTGTTATAATAGCTTAATGGGAGAAGAAAAGATTGTGGCCTATGCATGTATGAAAATTAAGAAGATCATGTTGTAGATTGATTTGCAGGATTTTTTAAAGGCCCCCTGCCTCTTTTCCTCAGCGGGGTTCTTGAGCATCCATCAATGATCGGTGGTCGCTTCTCGCAAATCTTCTGTTTCATTTATTTTGGTTGCTAAGTAGGGAGATCCACCTTTATCTGGGTGATTCAAAATCACGATTCTCCTATGAGCTGCTCTAATCTTAGCCTTGCCAGCAGGTGAACTTACACCTAAAATAACACTAGCTTTTCTCCTACTCATTTTCTGTTCAAATCCTCCTTTGTAATAGGATGAAAGGCTAGGAGTTCAAAGGTTCTCTACTGCTTCTGTGATCCTTGTTCTAGAGGTTTCCAGGACTGCGACGCACAGCGACCTGCAAAGGCAAGAGCAGCAGCACCCAGCCCTGCAGCTGTCACAGTTCTTGCCAGTCCCTGCTGGTTGATATCTGCGTCTGACCGAGGCATTTGGCTAAGGGCAGCAAGTACTCAGTGGGGTGCAGCCCCTTGATGGCAGGGGTGATGCCACCATGGACAGCCAAGAGAACCCATTTTTTATTTTATTCTAGATTCAGGAGGTACCTGTGCTTGTTTGTTACATGGGTATTACACCCCATCATTATGGGGTTGGGTTCCTAGCGTACCCATCACCCAAATACTGGACACTGTACCCAGGAGGCAGTTTATCAACTAACAGGCTGGGTTGTGAGCTCAAGTCCCTTTCCACTGTGGTCATAAACAGTAACCACAGTGAAGTGATTCCTGACACATGATGCCTTTCTGGGTCCAGATACTTTCATCCCTATGTGCCCCACCCTACACGCCTCTTTGTCACTCATGCCTGCTGCTGCCCAGCCTTCTTCCCTGGCCCAGGCTCTGGATTGCCCAAACCTCCTGAGGGGCCCTTGGCAAATATCTCTTTTGTGTTGTGCGTGTGTGTGTGGCAGGGTCTCACTCTGTTGCCCAGGCTGGAGTGCAGTGGCACAATCTCGGCTCACTGCAACCTCTGCCTCTTGGGTTCAAGCGATTCTCCTGCCTCAGCCTCCTGAGAAGCTGGGACTACAGGTGCACGCCACCATGCCTGGCTAATTTTTGTGCTTTTGGTAGAGACGGTGTTTCACCATGTTGGCCAGGCTGGTCTCGAACTCCTGACCTCAAGTGATCTACCCGCCTTGGCTTCCCAAAGTGCTGGGATTACAGGTGTGAGCCACCGTGCCTGGCTGGGAAATGTCTCTTAAACCTGTCCCCCGCTGCCACAGCCAGTTTTTCCACCTCCACAATCACGACTGCCTCCTAGTCTCCCTGCCTCCCTCTCACCCCTTCTCCTAGGTGCCCTTAGAATTCATCAAGTCTGGCCAGGCGCGGTAGCTCACACCTGTAATCCCACAAATTTGGGAAGCCGAGGTGGGCAGATCACCTGAGGTCAGGAATTTGAGACCAGCCTGACCAACATGGAGAAACCCCGTTATCTACTAAAAATACAAAATTAGCTGGACGTGTTGGTGAATGCCTATAATCCCAGCTACTCGAGAGGCTGAGGCAGGAGAATCACTTGAACCCGGGAGGCATAGGTTGCAGTGAGCCAAGATCACGCCATTGCACTCCAGCTCGGGCAACAAGAGCAAAACTCCACCTCAAAAAAAAAAAAAAAAAAAAAATTCATCAAGTCTGAGCAGATTCCTCTTCTGCCTAAAACCTTCTCTTTTCTATGTGGGTTCTGTCCTGCCTTTTCAGCCACATGCCTCTGGTCCTTCTCCTTCCCCTCCAGCCAGCCCCACTCCAGCCACTGAGAACAGCCACTGAGAACTATCACCTTTCCCAAAGTGCTGCCCTTTGCCGGCCTCTAAGCCTTTGCCGATGCCCAGATCTGACTGCCTCCCCCACAATCCTTCCTCCTGCCTCAGATGGCCCTTCTGGAGGAAAACCCCAGGTGCCCCCTCCTGCCTCCCTCCTCAGTGAGGCCTCACCCCCATCCCTCCCTCTCCAGAGCAGTGTCTCCCTGGAGCCTGTGCTCCTTGGGGAGGGCATGCCTCCAAATGGCAGGTGTCCCTAATGTTTGCAGATGGGGATGGATGAGAGGCAGAAAGTAGCCCTTCAGGGAGGGGATTCCACTATCTTTTCCTTCCAAATTCAGGCCCTGCTGGGACAGGAACTATCCCTGTCGTGGTCCAGGGCCAGGTAGTTCTTCATGTCCTCTGGGAAGACAGAGTGCCCCAAAGCCCTTGATCTCCACTGGGTAGAATTAGGTGGGGCAGAGGCTGTGCCACACCAGGTCACACCTCTCCTGTGTCTGCTCCCACCCCACCAAGCACAGGGCCGGGATGAGGATGCCAGGAACCCAGCTCAGTGCCTGCCTGGGTTGCAGCCCTGATCACACCAAAGTGTCTTGTCTGTTTGCAGCCCTTTATCTGGCTAGCAGGGTTTAATTTTACTCTGGGAAGGTGGGATTTTTGTCCCTATTTACTTATTATTTTCGAATTTATTATCTTTAGGTGGCATCTACAAATCGGTGTCCTCTGAGGGCAACAGCGCCCCGTTCTGCTAGAAATCCCGAGATTTGCAGCCACTGCAGCACGCTGCCTCCGCGGCTTCTCCGCACCATCCCTGACCCCTTTCCCCGCGAGTCTGCCATCTCCTGGGTTCGTCTTTGGGCTGGCCAGTTTCCTCCCAGGCCCCGGCTTTGCTGTTCCTTGGGTGACATCTTGTGGCCAAGGACAGGTACAAACCGTTGGCTGAAAAGGAGGAGCAAAGGCAGCCCTCAGCCTTCGAGGATGCCCAGGAGGGAAGGGGGCTCCTGAACAGGGAATCGGCTCTCAGACCCTGAATGGCCTTGCACCAAGCCCTTCATGAGACAGCTGTGGCTGGAGCCCAGAATTCACCCAGGTCCCCCGAGGCAGACACACCAGGTTCCTCTCTGCCCACTCTGCGTTGTGGCAAATAATCGTTATTCCCGATATAAAGCTTTTCTCTAGCAGCCCAATGACAAGGTTATTATTCCAATCTTACAGATGCAGCAACAGCCCCGAGCCACAGCCAGTGACCTGAGCCCAGCCCACAGGTGCCAACACTGTAAGATCTCTCTGGACACAGTCCTGAGAACTGTGGGAGCTGCCTGTCCCATTCTCTGGGAAGGTGCTCTGGGGAGGCGCCTGTGTTGTTAGTCACGGCCATGCCTCGAGTTCCAAAACCTTCATGGCCTGGCATGGTGGCTCACGCCTGTAATCCCAGCACTTCGGGAGGCCAAGGCGGGTGGATCACTTGAGGTCAGGAGTTGAGATCAGCCTGGCCAACATGGTGAAACCCTGTCTCTACTAGAAACACAGAAGTTAGGCCGGGTGGTGGTTCACACCTGTAATTTCAGCACTTCGGGAGGCTGAGGCGGACAGATCACCTGAGGTCAGGAGTTCAAGACCAGCCTGGCCAACATGGTGAAACCCCATCTCTACTAAAAATACAAAATTAGCTGGGCATGGTAGCGCATGCCTGTAAACCCAGCTACCTGGGAGGCTGAGGCAAGAGAATCACTTGAACCCGGGGGGTGAAGGTTGCAGTGAGCCGAGATCTCGCCATTGCACTCCAGCCTCGGCAACAACAGTGAAACTCCAACTCCAGAAAAAAAAAAAAAAAAAGACAAAAGTTAGCCTTGGTGTGGTGGCGTGCACCTATAATCTCAGCTACCTGGGGGGCTGAGGCAGGAGAATCGCTTGAACCTGGGGGGTGGAGGTTGCAGTGAGCCGAGATTGCACCACCACACTCCAGCCTCGGTGACAGCGAGATTCCGTGTGCAGGCCCGGGGCTGACGCTTCCCACATGACCTCACAGAGCCTTCACCTGGTAGTGGGCATTGTAAGGGCTGCACTTCACAGATGAGGAAGCCGAGGCTCAGACATGCAAAGGGGTTTATTCAAAGCCACATAGAAAATGCATGGCAGAGCCAGGATCCAAATCCAGGTCTAGAGGATGCCCAAATCTGTACTTTTAGCTACTAAGGGATCCTGTCTGCCCTCCGCAAAACCAGCCTCAGAGCATTGTGAGGGCTCATGTGAACTGGGGAGCAAACTGTAGAGGATGGTGCCCACAGCAGGTCCTTATTATCCTGATCCTGGTGTTTACTTCCCCTGTGCACTCGAGTCCCTCAAGGGCAGGGCCAGACACCTGGGCATCTGTAGTGCCAGCATGAAGCCTGGTGCCCAGCCGGCATCAGCAGATCAGATTGAATTTGAGTTGCCAGAGCAGGGAAGACCTGCTTTTCCACACGGGGCCCAGGACCACTTCCCAGTGTCAAGGTCATGGTAAGGACAGACCGACAGTCTCCACCTCCTGATTCAGGAGGAGAAGGGGTGGGTGACCCACGCCTCCTCCTTGCAGCAGGCTGGCACCTGGGCTCGCAGGCAGGGCCCAGAGGGAGGAGGCCTGGCGCTGAGGATCCGCCGCAGGCCCCGGAGGAAGCAGCAGGGCAGGCGGAATATAAATGCAGCTGTGAAGGCAGAGGAACAGATGAGGGAAAGCCTCCAGGTGATTGGGTGGGGAGGCCCCGCCAGGGCGGATGCCTCCTCTCTGTGCACAGATTGAGCCCATGATGAAGATGAATGGAAACCCCTTTGCTGGAAAACGTGGGTAATCAAGAAGGCTACCGGTGCCGAGGGGCCCTCCCACCTGCCCGGAGCAGGGGAATATTAGGATTTGGAATTTCAGCAGCAGCCACATAGTTAGCACGGAAACTAGGCAAAACTGATACGCAGCCACCATTACAGGATAAATGGTACAGGGCGCCTGGTAGCTTGGCAGGAGTTAGTGGACTCCAACTGCAGCTGTGGGAATCAGGCAGCTGCTTTCACAAAAGAAAGGCAGCCCGGGTTGGTGAAGACCCAGGGCCCAGCTTCCCACCCCTCCGTAGGGTGGCGTTAGCCACCAGACTTTTCTGCTGGTGGTTGTGGGATTCTCTTCAAGGCTGGTTCAGGGAGGGGATGGGAGATTGTTCTGGGGGTTTCCTAGCATTTGCCAACAAAAACTGAGCTTGCAGCGTTCAGCTCCCACCTGGGAGGCAGGACTGATGAAGACACTGTGTCTCCATCTTTCCAGACCAACAAAATCCCAATTTTTCTCAATATGTCCACGGCAGAGCGATACGTGATTATTTGGTCGCATGCACGGTGGACCAGGAAGAGAGGTTTGCTGAGTCAATGAATACTGTCGACAAGTTTGCAGGGGGCATGTTTAACTCACTTCAGGTGCTCTGGAAGCGTTCGCACGATGGCTAAGCTAATTACAAATCACGCCTATTTATTCATTAAACAGGGCTTGGGGGAAATTCAAAGAGGCAACACTGCCTTAACATCATTCAATTTGCAGTCTGTGATTAAACGGAACACAGCTGCAAGACTCCAGAAATGTTGCTAATTTCTGCCTTTTCCCTGGTTCGGACTGACTTGTTCTCTGGGGGCTACACCTGTCCTTAAGTGGGGTCTTGTCATCCTTCAGCCCCTCAGCGGCTCACTGGCTGCTTGTGATGCTGGGCAAGTGCCTTCACTAGCCGTGTCTCAGTTTCCTCATCTGTAAAGCGGGCTCACGAGCTCCTGGCTGCCAGGATTCCTGCAAGGAATAAGGGACACATTGGATATTCAGTGTTCCTTCTGGAACCCTGCTAATCGCTGTGTGCTGAAGTGTCCTTCTATGTCTTCCTCCTTGGCCCTTGTACACACATAGGCTGTCACAAAGACAGAGGCCCCAGGTTTCCCCAGACAGCCCATGACAAGCAAAGGCTGTAGCTGCTGCTCCCTTAGGGCTCCAGCATGGAGCCTGGCAGGCAGAGGCTCCTTGCCCAGTGCTGGCTCGAACCGGCCTGCTGCCTCCATTCTAGGTTGGGTCTTGAATAATCCCACATCCAAGGTAACCCCTCAATCCTGAGCAAACTGAGATGGTTGGTCACCTTACCCAAGAGGGAAGGCTAGATTCTCAGGGTCCTGGACAGTCCCAGGCAAACCAGGACCATTGGTCACCCTGCTCTTGGTGCCCTTGAAACTCCTCTTATCGGAGTTCCTTAAAATAGAGCTAACTTTACCTTCAATCCCTGGAAACATCTGGGAGGCCCAAGGGTTATTCATTATCATCAATAAATTATAAGAGCCAAACAGCCAACGTTTGCTTAGCATTTTCCGATTCATGAAGTGCTTTCAGTGTGTGGGATGTTTCGGATCTTCCTTCCCACGTGCTGAGCACCCACTGCTGGTGTGGGACATGTGAGTTCAGCAGCTGTGGGAGGAGCAGAGGGATCTGTCCCTTATCCCCTGTGAGGCCATGGAGCTGGCAGCTCCTTGGATTCTTCCATCCTCAGCTCAGTACCTAGTTCCTGTCCCTCGATTCTGTCATTCTTGTTAGACATTCTCCCATGTCTAGAAAGGATCCCCAGCCAGGAAATAAAATATTAGCTTGAACCCTATGCCATGTCCCTTTTCATAGATCTCAAGCAGATGAATACGGGACATTTCACAGGGTTCCTCCTAATAGAGTACTGGTAATGT
Organism: Gorilla gorilla gorilla; assembly: GCF_029281585.2. Taxonomy (NCBI): domain Eukaryota; kingdom Metazoa; phylum Chordata; class Mammalia; order Primates; family Hominidae; genus Gorilla; species Gorilla gorilla. Next base: position 121,751,797 of record NC_073237.2, read on the forward strand.
TCAGACCCAGGAGCAACATGAGGCACCTAGCTTCTCTGAGCTTCAGTTTCTCATCTGAAAGACGGGGATCTTAATTGTTTCTGCTTCCCCATGTTGCTGATGGGGTTGAGTGATCCACGGAGGGATTTCAGCAGTGGTAGGCGCACTCTCCATCGCAGCGTTTGCTGTGGGCTTTGCATCTATGTGTGTCCTTTGTGCTTCCGGGTTGACTGGTCAGCGGCTGACAAACATTTGTTGAATGAAGGAGTGGAAGTAAATGCATTTGTCTTCCTCCCACTGGTGTTTCCCAAATGACCTTGAACTCAGACAGGGGCTCTTCCTCTGCCCCACTTCCTTTGGAAGCCTCCCGGTAAAACACCCCGTTTCCCATGGCTCCCCATGGAGGGCCTGATGGGTTTGGAGACATGTTTCCATCCCCCCTGTGGTTTCTAAAACATACAAATCATTCTGGCTGCACGTCTGTGTTTCATTACTAGGAATGCACATTTGAAAACAACAGAGGGTGAGGTTTAAAAGCAACATGCAATTTTTATTACATATATCTCCAAATCTGCCATTAAGCCCGTCCCCGTGGTGTTATTGACCTTGATTCTTTCTCATTTGCATCCTGCATTTTTCATCCTTTGGAATATGGTGTTTTGGGACTTCTCCATCATTAAGTGGATTTACAGCAATTTCCCTGTGTGTTTTCTCCAAGGGATTCTGTTATGAGATGCACATTAAATCTCCATTAATACCTCATTATCCGACTGATAAGATTACCATGATAATGAGGCAGAAATTCTAATTGTTTCACTTCTTATTGTGCCTTCCATTTAATCCTTTACTCTACCTGGAAGTTGGTCACGAGCTGGGGAGCACCAGGCAGAAAAAGACCTTCTGATTGGAGGACCGGAGGCTGGGACCACTGTGACCAATAGTGATTGGGGAAAGAAAGGAGGTGAAATGGTGTTTAAATGCATTTCCTAGGGAAAAAGTTTCAGGGTGGAAAGCCATCTGGAGTGGGCCTTGTTGAATTCAGAGAGTGCCTATGTTCCAGTTCAGTACACATTCACACATGTGCACACAGACACACAACCACTCAAACACACGCACGCAAGACACACACACATGCACCCGTACTTCAAGCTTCAAGCTCAAGAGATCCCAGATTCTTTTTTCTTTCTTTCTTTCTTTTTATTTTTTAGACAAGGTCTCACTCTGTTGCTCAGGCTGGAGTGCTGTGGCACGATCATGGCTCACTGCAGCCTTGACCTCCTGGAGTCAAGCAGTCCTTCCACCTCAGCCTCCCGAGTAGCTGGGACCAAAGGCACATGCCACCATACCTGGCTAAGTTTTTTGTTTTCTGTTTTTTTGTTTTGTAGAGAGGGGGTCTCACTATGTTGCACAGGCTGGTCTCAAACTCCTGGGCTCAAGCAATATGCCTGCCTCAGCCTCTCAAAGTGCTGGGGTTACAGGCATGAGCCACTGTGCCCAGCCAAGACAGCCCAGAATCTTGATGTCATGCTTTATTTTCCTACTGGCCTGGACCCCCTTCCAGAATGTTCCTAGCTCCAGAAGGCTGCATGAACCTCCCTTCCAGGCGGATGAACTCACTGGACTGTCAGAGGGTGCTGAGCCAGCAGACCTTGGGGGTGGGGGCCGGAGGGATGAAGACAGTGAGGGAAGAGGCCTCTTCAAGGAGAGGCTTCGCCAGGCCCGTGTGTGAGGGGTGGTTCCCACCAGGATGTCTCTGGGTCCCCCAGCTGTGCTTGTCTGCTGCAGATCAGGTCCTTCCATCTGTTGGGGGTGGGGTGGTCCCTGGAGAATGGTCCTGGGAATGACAGGTTTCCAGGCTGTCAGGCTCAGAGTGCATGACCTGTGCATGTGTCACCAGGAAATTCCCCAGAGCGGGGTGGCTTGAAATACCCGGGCTCCCCTTGGCCTTTATCCTGCCTCTTCCACCTGGAGAACAGCTCCCCAACTGCTGTGGGGTCCCTACCTTGAGGCAGAAGCAGTGGCTTGATCTCGGCTCACTGCAACCTCCCCCTCCCGGGTTCAGGCAATTCTCCTGCCTCAGCCTCCCAAGCAGCTGGGATTACAGGCACCTGCCACCACGTCCTGCTAATTTTTATATTTTTAGTAGAGATGGGGTTTCACCATGTTGACCAGGCTGGTCTCAAACTCCTGACCTCAAGTGATCTGCCTGCCTTGGCCTCCCAAAGTGCTGGGATTACAGGTGTGAGCCACCGTGCCCAGCCATGAAGGAGCATTTTCAAAGCCTCTGCAGGGGTTTGGAAGTACCTAGAAGGATGGTGACTGTCACAGCAGAGGGTCTGTGGCTTGGAGAAACAGTGCATTCCGGGGCCCAGTCCCTCAGGCGTCTGGAGAGCAGGCCAGCTGGGGGTCAGGAAGCTGAGTCCACTTCCACAGACCGATGGCAGCACCTCTGCTGGCCCGGGAGGAGCTCCACGCTCCCTGGACAATGAAAATATCCTTATGCGAATGCAGTCTCTCCACAGTCATTCTAGGTTTATGGGCAGGAATGCTGGCTTTCCAGTCACCAACAACATGCCACAAACTGGGTGGCTTAAAACAACAGAAAATTATTCTTTCACTGGCCGGGGTCGGTGCCTCACGCCTGTAATCCCAGCATTTTGGGAAGCTGAGGTGGGCAGATCACTTGAGGTCAGGAGTTTGAGACCAACCTGGCCACCATGGTGAAACCCCGTCTCTACTAAAGATACGAAAATTAGCCGTGCATGGTGGTGGGCACCTGTAGTCCCAGCTACTTGGAAGACTGAGGCAGGAGAATTGCTTGAACCTGGGAGGCAGAGGTTGCAGTGAGCTGAGATCGTGCCACTGCACTCCAGCCTGGGCAACACAGGCTCCATCTCAAAAAAAAAAAGAAAAAAAAAGAAACTTATTCTTTCATAGTTCTGGGGACTGGAGTCTGAAATCAGGGTGTCAACAGGGCCATGCTCCCTCTGAGACGCTAGGTGGGTCTTTCATGACCTCTTAGCCTCTGGTGGTGGCCGTCAACGCTTCGCGTTCCTTGGCCTGCAGCTGCCTCACTTCAGTCTCTGTCTCTTATAACAAGGCCATCTTCTTCCTATGGGCCTCTCTTCTTCTTATAAAGACATCAGTCAAACTGGATTATGGCCCACCCTAAAGACCTCATTTTAACTTGATTACATCTGCAAAGACCCTATTTCCAGCTAAAGCCACATTCCCAGGTATTCACTGCATTATCATAGCGATGTTTTTATTTAATTTAATTAATGTATTTTATTTTATTTTGAGACAGTCTTGTTCTGTCGCTCAGGCTGGAGTGCAGTGGCGTGATCTCAGCTCACTGCAACCTCGGCCTCCTGGGTTCAAGTGATTCTCCTGCCTCAGCCTCCTGAGTAGCTGGGACTGCAAGCGCCCGCCACCATGCCCAGATAATTTTTGTAGTTTTAGTAGAGATGAGTTTTCACCATGTTGGTCAGGCTGGTCTTGAACTCCTGATCTCAGGTGATCCACTGGCCTTGGCCTCCCAAAGTGTTGGAATTACAGGCATGAGCCACCACACCTGGGCCTTACCTATTTTTATTTTATTTATTTATTTTTTTGAGATGGAGTCTCACTCTGTCACCCAGGCTGGAGTGCAGTGGTGCAATCTCTGCTCACTGCAAGCTCTGCCTCCCGGGTTCATACCATTCTCCTGATTCTCCTGCCTCAGTCTCCTGAGTAGCTGGGACTACAGGTGCCCACCACCATGCCAGGCTAATTTTTTAAATATTTTTAGTAGACACAGGGTTTCACCGTCTTAGCCAGGATGGTCTTGATCTCCTGGCCTCATGATCTGCCCCCCTCAGCCTCCCAAAGTGCTGGGATTACAGGCGTGAGCCACTGTGCCCGGCTGTCCTTAACTATTTTTTAATTGGGTTGCTTGGTTTCTTTGTTGCTGAGTTATAGGAGTTCTTTATATATTCTGGATAGTACCCTGTATCAGATATATGATTTGGAAATGTCTTCCCCTATTCTGCAGGTTGTCTTTTTACTTTCTGGATAATTTTTTTTTTTTTTTTTTTTTTTTGAGACAGAGTCTCACTCTGTTGCACAGGCTGGAGTGCAGTGGTGCGATCTTGGCTCATTGCATCCTCTGACTCCTGGGTTCAAGCGATTCTCGTGCCTCAGCCACCGGAGCAGCTGAGATTACAGGCATGCGCCACCATGCCTGGCTAATTTTTGTATTTTTAATAGAGACGAGGTTTCACCATATTGGCCAGGCTGGTCTCAAACTCCTGACCTCAAGTGATCCAGCCACCTCAGCCTCCCAAAGTGTTGGAATTACAGGCAGGAGCCACTGCGCCTGGCCACCAATTTTTTTCTTTGTGCTTTTGGTGTTGTAGCAAAGAAACCCAAGGTCACAAGGGTTTTCTTCTGTATTTTCTTCTAGAAGTTTTGTAGTTTTAGGTTTTACATTTATGTCCATGAGCTTTTTGGATCTGTTGTTTGATGTCTTTCATTAATTTTGGAAAATTTATGGCGTTTTATAATTTTTTACTTTTATTAAAATAATATAGAGATGGGGTCTCGCTATGTTGACCAGGCTGGTCTCAATGTCCTGGCCTCAAGCGACCCTCACATCTCAGCCTCCTACAGTGCTAGGATTACAGGCATGAGCCACTGCTCCTGGCCTGGCATTTTAAATTTCAAATATTTCTTCCATCCATCTGATCCTTTTCTTCTTCTGGGATTCTAATTACATGTATTTTTTAAGACTGTTTTATACTGTCTCCTAACTTTAGGATGCTCTGTTCTGTTTCTGTGTTTTTTTTCCCTCCCCTATTTTTTTCTTCTTTTTTTTCCTTAGAGACAGGGTCTCACTCTGTCACCTAAGCTGGAATGCAGGGGCACAATCATAGCTCTCTGTGGTCTCAAACTCTTGGGCCCCAATGATCCTATGGCCTTGGCCTCCCAAGTAGCCAGGACTACAGACATGCACCACCATGCCTGGCTAATTTTTAAAAATTGTTTTGTATAGATACAGGGTCTCACGATGTTGCCCAGGCTGGTCTCAAGCTCCCGGCCTGTAGCAATCCTCCTACCTCGGCCTCCTAAAGTGCCGGGATTACAGGCATAAGCCACTGCTCATGGCCCAGGTTCACTGATTATTTCCCCAGCTATGCTGAGTCTTTTGATGAGCCTGTCAACGTCATTCTCTTTTACTGTGACTTTCATTTCTAGCATTTTATTTATTCTTTCCTATAGTTTCCATCTCTTTAATGAAATTCCCCAACTGTGGGTACATGCTACTCACGTTTTCTCCCATTGCCTTTAACATATTAATCATAATTATTAAAATTCCCTAAAAGTTCCAACATCTGGGTCATATCTCAGTCTGATTTTGTTGATTGCTTTATCCCTTGACGGTGTGTTGCTTTTCTTGCTTCTTTGTGTGTCTCGTATTTTTTTGATTGAAAGCTGGGATCTTGTATAGGATAGTAGAGACTGAGGTAAATAGCATTTACACCTGATAATGGGCTTACTTCTTCTATTTTTTTTAAGCAGTGTTTTGCTCTGTTGCCCAGGCTGAAGTGCAGTGGTACAATCACAGCTCACTGCAGCCTTGAACTCCTGAGCTCAAGTAATCTGCTGCCTCAGCCTCCTGAGTAGCTGGAACTACAGGCACATTCCACATGCCTGGCTAATTTATTTATATTTTGTAGAGACAGGGTCTTGCTACGTTGCCCAGGCTGGTCTTGAACTCCTGGCCTCAAGTGGTCCTTCTACCTCAGCCTCCCGAAACACAGCTGCATGGCATAGAGATGGGGCCATCACATGGTGAAACCCCATCTCTGCTGAAAATACAAAAATTAGCCGGGCATGCTGGCAGGCGGCTATAATCCCAGCTACTTGGGTGGCTGAGGCAGGAGAATCGCTTGAACCTGGGAGGCGGAGGTTGCGGTAAGCTGAGATTGCGCCACTGTACTCCAGCCTGGGTGACAGAGCAGGACTGTCAAAAAAAAAAAAAACAAAACACCAAAAAACAACAGGTGTGAGCCCCTGTGCCTGGTTAATGCTGCTGCTTTTGCCAGGCCCTTCAGGTAGGGAGCTGGTCAGTCTAGCCAGGAGTTAAGCTGGCTTTGGGGTTTGGTGTTGCTCTGTTGCCCTCAGGGCCCCACAGTTCTCTAGCATCACTTTGCTTAACTAACAACATCGAGCATCTCCTCATGTGCTTATTTACCATACATGTATCTTCTTTGATGAAATGTATTATTCAAATCTTTTTTTTTTTTCTTTTTTGAGACAGGATCTTGACCTCTTGGTCTCAAGTGATCCTCCAGCCTCCCAAAGTGCTGGGATGGCAGGTGTGCACCACCACACCCAGCCTATTCAAATCTTTTGCCCATTTTTCTTTCTCAGATTGCTTGACATTCCTCTAATATCACTAAGTGTTTAGAGTGGGGCCTGACTTGCTAGAAGGTTTTTTCCCAATGTCCGATCCACTCTCAGTTTTGTTTTGTTTTTTCTTTTTGAGATGGAGTCTTGCTCTGTCACCCAGGCTGGAGTACAGTGGCACGATCTCGGCTTACTGCAACCTCTGCCTCCTGGGTTCAAGCAATTCTCCTGCCTCAGCCTCCTGAGTAGCTGGGATTACAGGCACGTGCCACTACGTCTGGCTAATGTTTTGTATTTTTAGTGGAGACGGGGTTTCACCATGTTGGCTAGGCTGGTCTCGAACTCCTGATCTCGGCCCCCCAAAGTGCTGGAATTACAAGAGTGAGCCACCGCACCCAGCCTACCCTCAGTTTTAGGTCTTCTCTTTGCATTTGCTCCCAAGAGAGCATCTCTCCCTGCATTCTTGCCTTTCCCCCAGCAGTAGACCCACAACTGTAACTTGTTATTAGTGCTTTTAAGCCTGTTTTTTTTTTTTTTTTGCGGGGATGTTGGCGGGCTGGAATGGCATTCTCCATTATTCTGGGTCAGCTCCAGTTTTAGGCAGGAGCTGGGTCTCAGAGCTCCTGCTCCTACCCCAGTATCAGATGAGATCTAATAGTCTGAGCCCAGGATGTATTTCTGCTCTTCCCCTAAAATTAAGAGGGTTTTTCTGTTTGATTCCCTCACCTGCAGTGGGTCTTCCTCTGTGCCTTGAGGGCTTTTCCCACCTTGACCCCACTGCTTAAGGCTTTTGTCCCATAAAGGAGAGAATGGAAATAGAGACAGTGAGTGGAGCTTCATGCTTTCTTGCAGGGACTGCAGGAGGCTTTCTCAGACCTCTTGCCCTGCCCCAACCTTTCTTATGAGCACCTGGTGATGTATCTAGAGAAGAGCCTGAGAGTGGGTAAAAATTCTCCTTGTGTCTGCAGCTCCTAGAGATTCTATACTTCACAGTAGCTTGCACTCCACATTTAGCAAGTTGCTAAAATTTTTAGCTGATGTTTTAGTCCATTTTCTGCTGCTATAAAAGAATGCCATAGACTGGGTAATTTATAAAGAACAGAAATTTATTGGCACATGGTTCTGGAGGCTGGGAAATCCAAGATCAAAGGGCCAGCATCTGGCAAGGGCCTTCTGGCTGTGTCATCCCATGGCAGAAGTGCAGAGAGGGCAAGAGAGAGCAAAAGGAGCCAAACTTATCCTTTCATTTTTTTATTATTATTATTTTTTGAGATGGAGTCTCACTCTGTCACCCAGGCTGGAATGCAGTGGCCCAATCTTGCAAGCTCCACCTCCTGGGTTCTCACTGCAAGCTCCACCTCCTGGGTTCACGCCACTCTCCTGCCTCAGCCTCCCGAGTAGCTGGGACTACAGGTGCCCACCACCACGCCCAGCTAATTTTTTGTATTTTTAGTAGAGACGGGGTTTCATTGTGTTAGCCAGGATGGAAACTTACCCTTTTATAAGAAACCCACTCCAGGCCAGGCATGGTGGCTCATGCCTGTAATCCCAGCACTTTTGGAGGCCAAGGTGGGTGGATCACCTGAGGTCAAGAGTTTAAGAACAGCCTGGCCAACATGGTGAAACCCCGTCTCTACTAAACCTACAAAAATTAGCCAGACATGGTGTTAGACACCTGTAATCCCAGCTACTTGGGAGGCTGAGGCAGGAGAATTGTTTGAACCTGGGAGGCGGAGGTTGCTGTGAGCCGAGATCACGCCACTGCACTCCTGCACTCCAGCCTGGGTGACAGATAAAGACTCTGTCTCAAAAAAAAAAAAAAAAAAAAAAAAAGAAACCCACTCCAGCAATAATGAACCCGCGCCTGTGATAATAGCATTAATCCATCTATTCATGAGGGCAGAGACCTGCCATGAGGCTCCACCTCCCAACATTGTTGCATTGGGTTTAAATTTCTGGGGACACATTCAAATCATAGCAGTTGAATTCTTCTTCTCAGCTTGTATGGTGTCTGACATCTGTGCCATCAGGTCACTTCTGTCCTTAGAGATTGGTTGATTTCCGTATGACTTCAGCTCTGAAAAGTTGTGATTTTGCTAATTATCCAGTTCTTTTCTTTGAGACAGGATTTCATTCTGTTGGCCAGGCTGGAGCGCATTGGCTCCATCATGGCTCACCGTAGCCTCAACTTCCTGGGCTCAAGCAATCCTCCTTCCTCATCAGAAGCCATGCTTCCTGTATAGCCTGCAGAACTGTAAGCCATTTAAACCTCTTTTCTTTAAAAATGACCCAGTCTCAGGCATTTCTTTATAGCAGTGCAAGAACAGCCTAACATAATGGCCATGGTTTGTTAAGCAGTAATAGATATCTAGAATACCTCCAGGAGCCCTCACTTTGACTGGAGCACTGTGGCATTTTTGGGCCTCCTGGAATGAATGTCAGCTCAGAGCCATCATCTAATCATCCCTAAGATATCTGGTTATTTCCCCTTCTCCAATGCACAGCCACTCTGGTAAATGGCCTTAAGTCCCTTTGGGGGACAACTAAGATTTACAACATACATTCTTGGTTGTCCTTCCTCAAGGGGCTCCAGCCTCCCCTTTCATTCAAGGGACTCTGAGTCTCTCAACTGTTCCCCCTGGGAATTGGCTGAGGGGCTCATAATATCCTCTAGCTTGTTGCTTCAAAACAGATTTCTACTTACCAGAGCTAGAACTTTTCTGTTTATACAAATCAAGATTGTAAGGCTGGGTGTAGTAGCTTATGCCTGTAATCTCACCACTTTGGGAGGCTGAGGTGGGAGAATCACTTGAGCCCAGGAGTTCAAGACCAGCCTGGGCAACACAGCAAGACCCTGTCTCTATTAAATAAACAAATAAATAAAAACAAATTAAGATTGTATTAGGTTGCCCACTTACTTTGTTCTTGGGGTCACCATGATTGATCGATTAATTAATTAGTCAATTCTGTCTCCCTGCCCCTCCACCTAAACAGAGAACATAGTGTGGGGACCAGTGAGCAAGCCTTGAGGGGAGTTACACTTTTTTTTTTTTTTTGTCTTTTTTTTCCCCCTTTTTGTGGAGAACAGGGTCTCGCTATATTGCCCAGGCAGGTCTCGAACTCCTGGGCTCAAGCTATCCTCCTGCCTCTGCCTCCCTAAGAGCTGGGATTACAGGCATGAGCCACTGTGTCTAGCCTGCAAGTCTTAAATTATAAGTCCACTCCAGCATGCCAATCTCTCTAATCTCTGAATACTTTCTTCCACACTGTATTAAGGGAATTTTGGCATCTCAGCTTCACTCAGTGTAGACCGCCTTTGGGTCCACCGAGCACACCATTAGAGCCACTCCTAGCTGCTTGAGCTAACTCAATGACTCAGATTCTCTGCTTAGTGCACCTCTACATGTCCATAAATTTGGCCAGAACAAACATTATACGCCCTCTGTGCTCTGCCATGCCCCTAGGGTCTCTCCCATTGATTTTCCCCTTCCCCCTGTTGGTAGAAGTTGCCAACATCTCGCAGTTCTTCTGCTGCAGAGGATGCCTCCTCACGGGTCCCACTTGGGACCTGATCACCAAAAGCTTGTGAGGCCTGGAGTCTGGTTATAGGTCTAGAAGCAATGGGAGGTGGAGACCACCTCAGGAGGGGGCACTAAAGGGTCTCAGAGCACTGAAGGGTCTCCAGGCACAGGGACAACGTCTGGCTCTTCACTCAGAACTGGATCTGGGGGCTGAGCACAGTAGCTCATGCCTGTAATCCCAGCACTTTGGGAGGCTGAGGTGGGTGGATCACCTGAGGTCAGGAGTTCGATGCCAGCCTGGCCAACATGATGAAACCCCGTCTCTACTAAAAATACAAAAATTACCCGGGCGTGGTAGCATGCACCTGTAGTCCCAGCTACTTGGGAGGCTGAGACAGGAGAACTGCTTGAGCCCGGGAGGCGGAGGTTGTGGTGAGCCGAGATCACACCACTGCACTCCAGCCTGGGCGACAGAGCAAGACTCCCTTTCAAAACAAACAAACACAAAACAAAACAAAACAAAAAACCAAAAACCTTGATCTGGGAATTCAAAGCCCTGAGCTCATCTCTTTTTCTCATTAGTTTTCCAGTGCACTTAGAGGCAACCAAGTGACCCCACAGTCCCTGTGCCCTTTATTTCCACCCACACATTTGATGCCAGTAGTGACTTGGTCACCCGAGCCCTCTGTGGGCCTTGGGTCCAGGGGTTATGTAACTGCTCCACTACTGTGTGCCATGGAGCCCCAGTGTAGTCCCCGGCAGCAGGATCTGAACACCTCTAAATCCACTGAGATTGGAGAACTGATGCTGAGTTCCCATCCTTAAGATTCTCTTCTCCTGGAAGCATCACCAGTACCAACCACTGTATCACTCGGGGTTCAATCAGGGAAGCAAAGCCACTGCGGGTATTATGGGATGCAGATTCATTATGGGGATGGCCTGACACGATATGGGAGGAGCTGGAGGTGAAGGCCCAGAGGGGACACGGGGGGTCAGAGCTGACACCTCCCAGCAATCTGAGAAGCCAGGTGTGTCCGGCTGCCAGAAGGGATGTGGGAGACGCTCCTGGAGGGTCCCCTGGGAGCTATTGCCTCTGTGTAGCTGCTGCCTCTGTGAGTTCTTTGGGGAGCCTCTGGGGTGGGCCTGGGGCCACCGCTGGTCAGCAGGCCAGCAGTCAGGAAGACCAAGCGCAGGGTGGAGAACGGCGAGGACAAGCTGGAGCCCCCCAGGCCACTGGGTCTGCCTGTCACCATGGCTGCCTCCTGTGACCTTCAGAGAGCAAAGGTCGCTGCTTCCCTTCCAATTTCAAAAGCTCCTATGCAGGAAGCACAGAGGGAGGCCTTCTGGGAAACTCGCCTCTCAGCCTCACCAGGTTGGCTTGGCCCCATCGACGTCTCCCTCCCACCGATCTGCAGGCTGGGTCAGGAGCCTCCCAGGCCTTCGCCCCTCCCAGCACCTCCTCCCCAGCTGACTAAGATGCTGGGGTGGGTCTATTCTATTCAACATGGGTGTGACCAGCCATTAGCACAAGCTTGGAACAGAGCAGCGCTCAATGTGTGTTTGGCAAATGGACGGGTGAATGGAGGACGGGATGATGCCTGCTTGGTGCCAGGCCCTGGGCTGGGCGCAACGAACACAGAAAAGTCAGGGAGGAGGTTTGCTGCTGCCACAGTTGTGACCTGTACTTATTCTCTGCGGGGCATTTGGCTAAAGGCTGGGGCCGCGGGAGGAAGGTGGAGATAAGCCGAGCCTCCAACAGCTGGGACATGCCTGGAAGAATGTGTTCAGGGCCTCAGACAAACCCAGTGAGAGACCAGGCTGGAAGCGCAGGGCAGGTGAGGCCACTACTGGCCAGTGACTTGCGGAGGACTTCCTGCGGCAGGTGGCATGGGGAGGCTGGAACAGGTGGACCCCTGTGGTGGGGCAGGTGCATGCCAGACAGAGGGTGCTTCAATATATGTGTCCCTGCAAAATTTAGATGTTGGGGCTGGGCACGGTGGCTCACGTCTGTAATCCTAGCACTTTGGGAGGCGGAGGTGGGTGGATCACCTGAGGTCAGGACTTCGAGACCAGCCTGGCCAACATGGTGAAACCACGTCTCCACTAAAAATACAAAAAAATTAGCTGGACATGGTGGCAGGCGCCTGTAATCCCAGCTACTTGGGAGGCTGAGGCAGGAGAATCGCTTGAACCTGGGAGGCAGAGCTGAGATCACACCACTGCATTCCAGCCGGGGCGACAGAGCGAGACTCCATCTCAAAAAGATAAAAAGTAGGCCAGGCGCTGTGGCTCACACCTATAATTCCGGCACTTTGGGAGGCTGAGGCAGGTGGATCACCTGAGGTCAGGAGTTCGAGACCAGCCTGGCCAACCTGGTGAAACCCTGTCTTGGAGCGAGACTCCGTCTCAAAAAAAAAAAAAAAAAAAAAAAATTTAGATGTTGGAACTTCAGCCCCAGGGTGATGGCATTAAGAGGTGGGGCTTTCTGGGGAGTGATTGAGTCACGAGGGCTCTACCCTATGGACGAGATTAATGCCCCTGTAAAGGAGGCTTCAGTGGGCTGCCTGGCCCTCCTGTCTCTTCTGCACAGCGTTCATCCTTTTTGACCCCTTCCGATGTGTGAAGAAGGTGCCATCTTGGAAGGAGAGAGCAGCCCTCACCAGACACCAAATCTGCTGGCACCCTGATCTTGGACTTCCCAGCTTCAGGACTGTGAGAAGAAAATTTTCTGTTCTTTATAAATGATCCAGTCTCTGGTATTTTTTAACAGCAGCAGGAACGAACCAGGAAAGAGGCCATGGCTTGTGCAGGTGCAGGAAGGACGCCAGGCTCACCCCTGACCTGGAGAAGTTTTCATTTTGCACTAACTTAAGGCTGCGGGCTTGCGGGGGTTTTTTTTGTTTGTTTTGGGTTTTTTTGGGGACAGAGTCTGACTCTGTCGCCCAGACTGGAGTGCAGTGGTGCAATCTTGGCTCGCTGGCAACCTCTCCCTCCCAGGCTCAAGCGATTCTCCTGCCTCAGCCCCCAGAGTAGCTGGGATTACAGGCGCATGCCACTACTACCTGGCTAATTTTTGTATTTTTAGTAGAGACAGGGTTTCGCTATGTTGGCCAGGCTGGTCTCGAACTCTTGATCTCAATTGATCCACCCGCCTCGGCCTCCCAAAGTGCTGGGATTACAGGCACGAGCCACCGCACTTGGCCAACTTGCACGGGTTTTGATTTCTAGCGATGATGTTTACGATGAAGGAGGGTGGTCTTGCTCAGACTAGGAAATGACTCATCTTCATGGTGGGAACAGAATGTGTAACCAAGAGATATAAGCAGAAACCTAGGTCCCAAGTCCACTCTGCTCCAGGTTCAGCCCCTCTGGTCCATTCTCCACAGGCAGCAGGGCCTGCCTGTAAATCCTCCATGGTCCCCTGTGGCCCTCGGGAGGTGGTCCAGCCTCCTCCACGTGACTGCCCCTCTCTCACCTCCTGGCCTTCCACGTGCTGCCCCTCTGTCCTCCCACCCTACCTGCTCCTCCTCAGAGCAGCCTCTCTTGACTCTCTGCCTTGGTCAGGGCCCCCCTGTGCTCCCCAACTTGCCACTCATGGCCCAGTGTCCTGGGACGGTCCCTGTGGCCTGGCTGGACTCTAGGTGGGGGTCTTACAGTGTGTGTGCTGCGGGTCTGGAGAGGAGAGGAAAGTGCAGCTATGCAGAGCTGAGAAGGGAAAGGTGGGGGGGTGCCTCTCAGGGCCAAGCTCTCCTTCCAGATCATTCCTTTTTTTTCTTTTCTTTTTTTTGAGACAGAGTCTTGCTCTGTCACCCAGGCTGGAGTGCAGTGGCGCGATCTTAGCTCACTGCAACCTCTGCCTCCTGGATTCAAGGCATTCTCCTGCCCCAGCCTTCCGAGTAGCTGGGACTACAGGCACGCGCCATCATGCTCAGCTAATTTTTTGCGTGTTTAGTAGAGTGGGGTTTTCGCCATGCTGTCTGTGCTGGTCTTGAACTCCTGACCTCAAGTGATCAGCCTGCCTCAGCCTCCCAAAGTGTTGGGATTACAGGCGTGAGCCACCGTGCCCAGCCCAGATCATTATTGATTTAGGGATTTCCTTGGCTCTGCCTGGGAACAGTTTTTGTGTGACACACCCAGTTTAGAAATGGCCAGTGAGAATGGTGGCCATCAGCAGGTCCCCATCTTGTACCCATGGCAGGAGAGGAAAGAGAAGTCTCCATGCCCTGCCTTCCTAGATCCTGCTAGCGGGCCTGAGGCTGCACGTGTGGCCTTTCTTTCTTTCATTTTTTTTTTAGATGGGGTCTCCTACTGTTGCTCAAGCTGGAGTGCAGTGGCGTGATCACAGGTCACTGTAGCCTCCACCTCCCGGGCTCAAGCAATCCTCCCACCCAAGTAGCTGGGACTACAGGTGCATGCCACCATGCGTGGCTAATATTTAAATTGTATTTTATTTTTCATCAAGCCAGTGCATTTTATTTTATTTTTTAAATTGTTCCTTTTCATTTTTTAATTTTTAATTTTTGGGGGTGTATTGCAGGTGTATATATTAAATATTTATGGGGTACACGAGATATTTTAACAGATGCATGCGATGAGTACTAATCACATCAGGGTAAATGGGGTGTCCATCCCCTCAGGCATTTATCCTTTGTGTTACAAACAATCCAATTATACTCTTTTAGTTATTTTAAAATGTCACTTAGGGTAGACATGGTGGCTCACGCCTGTAATCCCAGCACTTTGGGAGGCCGAGGCAGGCAGATCACCTGAGGTCAGGAGTTCAAAACCAGCCTGGCCAACATGGTGAAACCCCAACTCTACTAAAAATACAAAAATTAGTCGGGCATGGGGTGCGCGCACCTGTAGTCCCAGCTACTTGGGAGGCTAAGGTGGGAGAATTTCTTGAACCCGGGTGGCAGAGGTTGCAGTGAGCCGAGATCAAGCCATTGCACTCCAGCCTGGAAGACAGAGCAAGACTCCGTCTCAAAAAGATAATAAATCGGCCAGGCGCTGTGGCTTATGCCTATAATCCCAGCACTTTGGAAGGCGGAGGTGGGCGAGTCACCTGAGACCAGGAGTTCAAGACCAGCCTGGCCAACATGATGAAACCTAGTCTCTACTAAGCAAACAAACAAACAAAAATTAGCTGGGTGTGGTGGCACATGCCTGTATTCTCAGCTACTAGGGAGGCTGAGACAGGAGAATTGCTTGAACCCGGAAGATGGAGGTTACAGTGAGCCGAGATCATGC
Organism: Gorilla gorilla gorilla; assembly: GCF_029281585.2. NCBI lineage: Eukaryota > Metazoa > Chordata > Mammalia > Primates > Hominidae > Gorilla > Gorilla gorilla. Next base: position 121,766,937 of record NC_073237.2, read on the forward strand.
CACTGTACTTCAGCCTCAGCGACACAGAGAGACTCTGTCTCAAAAAAAAAAAAATAGGCTGGGCGCAGTGGCTCACACCTGTAACCCCAGCACTTTGGGAGGCCAAGGCGGATAGATCACCTGAGGTTGGGAGTTCAAGACCAGCCTGACCAACATGGAGAAACCCCGTCTCTACTAAAAATACAAAATTAGCCAGGCGTGGTCAGACGTGCCTGTAATCCCAGCTATTGGGGAGGCTGAGGCAGGAGAATCGCTTGAACCTGGGAGGCGGAGATTGCAGTGAGCCAAGATCATGCCATTGCACTCCAGCCTGGTAAAAAAAAGTGAAACTCCATCTAAAAAAAGAAAAAGATCACCCTCCCTCCAGCCTGGGTGATAGAGCAAGACTCCATCTCAAAAAAAAAAAAAAAAAAATTACCCTCCCTTTTGACCCAGCAATTCCACAGTTAGAAATTTACCCCTAGAAATAATTTGGCAAATGCAAAAAAAAAAAAAAAAAAAAAAAAAATGTGCACGAGGATGTTCATGTAGTGGTGAGGTTGGTGGTGTTTACGAGGGCAAACAATTGGAAGTTGCCAAGATGACCAACAATGGGATTAGAAGAGTAAAGGGTACACAGTCAGGGCTCTGGACATTCTTGAGTAAATGACTGAAATTGTGCTTCCACTTATTTTATTCTCATACATGTCATCCTCATGACCTTACATGTGAGCCCTGTTATTATCTCCACTTTACAGATGAAGGAACAAAGGCTCAGAGAAGGGCACAGACTACTGGTGGCAGGGCCAGAACTCATGCTCAGCTGGATCTGATACCAGGGCCTGATAAACAAAGGAAGCCAGGAGTCTGAGTAAGAATAAAGGAAATCAGGGAGAAGCCTCCAGCGAGTCATTCCTTTGCTTATTGCCTTTATGAAGCTCTCACCACCAGACATGCTCTGTGCTCACAATGGCAGCCATTGCTGCAAATCCTTTTTTTTTTTTTTTTTTTGAGAGAGTCTTACTCTGTCCCCCAGGCTGGAGTGCAGTAGCGCAATCTCAGCTCACTGCAACCTCTGCCTCCCAGGTTCAAGTGATTCTCCTGCCTCAGCCTCCCAAGTAGCTGGGATTACAGGCACCCACAACCACGCCTGGCTAATTTTTGTATTCTTAGTAGAGATGGGGTTTTGCCATGTTGGCCACGCTGGTCTCGAACTCCTGACCTCGGGTGATTCACTTGCCTCGGCCTCCCAAAGTGCTGGGATTACAGGCGTGAGTCACCGTGCCCGGCCCTCGAATACTCTTTTACTTTTCCTGAAAGGGAAGAGGGCAGCTGTCCCAGGCCCCAGGCCTCACTCTCATAAGCAGTAGGGTATGGTGGTCATGAAGGCAGACTCTGGCGCCATGGTGTCTGGGCTCAAATCCCAGCTCTACCACTTGCTAGTGGTGGATCTTGGACAACTGACTTAACCTCTCTTGGCCTCAGTTTCCCCATTTGTAAAATGGGGATAATAACAATAATACCTACCTCATAGGGTTGTTGTGAAGGTTAAATAAATATTTGTAAAGAACATAGAGCTGTGCTCAGAACATAGTATGCCCTGTATCGGTATTTGTTTTTTTAAAAAATACACACACACAGTGCACATACATATATAATCATTATGAAAATATTTGAGAGGCAGGCGGAGCGGCTCATGCCTGTAATCCCACCACTTTGGGAGGCTGAGGTGGGTGGATCGCCTGAGGTCAGGAGTCCGAGACCAGCCTGATCAACGTGGAGAAACCCCGTCTCTACTAAAAATACAAAATTAGCCGGGTGTGGTGGCACATGCCTGTAATCCCAGCTACTCAGGAGGCTGAGGCAGGAGAATCGCTTGAACCCGGGAGGCGGAGGTTGCGGTGAGCCGAGATCGTGCCATTGCACTCCAGCCTGTGCAACAACAGCAAAACTCTGTCTCAAAAAAAAAAAAAAAAGAAAAAGAAAATGTTTGAGAGTAATTTGAGCAGCATGTATCAAAATCTTTTTCTTTTTTTATTTTTTGAGATAGGGCCTTGCTCTCTCACCCAGGCCGGAGTGCAGTGCCATGATCACAGCTCGCTGCAGCCTTGACCTCCTGAGTTCAAGTGATTCTCCCACCTCAGCCTCCTGAATAGCTGGGACTATAGGTGTGTGCCACCATGCCTGGCTAATTAATTTTTTTTTCTTTTTTTTTTTTTTTGGTAGAGACAGGGTCTCCCTATGTTGCCCAGGCTGGTCTTAAACTCCTGGGCTCAAGCGATCCTCTCACCTTGGCATCCCAAAGTGTTGCGATTTCAGGTGTGAGCCACCACACCCAGACCAAAATCTTGAATATGCAGCACCGATCCAGCATCCCCATGTGTGGGATCTGACAGACACACTCACAGAAATTCATAATGATAAATATTCAAGAACGTGGATTGCCATGTTATTTGTAAGGACAAAAATTGGAGACGACACAGAGGTTCATCAAAGGGGAGTGGTTAAATCAGCTATGGTCCATCCACACGGTGAATACTACCCTGGAGTAAAAGAATGGGTTGTGTGTTACAGGTTGAATCATCTGAAATTGCTCACATTTGACCACTTTTGACATAAAATGGCAAGACGGCAATTTCAGATGAGTCAATCTAATACTATGCACTTGTATTAGAGTAGAGTGAGGTTTGGTAAGAAATAGACCCAGGCCGGGCATGATGGCTCACGCCTGTAATCCCAGCACTTTAGGAGGCTGAGGTGGGCCCATCACTTGAGGTCAGGAGTTCAAGACTAGCCTGGCCAACATGGTGAAACCCCATCTCCACTAAAAATACAAAAATTAGCCAGGTGTGGTGGCAGGCACCTGTAATCCCAGCTACTCAAGAGGCTGAGGCAGGAGAATCACTTGAACCCAGGAGGTGGAAGTTGCAGTGAGCTGAGATCATGCCACTGCATTCCAGCCTGGGCAGCACAGTGAGACTCCATGTCAAAACAAAAACAAAAACAAATAGACCCAAATATGTACTGGTCTTCCATGAGGTGATTCAGGGACCCAGGCTGAGGAAGCATCGGCATCTTCAACACAGGTTTTCCCAAGCCTGTTGTGTTTAACTCCATCCCAGCTGACGTCACATCTGAGCATGTGGCACGGTCCTTGGCCTATAGTGATTGCTTGATAAATGTGTATGTGGCGGCATAAATACTCATCATGTCTCCTTCCTTTCCAACAGAATCCCAACTTAGCACTGGCTTAAGGGGAGACTGGGTGATACATTAGGATTAATCTAAGTCATTCGCAGTGGCTCCGTTCTCTTGCCAGTGATTGATTTCCACACAGAAACTGTCAGCGCCTCACGGTGTCCATCCAGTCTTACGTGCTGACACACGGTCCCAGCTTTCGTCTTTCTTTGCCTGGTGGCTTTCTCTAGCAACCAGAGCTGGCTCTGTGACTGTGTGTCCTGTAGGCCGGAAGTGCCAGAAACTTAAAGCCCACCCTCCAGTGTGGCTTTCAAAGACAGACAACACTGTCTACTTGACCCCTCGGGTGTGGTAACCCCAACGTGAGTGTTCCATGCTGTCACGCAGAGCTCCCTAGTGGGATAATGCTCCAATTGTCCACAGGGGCAACTTACCTGGTAACTGGCTGTTTCTCCACCCAAATCTCATCTTGAATTTTAATCCCCATAATTCCTGTGTGTCAAGGCAGGGACTAGATGCAGGTAATTGGACCATGAGGGTGGTTTCCCCCATGCTGTTCTCGTGATAGTGAGTGAGTCTCATGAGAGCTGATGGTTTTATAAGCATCTGGCATTTCCCCTGCTCTCACTCACTCCATCCTGCCACCCCCTGAAGAAGGGGCCTGGTTCTCCTTCGCCTTCCACCATGATTGTAAGTTTCCTGAGGCCTCCTCAGCAACATGGAACTGCGAGTCAATTAAACCTCTTTCCTTTATAAATTGCCCGGTCTTGGGCAGTTCTTTATAGCAGCATGAGAACAGACCAATACACTGGCAGATTGTATTTCTCTGTATGCTCTCGTCACAGTGGGCCACTGACCTTTCTCCACCCTTGAACTTGGGCAGACCTTCATACCTGGTGGCCAAAGTGATATTGCAAAATTTCTGAGGCTGGTCATAACAGGAAACATGGCTTCCACCTGGCATTTTCTCCCCCCCGTTCTCTCTCTCTCTCTCGATGCTTGTCTGTGGAACCCAGCCATTATGTTGAGGAACGCATGCCACCAGGAGAGGCCACTTGTGAGGGTTTCAGCTGACAGCCCCACCTAGGTCCCTAATGGATGGCCAGCATGTGTGGGTGGCAGCCTTCAGATGATGCCAGTCCCTAGATTTTGAGTTTTGCAGCTGGAGCCCCAGACATTGTGGCACGGAGTCAACTCACCCTTGCTGTCTGCAGTCCTGAGCCATAGAAATCATGAGAAGCAACAAATAATTATTGTTGTTTCAACCTACTAGATTTTGGGGTCATTTGTTACACAGCAATAAATAACCAATACAACTATGCACCTTTTTTTTTTTTTTTTTTTCTGAGACAAAGTCTCGCTCTGTCACCCAGGCTGCAGTGCAATGGCACGATCTCAGCTCACTGCAACCTCCGCTTCCTGGGTTCAAGTGATTCTCCTGTCTCAGACTCCCAAGTAGCTGGGACTACAGACACGCACTACCACGCCCAGCTATTTTTTTTGTATTTTTAGTAAAGACAGGATTTCACCGTGTTGGCCAGGCTAGTCTCAAACTTCTGACCTCAGGTGATCTACCTGCCTTGGCCTCCCAAAGTGCTGGGATTACAGGCGTGAGCCATCACGACAGGCGTGCCATGCACACTTTTTTTTTTTTTAACAGCTGAAACCAGTTCAGTCATTTATTTGACTGACAACATTGAGAAGGACAACAAAATTAAACATTTTTAAATAAAATTCCTATAGAAAACTCAGTCATAGGGCAAATGCCATGCACCTTTTATTTGTTGCTTCTCCTTCCTTATTTGCCCACTCTCCTTCTCGTTTTTTCTAGGATCACCTCCCAGATCAACCATCTACACTCTGGTTCTTATCTCAGTGTCTGCTTCTGGGGGAATGCAGTCAAGGCACACATTATTTGGAAAAGATACATGTAGAAAAAGGACAAAAAGATAATTACTGACTGCTTCTTTGGGAGTGAGTTCAAGAACCAGAAACTTTGCTTTGTATTCAATACATGTCTGAATTATATACATTTTCAACAATTCTTCATTATACATTATACAGGGTCTGCTCTGTCTCCCAGGCTGGAGTGCAGTGGCACGATCATGGCTCACTGCAGCCTCAATCTCCCAGGCTCAAGTGATCCTCCCACCTCAGCCTCCCAAGTAGCTGGGACTACAGACATGTGTCACCATGCCCAGTTATTTTTTTATTTTGTAGAGACGGGTTCTTGCTATATTGCTCAGGCTGGTCTCAAACTCCTGGCCTCAAGTGATCCTCCCACCTTGGCCTCCCAAAGTGCTGGGATAATCGGCATGAGTCACTGCACCCAGCCTATCATTACAATTTTTTTATTTTGATTTTTGTTGGTACATAGTAGTGTATATACTTTCATTTTTAAAAATACAAAAAAGGCCAAGCGCAGTGGCTCACACCTGTAATCCCACTACTTTGGGAGGCCAAGGCAGGTGGATCACCTGAGGTCAGGAGTTTGAGACCAGTCTGACCAACATGGCGAAAACCCTGTGTCTGCTAAAAATACAAAAATTAGCTGGGTGTGGTGGCTCACACCTGCAATCCCAGCTACCCTGGGAGGCTGAGGCAAGAGAATCGCTTGAACCCGGGAGGCAGAGATTGCAGTGAGCTGAGTTTGTACCACTACACTCCAGCTTGGGTGACAGAGGGAGACTGTCTAAAAATAAATACATAAATAAATAAAATAAAAATACAAAAAAATTCCATGAAACCCCGAGTCATAAATTTTATGGTACACATAAAATGTGCCATTGTCAGCATTCTAAGTGTGCAGTTAGGTGGCTTTAGGGATATTCACATTGCTGTGTAACACCATCAACATCCACATCCATCACTTTCTTACCAAAAAGAAGGCTGAAACTCTGCACCCAAGAAATGCTTGCTCCCCAAACCCTCCTCCCACAGCCCTGGCGGCCTCCATTCTACTTTCTGCCTCTTTGAATTTGACATGAATTTGACTGATCTAGGGACCTCATGTAAGTGGAATCAAAACGACAGTATTTGTCCTTTTGTGTCTGGCTTATTTCTTGTAGTACAGTGGTTTCTTAGAGTGGTCCCAAGCTCACTCTTGTGGTCACTACCACCCACGGCCATGCTCCCTGGTACAAGACCTGCACCCGCCCTGTGCAGGTGTGGCTGGTGGACGTGGCTGGGGAGCAGGGTGGGAAGCCATGGCAGGACCAGAACCTTCCTTCCGGACCAGCTGTCTGCGCTGTCCCTTCCCTGGTCCCGAGCAGAATTGCTGGGCGAGGGTTAATCAACATTCAGTCATGTTTCCAAGTTTAAATGGAGCATTTGTTTAATTATGTGTAAGTAGCAATACATTGTGGCCATTATCTAAATCACTATTTTATTTCCTGGATGTGGTTTCATAATGCAGGGTTTCTGCTGCAGCCTAGCATCATTAACAGAGAAGAGTTAATGAATATAAAAGCGTAAAGGCTAATTACACTTTAATTTACAATCACGGTCTCATTTTGGGACCACATGAAATCTGTTTTGAAAACAATTTAAAAAAAAAATCCACTCTTGCCCTGGTAAGTGGAGGGACCCCAGCCAGGAGCGCAGCTCTGGCTTCCGTGTGGTGGCTGAGCAGCGCTGGCTGGCACCGGTCCCCGCCCTGGCGCCATTACTGGGAGGCTGACGAGGCCAAGTTCAGCGCCCTGTGACTCTGCCTTTTGTTTCCAGTAATTTTCCTCCCGCCTTCAGTGACTGCTCGTGTGGCTGCCTTCGAGAACTGGGGAACCCCATCTGGAGCACCTGTGGTGTGCCCATGTTGCTTTCATGTGGCCTCACCTAGAGGGAAGCCGGTTGAAATTACCTGGCTTTTTCAAAACCAGGTGGGGAGAAGGGAGTTGAGGTCAGAGACACTGACAGTTACAGGGTTTCTGCTGTGAGCCAGTACTATGCTGGGTACTCGTACATATATTATTTATTCCTTGAAATTGCCTATCAATGGCAATTAGTCTCCCAGAAATTTGAATTAGTCCCTCTGAAATGTTTAATGGAACCACAGAATCATTAACTTTCTTAGATATAATAATGGCATATGTAGACGGCTATTTTTAGGAGATGAAAAGAAGTTTGGGGGTGAAAGGCCCTGATATCCGCCACTTACTTTCAAATGGCTCAGGGAGGGAAAAATAATAATAAATAACAATTGTATAATAATTATTACATTAATATTATAATTATAATAATTAATATATTAATATAAAATATATTTGTTATTATACTTATGTAATTGTAATAATATAATTATTATATATTAGATATATGGCTAGAGAGAGACAAAGAGAAAGAGATAAATGGTAAAACAAAATAAGTGGGCAAACTGAATCATATTGATTCTAGGTGGAGGCTATGTATACAGGTGTTCATTGTACTTCCAACTTCTCTATGTTTTGAAAATTTTTATAATAAAAATTAGGAAGAGAAACATTGTCCCCACAGGCCACCACAACTTGCTTTGCCTTCTTTACTTGTTAAATAAACCTCTTTTCTCCCAACTGAGAAAAGGTCCATTTGCTCAAACCCAGCCTTTGTATGATTTTATGATTTTTTTTTTTTTTTGAGACAGAGTCTTGCTCTGTCATCCAGGCTGGAGTGCAGTGGCATGATCTCAGCTCACTTCAACCTCTGCCTCCCTGGTTCAGGTGATTCTCCTGCCTCAGCCTCCCGAGTAGCTGGGACTACAGGCATGTACCACCGCGCCCAGCTAATTTTTGTGTTTTAGTAGAGACGGGGTTTTACCATGTTGGCCAGGCTGGTCTCGAACTCCTGACCTCAAGTGATCTGCTCGCCTCGGCCTCCCAAAGTGCTGGGAAGACGGGTGTGAGCCACCGCGCCCGGCAAGAAACCTAAAAGTGTTTTGATAGAAGAAAATAACTATGATAGAACAACTGATAAAAGTGGGGTTGAAAATTGCACATGTAGCATGATCTTGACAACGTGAGAAAAATAGATACGCAATGACAAATCTGAAAAACATCACACATTTCATTACAATTCAAACAATCATGTTCATTTTAACACAGAGGGTCTGCCCAGCTCACAAATCCACGCATAGGCACCCAGGGCTTCTGCAGCCTTGTGGCTCCGCCCCCTGAAACACAGCTGATTGGATGAGAACAAGCTCTGGTACCCAATCCAGGCCAATCAGAATGCCCTCCCCGGGAGGTAGAAATCCCAGACTCATTCTGCACATCTGGGAACCGTCTGGGGCAGTCTCTGTCCCAGGATTGGGAAGCTGGGTGCTGGCGAACACGGAGGAGACCCCCACACACGGAAGCAGGAGACAGCGGGGGACCCCTGGGGGGACCAGCGAGCTTTTCCTGATGCTAGCTCCAGGCCACGGCCTGCCCTGGAATTTCAGGAGACTCCCCTGTAGTGTTTAAGTTCCCTGTTGAAATGTTTTGTCTGGCTTGAGTAGGTTTCTGTCACAACCCAAACAGTCCTAACTAATAGAGTGAGCATGCCTTATTTTAATAGGGCGAAGGAAAAGAATAGGCACCACGAGCGATTGCTCACTGGGCCGCACACCCCATGCCGTGCTCCGCCCCGCCTGGCGAAAAGCCCTCAGATCATGTCCGGCTCTCCCGCTTTGCCCTGTGTGGCGAGGCCCGCCCAGCAACTGAGTTTCCCAGGCCTCCCAGAAAGGCCAGTGGGAGACACTGGGGATCCTCAGGGGGGTGGGAGGACGGGGTAAGCCAGGATATTTCTCCCACTCTGGCTGCGCCATGAGCAGGTGGACAGTGGCTGCATCTCCTCGGCAGCTCGGGCTCCCCTCCAGCGGGTCCTCCCAGCCTCCAGCGTACTCCAGGTGGTCCTGCAAACCCCATCTCTTCCTTTTGTCTCCTTGTGCTCAGGGGGAGAGTGGCTTCCTGCTATGATAATTCCTGGGTCGCTGCCCATCCTCTCTGGCTTCTCGGCTCTTCTGGTTCCTGGGTAGTTAATGCCCTGTATCGCATCTCCCCTGTTTGCATACTGTCTTCCTGGTGGGACGCTGACTGATACACATAGATTATCTCATTTCATCCTCGAAACGCCCCTCTGAGGGCGGTATTAGGACCCTCACTTTGCACAGGAGGACACCAGCGCTCAGAGAAACGAAATAATGTGCCCCGAAGTCACTCAGCCTGTCCCAAAGCTCTGAATCCACGCTCTTATCACCATATTTCACTATACTGCTATTTATGTATTTGTTTATTTATTTATTTATTTTTTAAGGGACAGAATCTTGCTCTTTTGCCCAGGCTGGAGTGCAGTGGTGTGATCATAGCTCACTGCAGCCTTGAACTCCTGGGCTCAAATGATCCTCCCACCTCAGCCTCCTGAGTAGCTGGGATTGCAGGCACTCGCCACTATACCAGCTAATTTGTGAAATTTTTTGTAAAGACGGTCTTGCTGTGTTGCTCAGGCTCAAACTCCTGGCCTCAAGCGATCCCCTTGCCTTAGCCTCCCAAGATGGTTGGATTATAGGCATGAGCCATTGGGGTCTGCCTGGACTGCTTTTTAGAATCACCTCTATAGTTAGAAGGAAAAATTATTTGAAAAACTCGCCAAAACGTCCTGATCTCTAGGCTCTTTCTGCCCTCCCAAGCTGGGCCGATGCATGACTGATGAGAAGGCTCTCGGGGGCGTGGGTACTGAAGGCCTGGGAAGGGTTCTCAGCAAGCCCAGCCTCTCCCAAGCCCGGGACAGTGCAGGGACCGGCCTTTGAGTCCCACGCTTCTCCTTATTAGCAGTGAGACCTTGGGCATGTGGCCTCCCCTCTCTGAGCCCCCTCTCTCTCCTCTTTCACATGAGAGAAGTCACATCTGGATGGTGAGGTTCCCCAGGGTCTCCCAGCTCCCAACGGAGCCTGGGACAGAACAGGCCTTGGGCAGTGATACTTGAGTGGCCTAGAGTCTTTTGCCAGAGTCCCCTGGCTCTGGGGCCACAGCTGCCTGTGCACAAGTGGAGGCTGGGAGGGAGGTGGATAATGCATGAGACTTAGTTACTGTGGGCCCTGCAAGGCCCACGGGCAGCTTCACCTGCTCTACTTGTTTACTTAGGAGGTTTTTTTTTTCTTCAAAAAGAAAAAGAAAAGAAAAAGTTCATCTATCATAGCCATGAAACGTTGGGCTTGAAGGGCTGGTTATATTTTTTTCTGACATCATGAAATAAAATGCATAACTACTAAAGTAAAAATGCTCCTGGGAGACCCTGGGAAACTGCCCCTCCCACCCAGTCATTAGCAGTATGGGCTTGGGAGCCATCTGGCTCCAAATAGTGACTCACTTTGTTAGCTGGGCAACACTGGGCAGGTGGCTTCCCCCCTGCAAGCCTCAGTTTTCTTATCTATAGAATAGGATCCTTGGCTGGGCTCAGTGGCTCACGCCTGTAATCTCAGCATTTTGGGGGAAGGAGGCAGAAGGATCGCTTGAGGCCAGGGGTTGGAGACCAACCTGGGCAACATAGTGAGACACCCCCGTCTCTACAATAAAATAAAATAAAATAAAATAAAATAAAATAAAAGACAGTGAGATCATCATGACGCCTGTCTCAGGGGTTATTGCCAGGGTTCCTTCAGCTAATTCAGAGGCCCAGATAATGGGGCAAGAGGCCCTTGTGCCTGCAGTTATTGATATCATTTTGTTATTTTTTCATTACCATTACTAGCAGCATCAGTGGGCCCCGCAGGTGCTTAGGAGGGCCAGAGTCCAGGGGTTCCCAGGTTGGGGGTCAGGTTGGGCACTGGCTGAGGGGGGTCTCCATTCCCTCAGCTGCCACCGCCACTATTGCTGAGGGCTGGAACTTCGCCCCACAGCCCCCAAGGAGATCCAGATTTATAAGCCTGCAGGTGGAGTGTTCACTGGGGCTGCTGACTCGGGCACTTTGCAGCACTGGCTTCGCTGTCACCAATGGTTTTGGGGATTGGGAGGTTCCTGACTTTCTGCTGACCTTCCTGTACCCCAGCCCCTCAGCTCCTCTGCTCAGGCCTGACTGCCCCCTCCCCCACTCCATGTGCATCCAAAGAAGATTTCCCCTTCTGGGCACCTGGGGAGTCTGCTGGAGCCTTCGTTCTGGCATTGGAGGCAGCTGGGCACAGATCCCATGCGGGAGGACGCTGTGCACATTGCTTATCCTCTCTGAGCCTCAGTTGCCAGGGGAATATGGCGATGATGAGGATGGTGACCGTACCGTGGGCTCAGCTGTGCGCCAAGTCCTTTCTGATCCCCTTGATGGGTGCTGGTGGGTGGGGGTGGCATGTGGCCCTGGGGATGCAGCCAGGAGCCACTGGGCCTGCCAGTCTAGGGAGGGTGGGGCTGGTACAATAACCAACACCTGCTAAGCCCTCACCTTGGGCAAGGTGTGGTGCTGAGGGCCGGCTGGCGGCGACTGCACCTCACCAGGCGCCTCTGGGGTGGGCACCATGATGGCCCCAAGTCAAAGCTCACACGCTGGGAGGGGCCAAGCAGGGAATTTTTTTTTTTTTTTTTTTGACAAAGTCTTGCTCTGTTACCCAGGCTGGAGTGCAGTGGTGTGACCTTGGCTCACTGCAATCTCCGCCTCCCAGGTTCAAGTGATTCTCGTGCCTCAGCCTCCTGGGAGTAGCTGGGATTACAAGTGACTGCCACCACGTCCAGCTAATTTTTGTATTTTTAGTAGAGACGGGGTTTCGCCATGTTGGCCAGGCTGGTCTCAAACTCCTGACCTCAAGTGTTCCGTCCGCCTGAGCCTCCCAAAGTGCTGGGATTACAGGATGAGCCATCACGCCCAGTCCCCAACAGGGATCTGAACTTGCTGGGCTTGGCTGACTCAGGGCACAGGTACCTTCTCGCAGAGGTGCCACATGGGTACCTAGTCTCTGTGACATCACTAGCTGCCTTGTTTTTTTCCACTGCACCCTGTTGCAGGGTTGGGTGAGGATTCCTGGGGGTGAAGTGTGCCACCAGCCCAGAGTCAGTGTCAGTTGCCCCTCGAGGGTTGTGGTCCAAACTGGAGGAGCCCTCTTGATACCTTTGAAAGTTTGGAATCTCCAGTGTTTGAGGATGGGACGCATCTGATGTTGTCCCTGGGGGCAGCGCCCTCCCACCCCTCTGCTGGCAGGAGGCCCTCTCATCTTGCCTCAGCCCCTTTCAAGGCTGATGGGATGAGCAGCTCCTTGCCCCCGTTGGCTTGAGTCCCCTAGAGCCGCAGTGCACAGTTATCCAAGTTGTGCACTGCACAGTCCTAGAGGCACCGTCCAGATCATAGACATGGCAGATTTTCCAAAGTTAGAACAATTTTCTTTCTTTTTTTTCTTTTTCTTTTTTTTTTTTGAGACGGAGTCTCGCTCTGTGGCCCAGGCTGGAGTGCAATGGCGCGATCTCGGCTCACTGCAAGCTCCGCCTCCCAGGTTCAGGCCATTCTCCTGCCTCAGCCTCCTGAGTAGCTGGGACTACAGGTGCCTGCAAACACACCCAGCTAATTTTTTGTATTTTTAGTAGAGACGGGTTTCACCGTGTTCGCCAGGACAGTCTCGATCTCCTGACCTCATGATCTACCCGCCTCGGCCTCCCAAAGTGCTGGGATTACAGGCGTGAGCCACCGCGCCCGGCCAACAATTTTCTTAAAGACGGGAGTAAAGTGGAAGCGAGGGTGCCTTTTCATAATTCTCACAGAGATGCCACATGGATCAGAATCATTTCTACTTTGGGAGAATGACACCTCAAATCTGGGGAACTCCCACTCATCTTTCTAAGTCCTGCTCCCATGACCCCTGCCTGGGAAGCCTCTAGCCTCTATGTTGGAGTCACTGCCCACTTCCCTACCCAGGGTCCCTCAGTCCCTTCAAACCCCACGCCAGGCTGTGAGCTCCTGGGGTCAGTGACGGCTGCATCAAATTGGTAGGCCACCCACCCCTGGCCTTAGCCTTTGCCCAAGGAGAGAGTTCATGGGCATCCCACGAGGTCCAGCCTTGGTGCTAACCAGGAGGCCCTACGAGACTTCCTAGGCAGCTGGAGCTGGGAGGGCCGGCCAAGCTCCACCTCCTCCCCACCATTTTATTTTATTATTGATTTATTTTTGAGACGGAATCTCACCCTGTTGCCCAGGCTGGAGTGCAGTGGCGTGATTTCAGCTCATTGCAACCTCCACCTCCTGGGTTCAAGCGATTCTCATGCCTCAGCCTCCCAAGTAGCTGGGATTTACAGTTGCATGCCACAACGCCCAGCTAAATTTTTTTTTTTTTTTGAGATGGAGTCTCGCTCTTGTTTCCCAGGCTGGAGTGTAATGGCGCAATCTCGGCTCACTGCAACCTCTGCCTCCCAGATTCAAGTGATTCTCGTGCCTCAGCCTCCCAAGTAGCTGGGATTATAGGTGTGTGCTACCACACCCGGCTAATTTTTGTATTTTTAGTAGAGACGAGATTTCACCATGTTGGTCAGGCTGGTCTCGAACTCCTGATCTCAAATGATTCTCCAGTCTTGGCCTCCCAAAGTGCTGGGATTACAGGCATGAGCCACCACACCCAGCCAACACCTGGCTAATTTTTATATTTTTAGTAGAGACGGGGTTTTGCCATGTGGCCCAGGCTGGTCTTGAACTCCTGGCCTCAAGTGATCCACCAGCCTTGGCATCCCAAAGTCCTAGGATTACAAGTGTGAGTCACTGCACTCGGCCCATCTACCCCCATTTTACAGATAGGAACGCCAAGGCTCAGAGCAGCGAAGGCCTTGCTCAGGGCCCCACAGAGAGTTAGGCACCTGGGCCTTCAGACCCCCCACTGAGGCTGGGCACACCTGCATCCCACCGCATGGTGAGAAGGCAGTCAAGGTTGGCAAAGAAGGTGGTGCTGCGGACAAAGAGGTGGAGTTCTCCAGGCCACCACTCCCCCATCCATGGCCTGGAAGTCATTTCCATCACAGCCAGGGTGCCACTCCTTAGAGACTGATGATTTGGTGGAGCAGAAGGGATCCAGGCTTAGGGTCTGGGGACCAGCGTGAAGACCCTGTCTGCGGCTGCCTGGACCCAAAGTGACCCCCGCTCTTGCCTGCCTGGTCCCCCATTGCCAGCCCCCTGCCATCGGGTCCACTTCATCCTTCTGAGATTTATTCTCGGGCTGCAGAGCCTGGAAATAATTTGCTGACAGAGCCCCGTCCCAGCAGGTGCTTTAATTGGTTTTGTGGGAGCAGGCCTATTTAGAGGGAAACAAAAATTATGGTGCTGCTGCCCGTCTTTTCTCTGTAATGGGGGCTTCGGAGTGTTGGGGGTGGGGAGGAAAAGGTGGCTGTGTGGAAAGCAGAGACCCTGGTTTTTCTCTGGGGGTGCAGGTGCTGGGGCCTGGGTGTCCTGGGCCAGGGGCAGTGGAACCAGGCCACCCACTCTGGCCCTGGCTCAGCCTCAGCCTCAGGGCAGGGCAGCTTCTCATCCTCACAGTGCTGAGGGCAAGAGGAGGCCTGGGGACAAAGGGGCCAGGGCAGGGCTAGGGCAGCCAGGGCTCCAGTTCCCAGACTCCATCTTTCTGAAGGAGGCCCTCGCCCTTGCCGGGTGCGCACTTTCTAAAACACAAATCAGGTGGGTCACTCCTTAGCTCCAGCCCCTTCCATGGCTCCCCATTGTCCTCAGAATGAAGCCAGCTTCCTTAGCTTGGCACTCAGCGTCACTCGAGGCCCAACTGACCTCTGGTGACCTCTCCAGCCACATCGTCCTTCGCGCCTATCTTCGCCCACCCCCTCCCAATGGTCTTTAGTCTTCCCTGGTGGGCTCCTGTGTGTCCCACTCTATGCTAACTCCACAATTGTCCATGATCAAGGAGAGCTTTGTTGCCTCATTATACAGATGAGGAAAAGAAGGCTCAGAAAGGTTAAGACACCTCCTGGAGGTCACACAGCAGGGCAGGGACTTGAACCCAGGCCTGGCTGGCATATAAGCCCACACTTAACTAGTAAGTTATAGGTGGAACTAGCCAAGCTCCCTCTAAGCCCCATGCTTTCCCTTGAAATGCCCCTCCCTACATTTTTCCGCTGGCAAACTCCTACTCATCCTTCAAAGCCCCATGCTTTCCCTTGAAATGCCCCTCCCTACATTTTTCCGCTGGCAAACTCCTACTCATCCTTCAAAGCCCGCTTGATATCACTTCCTTGAGAATCCTTGCTTGACTGACTACTCCCACCTCTAATCTCTCCTCTGGGCTTCCCCAAGGCCCAGCCAAGCCTTTCAGCTCAGCTCTAATCTCTGGGTTTGTCATTTTCTGTGTCAGTGTCTGTCTCTTCCACTTCCTCCCTCACCCCGGACTGGGAAATCCAGCGGAATTGTTACTCATCCTACAGGGTGAAAGTTGCAGCCCTGGAAACTCTGATAGGTCCAAGATCCTGGGACCTGGGCCCTCGTCTTACCTGCTGTATTGAGCAGCCTAGGCCATAGCTGCTCTGTGTGACCCCGAGCAAGGCCCTGTGCCTCAGCGGACTGAGTCTATCTATAAAATGGGAGGGTCAGCCTAGAGGCATCTGACACTTGGGAACTCTGAGGGCCAGATGTGGGCTGGAACCTCACACCATGTGACCCACGTGAGTGTGACTCACATGATGTATGTGTGAGTGGGTAGCCACGCCCCATGTCAGGGTGGGTCACGTCACTGTTGCTGATGCCCGGCCCAACCGGGATCCAGGTGCTGGCCATGGACTGGGCTAGGAGGCCTGGGCAGAGCGGAGAAGTGATTACGCTGGAGTCAGGGCTGGAATCTCAGCTCTGCCACTCACCTGCTTCGCGTGAGCTCGGGCAGGCCTGACCTCGCAGAGCCTCAGCTTCATCTGTAGAACCATGGGAACAATAATGCAGTCATGCGCCACAGAACGACACTTCGGTCATCAAGGGACTGCATGTACGACAGTGGTCCCATAAGATCATAACGCTGTATTTCTCCCGTACCCGTTCTATGTGTAGATACACAAATACTTCCCACTGTGCCACGGTTGCCTACAGCATTCGGTCCAAAGACAGGTGGCACCTGAGTGCAGCCCAGGGGCAAGAGCCCGGTGTGTAGGGGCCGCACCATCTCGGCTGGCGTAAATCCACTCTATGCTCTTCGCAGCTGATGCATTTCTCAGAATGCATACCTGTTGTTAAGGACACAGGACTGTCCTGCCACCCACAGGGCTGATTTGCTGAGGGTCACAGGAGAGATTCTCACGGCTGGCCCGGAGCATGAGCTCCAGGGCCCTCACTGTTGTCATCTGCCCAAGTGTTAAGTGCCACGTCCCCGCTGGGCCCGGTAGGCAGTGGTGGGCGGTGACTGAAGGATCCAGTCTAGACAGACAACCATGTTAATTCGCAGAGCTCAGGCCAGGACAGTGGGGCGGTGAGGGCCTTGGTTTCTGGGGTTTACGGTGGGGTTGGAGGCTGGGTCTCCAAGGGCCTCTTTCCCTGGTGTGTGATTTTTCAAAGAATCCAGGACAGAGTTAAACAGGCAGGTGCAGTCCCTGAGGACAGATGGGCAGGATGTGGCTGGGGGGTTCAGAGGAGAGCTGGGGGCTGGGTGGAGCGAGAGGGGCAGAGCTCTCGGGATGAGTGGGTGGTGCTGGGAGTGGGTGGTGCTGGGAGCAGGGTCAGAGATCTGGAGGGGGGCGGAAAGAGGTTGCAGGCCTGGTTCAGCTGCCCCAATTCCACATAAAAACAGTCAGGGCTCAGTCCTCGGCCTCAGTTTCCCCCTCTGTAAACGTGGAAATGGTCCCTCCCTGTGGTGGCGCGGGGGACGGGGCCTCAGCTCCCCAGGCTCAGGAGATACCGCCTGGACCCAGGCAGCTTAAATACCCCTTCCCCTTCCACGAGGACCGAGTCCGAGGCCTGAGCCGGGCCGGGCTGTCTGCTGCAGGGCGGCGTCGAGACTTGGGGTGGGAGCCCCCGGAGGAGGAAGAGACGAACCGGGAGCCAGAGGGAGCCGGGTACACCGCGGGACTCACGGAGCGCCCCGGGGCCAGGAATCTAGCTACGGAATCCGGTCCGTAGGTGGCGCCGCGAGGCTGCAGTTGGGTTTCCGTCGCCCAGGCCGAGGGTGGTGCGGAGCCGGGACCCGCGGGGCTTCTGCGTCCCGCGTGGCCGTTCCCACCGCCGTCGGTCCGCGGAGATCCCAGGTGTTTTTAGGGCACCCAGGTTCGCACCCCGTTGGGCCAAGACCGAGAGCGAAGCGCGGGCACCGGACGGGGTGCGAACCCGGGGCGGACGGGCCCCCTTCCCCACCCCCTACTCCCGATCCCCGCAGCTGCCACCGCTGGGCCTCGGCTGCGAAGGCTCCAGAAACGGGCCCCCCGTACCCTCGGGCCTTCCCAGCCGCGCCGGCGTGTGAGGGAGCCGAGGTCCGGGAAGCCGCTGGGGCGGGGGCCCCAGCGGGAAAGGATCGCGCTCTGGGCTGTGTCCGCCGGGCGTGTGCGTGCGCGGAGGCCGTGGGCGCGGCCGGCAGGGGACCCTTCCTTTGTTCTCGCACTTCCTTCTCTGCGGGCCCGGGTCAGGGAGGACGCGAGGGCCAGGCTGCCAGCTGTGCGCGTGGGGACGCGAGCGACGGTGGGTAGGGACAGGCAGGCGCCCCTTCCTCCCGCTCAGCATCCAGCCTTCGGGCTCCCTGGCTGCTTTCCCGAGGGCAGCCTTGGCTGGGAAATGTCACCCTCCCCGGGGGAAGGAAGGGGAGCAGCGTGTGCGCGTCTTTCATGCGTCCTCCTGAGACCACGCCGCGCCCGGAGAAAGCCCTTTGATCCCCTCGCTATCTTTTCTTTTTCTTCTCTTTCTTCTTTTTTCTTTTTTTGAGACGGAGTCTTGCTCTGTTGCCCAGGCTGCAGTGCAGTGGCGCGATTTCGGCTCACTGCAACCTCCGCCTCCCGGGTTCAAGCGATTGTCCTGCCTCAGCCTCCCGAGTAGCTGGGATTACAGGCGCCTGCCACCACGCCCAACTAATTTTGTATTTTTAGTAGAGACAGGGTTTCACCATGTTGGCCAGGCTGGTCTCAAACTCCTGGCCTCAGATGATCCGCCCACCTTGACCTCCCAAAGTGCTGGAATTACAGGCGTGAGCCACCGCGCCCGGACCCCGTCGCTATCGTGGATGCGGAACCTGCTCCAAGTCGCGTAGCTGGAAAGGGGCATCGGAGTCTCTGGGGACGTCCCTGACTTGAGGCCGGGCCGATTTAGGGGGTGGAGGGTCGGATCGACTTCCCCCAAACCAGCCACCCCAGGGAGCCCCTGGAGGGGGTGAGCTGCCTGTGCCTGGAGGTGGGGACCATAGGTCCTTCCCAGCCCAAGGGCTCCCAGAATCCACACAGCAAGCGAGGCCCAGGGTTGGGAGGCGCCCTGGAGGGTGGGTTGGGAGAGGAGGTTCAGAGACGAGCGAGGCCCCACCCCGGCCAGGGAAGTCCGGTCCAGCAGAGCAGGCGGGACTTGTGGCTCATACCCGGCGATGTGATCAGAGGAGGAGGGGGCAGGAAAGGTGGCCTTACAGGAGCCAGAGCTTGGGGGCCCAGACACACACCACACACACAGACACACAGACACACGCCACACACACACACCAAACACAGACACACCATACACACACCACACACACACCACACACATAAACATCACACACAGACACACACATACCGCACACACCACACACACACACACACACCACACATACACACACACCACACACAGGCACACGACACAGACACACACCACTCACACACCACACACAGACACACATACCTCACACACCACACACACACACACACCACACATACACACACACCACACACAGGCACACGACACAGACACACACCACTCACACACCACACACAGACACACACCACACACACAGACATATACACCAGACACACAGCACACACACACACCACACACACACACCACACAGACAACCACACACACAGATTCATACACCATACGCACCACACATACACCACACACACACCACACACAAATACCAGACACACACACCACACACACCAGACACATACACCACACGCACACCACACACACACCACACACACCACACACACACACCACACACACACCATACACACACAACACACACACCACACACAGACATATACACCATACACACACCAGACACAGACCACGCACATACCACACACACAGACACCACACACATGCACCACACACCCCACACACGCACCACACCACACACACACACACACATACACACACACGAGCAGAGCAAGAGACAGCCATGCTGTGTGATCTGGGAGGGTGGCTCACCTTCTCTGAGTTGTTTATAAACCGGGCGGGACCCAGGCCTGCCAATCAGAGGCCTGATCTGAATGCTCTTATTGGTTCAGAGATGGACATGTGACCCTCTCATGGCCAATCAGAGGCTTTCCTGCTGGAAGGGCTGCTGGAAGCCATCTTCGCACGGTTCTTCCCTTGGCTTTAGAGCCCCGAAGCGCTCTTTGACTTGAGCTGCTTTGCATTCTCTCTGTCCTGCCATCGAGAAAGTTCTGAGCGGCTCAGAAGTAATACTGACACTGTATGTAGCTCCCTTCCCACGCCAGCGGCCATTCCCCATGGGAGGGGCAGTGCTGGAGGTGCCCTGGGTGACCGGGACGAGCCGCCGCCCCTCTGCCGGCCTTGGTGCCCTTGTCTGTGAAATGGGGCGAGTAGTTCCTCTCTCAGGGCTGCTGCGAGGCTAAGTCACCGCGATGGCGGCCGGCAGAAGGGGCAGGAGGGGCTGTCGGTCCAGGGGCAGGGGTGACGGGGGCAGCGGTCAGTGGGCGCAGAAGGGGAGGCTCCCCTCCTTGACCCAGAAGGCCTGGGTCTGGGCGAGCGCGGGCACAGCGAGGACCGGCAGGAGGGAGGAAGTGCCGTGGTGGAGGCACCAGGATCCCCATCCTTGCCTTGACACAGATGAACGGAGGGGGACTGCAGTTTCGCTGGCGGCCCCACAGCCCCCTGCCTCCAGCCAGGGGACAAAGAACAGGAGGGATCCAGAGGTGAGAGAGGAGGTGCACAGTAGCTGCAGGGCCGGACCCTGGTGAAGGGAGATGCTGTCCCACACGGAGCCCCTGCCAGCCCCCAGATCACCAAGGCTGGAGCCCCCCAGTGACTCTGCTGGTCACGTCTGTGGGATCCCTGCTCACCCCTCTGTCCTCACCCCTTCCCTCTCCCCCTGGCCACCTGCAGCCTCCTCCTGCCTGCTCAGCCGTGGGTCTCTTTCCCTCTGATCCACTCACCATGGGACCGCCAGGCAGCTCCCAAATCCAAACATGACCATGAGCTGCCCCGGCTTGAAACCCAAGCATGACCCCCTGTCACAGGCTGGACCAAGTCCTGAGTTCCTAAACCACCTTCAGGGCTGCCTGCACCTGCACCTCCCGCTCCTGCTGTGCCCCAATCCCATGTGCTGGGTGAACTGGGTTCTTCCGAGCCCTCCAGCCCTGGATGCTAACCCCAGAGCAGCAAGGTGAGGGACACCTACGCCGGCAGCCATTCCCCATGGGAGGGGAAGTGCTGGAGGTGCCCTGGGTGACCAGGACGGGCCGCCGTCCCTCTGCTGGCCTTAGTGCCCTTGTCTGTGAAATGGGGCGAGCAGTTCCTCTCTCAGAGCTGCTGCGAGGACTGAGTCTCTCTGAGCTCCAAAACCACGGGCAAATCACACCCTCTCACTCTCAGCTTCCTGATCTACAAGACAGGGATGGTGATAGAGTACTCAACTCCTAGGGCAGTTGTGGGGCATGTGAAGCATTCAGCCCAGGGTCTGGCACCCTGAAAGGGCCAAACCTGTGTGAGCCACAGTTTTATGGTTGATCATCAATGCCTGTCTAAGAAAGCCCCATTCAGCTTGAACCCAGCTCTCCAGGAAGAGCTCACTGACACCCTCCTCACACACCCCCATCGGCCCTCTTTATTCACCCCCAAAAGTGATGTACAAGGAATGAGTCTTTGGGGGTGTGTCCGTCATCACCCACTGGGGCTGCTTGTGTCTCCAGCTATCCCTCTGAGGAATTCTGCCCCAGACAGCAGAGAGATGGGGGGCAGCAGACACATGGCCATGGGGACAGAGAGCCCTGAGAGGGACTGGGGAATAGAGGCATCGTTTTCAAATAATTGCAGCAATCAAGAGAGACTGTACATCCCATCCCAGACAAAGGGAGACCTGTGAGTCCTCAGTGAGGCAAAATTTGACTTGAAACAAGTAGCTTGGGCAGGGAGGTGAGCGCGCTGCCCACAGGGAGGAGGTGGATGATGAAAGAAAGCGCCGTGGCGAACTCGGTTCTTTGCAAGGGTGCATCTTTTTGTTGCCTAGGCTGTTGAAAAATGTGCTCTTTCCTCATCAGAAAATGAGAGAATGGAGCTGGGTGCAGTGGTTCACGCCTGTAATCCCTGCACTTTGGGAGGCCGAGGCAGGCAAATCACCTGAGGTCAGGAGTTCCAGACTGGCCGGGCAACATGGTGAAACCCTGTCTCTACTAAAAATATGAAAAAAAGTTAGCCAGGCGTCCGCGTGTCTGTAATTCCAGCTACTCAGGAGACTGAGGCAGGAGAATCGCTTGAACCTGGGAGGCAGAGGTTGCAGTGAGCCGAGATCACGCCACTGCACTCCAGCCTGGGCGACAAGAGTGAAACTCTGTCTCAAAATAAATAAATAAATAAATAAATAAATAAATAATCTTAAAAAAAAAAGAAAACTAGAGAATGATGACTTCTGTTTACCACGTGCCTGGTTTCCTGTCCTGTCTGTGATCCTATTGCTGTTTGCTGTCAACTGTTCCTGCTTCAGTGATATTGGAAGGGTTCGAGGAGAATGTGGGTCCCCTCCTTGCCCGCTCTGGGCCTTCCCCTGTTTCTGGCCTGTTTCATCTCCACCCCCACTGGATCTGAGCTCCTTGAGGGTGGCCCCTACACCCTGCAGTGCTGAGCATTGGGAGGTGTGAGGGTTGCTGAAGGCTGGGGGTTGGTGCTTTTCTTCATTCAGCAGTCATCATTTATTGAGCACCCACTGTTTGCCAGCTCCTTGGCTAAGCATTTCAAGCCCTGCTCCATGGGCCCAGTCTTCCAGGGGCTGGACACTAACTACACATTGATTGATTTCTAGAAGGACAGAAGCACATAGCAGGGCCTGGTCTCCACTGGGGGTGCCAGGAGCTGGGACCTCAAGGCTGAATGGATGAGGGGCCACCCACGTGTGTGCTGGACATGAACTGGGAAGGATGTGGCTTTTTTTTTTTGAGACGGAGTCTCGCTCTGTCGTCCAGGCTGGAGTGCAGTGGTGCAATCTCGGCTCACTGCAACCTCCGCCTCCTGGGTTCAAGCGATTCTCCTGCCTCAGCCTCCTGAGTAGCTGGCACTACAGGCACGTGCAACCACGCCTGGCTAATTTTTTATATTTTTAGTAAAGATGGGGTTTCACCATATTAGCCAGGCTGGTCTTGAACTCCTGACCTCATGATCTGCCCACCTTGGCCTCCCAAAGTGCTTGGATTAAAGGCATGAGCCACCGCGCCCAGCTAGGATGTGGCCTTTCGAGAAGAGAACAGGAGGGCAAGTCACGGATCCAGGGCTCCAAAAGCAGGTATATGGTGGGGATTGATGCAGGCGTGGCCTGCAGAGGATGGGTGCACAGGGCCCTAGACCATGGGAAAGACTTTGGGTTTTGTCTTTTAATTATTATTATTATTGTTTTTAGAGATGGGGTCTCACTGTGTTGCCCAGGCTGGACTCGAACTCCTGGGCCCAGGTGATCCTCCTGCATCGGCCTCCTGAGTAGCTAGGACTACAGGCGTGTGCCGCTAAACCTGACAGGGCTTTGGGTTTTGTTCTAAGCCTGTGGGAACAGCCACTGGAGGGTTTTAAGCAAGATGGGGACAGAGAGGGAGCATCTCTGGACCTGGGCTTCTACAGGCTCCCCCAGCTGTTGAGGGGAAGGTGGCTGGGAGGTGTGGAGGGGCTGTTGCCCATGTGCAGGGGAGATGAGGTGCTGGGCCCAGGAAGGAGGTGGTGGATGGGGGGCTGACAGTACTTGCTGAGGGACTGGGTATGGGGTGTGATGGACAGGAGGCCTGAGGGCCCTTCCAGGTTTCTGGCTTATACAGCTGAGTGGATGAAGCCTCCATTTTTTGGATGAGGAGCAGGTTTGGGGTTCCAGCTTGGCGTGATGGGAGCCTGGTGAACCTTCGGCCCTTATCCATGCCAGGCGCTGGATCTTGGGGGTACTGAGTGGCCTGTCCACCTCAGACATCATGCCATGTGGGCCTTGAGATGTTTTCTGATGGTGAAAGAATGTGGGTCCCTCGCAGGTGGCCCCGTGGCCATGGTTGAGCTGCTCTGCTGTGTCAGGAGGGCTTAGCTGCCTAGGTTGTCTCAGTCCCCGCATAGCTCCGGCTCCAAGCCTCTGTCACCCTGGAATACAGGCCCTGTCACTAGAGGGACAGGAAGGTGCTGGGGAAGGTGGGAGGGCCAGAGTGCCTACGGTGGGCAGGAGGGTGTGGTTGTCAAGGTCCCAGGCTCCTTGGTGTCTTGGTCAGGAGACTTGACCTGGGTTTGAAGCCTACGATTCCCCCAAAGCGTGGGCCAGAGCAGGAGGCCGAGTGTGGCGGGGCAAGGGGTATTGTCTTTGGAATCAGAGAGACCTGGGTTCAAATTCGGGCTTTCCCATATAGTAGCTCTGTGTTAGGCACCTGGGCCTCTTTGAGCCTCAGTCTCCTCATTTGTTTTTTTTTTTTAAAGACAGAGTCTTGCTC
This sequence comes from Gorilla gorilla gorilla, assembly GCF_029281585.2. Classification (NCBI taxonomy): domain Eukaryota; kingdom Metazoa; phylum Chordata; class Mammalia; order Primates; family Hominidae; genus Gorilla; species Gorilla gorilla. The sequence goes on from NC_073237.2 coordinate 121,790,858, forward strand.
TGTTGCCCAAGCTGGAGGGCAGTGGCGTGATCTCAGGTCACTGCAACCTCCATCTCCCGGGTTCAAATGAGTCTCCTGCCTCAGCCTTCTGAGTAGCTGGGACTACAGGTTTGCACCACCACGCCTGGCAAATTTTTGTATTTTTAATAGAGATGGGTTTTCACCATGTTGGCCAGGCTGGTCTCGAACTCCTGACCTCAAGGTGATCCATCTGCCTTGGCCTCCCAAAGTGCTGGGATTACAGGCATGAGCCACCGGCCACCTCATCTGTAATACGGGAGAAAAATAATCATCTCTACCTCCTCATAGGGCTGTTAAGAAGATTAAGATGAGGTAGCATGGGCCGGGTGCGGTGGCTCATACCTGTAATCCCAGAGAGGCTGAGGCGTGTGGGTTGCTGGAGCCCAGGAGTTGGAGACCATCCTTGCTAACATGGTGAAACTATCTTTACCAAAAATACAAAAATTAGCCTGTCTCAAAATAAATAAATAAAATAGATTGAAATTTAATAATAAAATAAATGTTTAAAAACGAGCTAGCATGTATGGAGTACATGGCACAGCACACAGTGAATGCTCACTACATTTTAACTGTTATGATGATGATTACTGTAGATTCTGGATACCCCAGTAAACGCACTACTCCAGACCTTTGCAAATGCTGTTCCCTCCACTTGGAATGTTCTGGGCCAGTGGTTTGCTCCTCCCCCTCCTTCAACGTCCGAGTCAGGGCCACCCCAGCACCCAGCCGACTTGATTCCTCCGCGTGTGCCAGCCTGTGCCCATGCACCCTCTTCACAGCAGTTACCCCTCCCAGGCTGGCCTCCGGGGCAGTGGGTCTGGCCGCTCTCTGTCTAGGGCCTCGCAGTAGGGCATGGGATAAGCACAGCTGAGGGGGTCTTAGCCTGCGCTGGGTGCAGTGTAAGGAAGGAGGCCTGGGGTGGGCTAAGGTACCCGTGGTGGCGGGGGATAGAGGTTGGACCCACGTGGGAGAGGTGGCAGCCATCTGCCTAGGACATCTGCAAGCACAAGTGCAGATGACAACAAACACGAGACGCAGGGGCGTTGTCAGGGGCCAAGGCCCAGAGAGGCAGATGGCCCAGACTGAGGACATGGGCAGCCCAGCTAGACCCGCTGCCCTATTGGCCCCGGGCTTGGGTCGGTTCTAGGCCTTTCTCCTCAGCCCGAATGGGAGACCCAGTGGGCCTGGTGTTGGGTTTTCAGTGGAGAGGAGGGAGTTTATGGCCTTGCTGAGTGGGGGTGGCAGACAAGCAGGGGGTAGATGGCTTTCCCGGAATCCCAGATCTCTCTTTAATAATTTGTTTCAGAATTAATGTCCATTCACGCCGTCTTTCTTGTTCCAGCTCATTGGAAGATTAAATAAAGCCCCATCCCCTCCCTGCCAGTGGAGGGAGACCAGCCCCGTTCTCGCCCGTGCTCTCTGGCTGGGCTGGCTGCCTGAAGCCAGTGCAGAAAATAAATCTCTCAGAGAAAACCACTTTGCTCACACGATTTCAATCCAACAGGGCATAGTGGCCCCAGTCACTTCTTGTTTTATTTAGCTGATAATCTTTTATTGTATCAGGAGACCCTCACGGAAGCACTGTGTCTTTCCAAGGCTGCAGCCTCCCCGAACAGCTGGGCTGCCCAGGCCAGGCCCCCTGAGCCAAGCCCCTTCTTCCTCCACTCCCAGGGTTCGGCCCTTGCTTCAGGCGGCACTGCCAGGTACCCAGAAAGGTGGGTTCTTGGTGCCAGGGTATCTGGGAAGGGCCTGGCAGTGGCTGTCCCTAGCTCCAGGGCGCACAGCCAGGGCCTCTGTGGGCTGGGACCCAACTCAGGGAGGCCCCTCAGCCAGTAAGGCCAACTGACATTCACTCATTCATTCACTCAATTCATTCATTCACTCATTCATTCACTCAATTCATTCACTCATTCATTCACTCAACACATATTTATTGTACGCCTTCTCTGTGCCACACTTGGAATGCAGGGTGCTCAGACGGAGAGATGGACAAATGGAGAGACCGATGGGTCACAGCCTCTCGGGGTCGTTGCCTTTGTTTCCCTGCATCACCTGATTAAGTCTTCTTGCTCCTGTGTCATTTTCTCTGGCATATTTTTTTTTTTTTTGTGAGATGGAGTCTCGCCTTGTCATCCAGGCTGGGGTGCAGTGGCACAATCTTGGCTCACTGCAACCTCCATCTCTTGGGTTCAAGCACTTCTCCCGCTTCAGCCTCCCAAGTAGCTGGAATTACAGGCATGCACCACCACAATTGGCCAGTTTTTGTATTTGTGGTAGAGATGGGTTTTGCCATGTTGGCCAGGCTGGTGTTGAACTCCTGACCTCAGGTGATCAACCCACCTTGGCCTCCCAAAGTGCTGAGATTACAGGCGTGAGCCACCACTCCCATCCAGCATATCCCTTTTTCCATTTGATTTTATTTAATTTGGATTATCAAGTACAGAAACCAAGTTATTAATTAATAATATTTAGAAATATTGAGGCTGGGCATGGTGGCTCATGCCTATAATCCCTGCACTTTGGGAGGCTGAGGCAGGAGGATCATTTGAGCCCAGGAGTTTGAGCCCAGCCTGGGCAACATAGGGAGACTTCATCTTTACAAAAAAATAGAATATTAGCCAGGTGTGGTGGTGTGCTCCTATGGTTCCAGTTACTCAGGAGGCTGAAGGGGGAGGATCATTTGAGCCCAGAAGTTTGAGGCTGCAGTGAGCTACGATTGCACCACTGCACTCCAGCCTGGGCAACAGAGGGAGACCCTGCCTCTGTTAAAAAAAGAAAAGAAAAGAAAAGAAAAGAAAAGAAAAGAAATATTGGAAGCTGGTAGACCCTAAAAATAAAAATAAAAAAACAGGTCAACAAGTCTTCCTATCAGAGGCACATGATTGGATAATGCTAATGAAAAATCCCTCAGCCTTGGAGTCAGGAGAGAAAATTAGCATTAAAAGACTGGACTATGCTGGACACGGTGGCTCACGCCTGTAATCCCAGCACTTTGGGAGGCTGAGGCGGGCGGATCACCTGAGGTCGGGAGTTCGAGACCAGCCTGACCAACATGGAGAAACCCCCTCTACTAAAAATACAAAATTAGCCGGGCGTGGTGGCGCATGCCTGGAATCCCAGCTACTTGGGAGGCTGAGGCAGGAGAATCACTTGAACCCAGGAAGTAGAGGTTGCGATGAGCCGAGATTGTGCTGTTGCCCTCCAGCCTGGGCAACAAGAGCAAAACTCCGTCTCAAAAACAAAACAAAACAAGAACACTGGATTATTACTTCATCCAATGTTTATGAGTTTTTATCCTATTTTCAGTGTGCCTCTTTATACTAGTATTAGTTCAATTTGTTGTTAGGTATTAATGACTTTCCCACACAGAATTTCTTGAGTTTACAAATCATGTTTATATAACTTTCCTAGTTCAATCTGGGCCAGTAGAGTGTTTTGTAGTCTTAACTGGAGTTTAATAAATGCTATGTAAATAATGATTTTGTTCTGATTCCTTCAACACATTTCTAGTTTTTAACTTTAAAAAACCCTTTTTATTTTAAAGTAATTATAGACTTACAAGAATTTGCAAAAATAGTTTGGAGATTCCTGGATACCCTTTACCCAGCTTCATGCAGTATCTTGTGTGACTATAATACAATATCAAAACCAGGAAATCGACATTAGTACAATACTGTTAAGCAGACAGACAAATTCCGATTTCACCAGGTTTTATACACTTTCATTTCTGTGTGAGTTTGTTTATGCAATTTAATACCACGTATGGGTTTGTGTGACTCAGACATACTTCTTTAAAAAAATTTTTGTTAAATTAAATTAATCTGAGACAGGGCCTCTCTCTGTTGCCCAGGCTGGAGTGCAGTGGTGTGATCTCAGCTCACTGCTACCTCAACCTCCCAGGCTCAAGCAATCCTCTCACTTCAGCCTCCTGAGTAGCTGGGACTACAGGCGTGCACCATCAGGCCCGGCTAATTAAAAAAAAATTTTTTTTTTGTAGAGATGGGGTCTTACTATGTTGCTCAGGCAGGTCTTGAACTACTGGGCTCAAGGGATCCTCCCACCTCAGCCTCCCAAAGTGCTGGGATTACAGGCATGAGCCACCGCATCCAGCCACTGAGACACATTTAATAATTACTTTATTTCTCCTAACTTTCGACGTTTTGAGATGTAACTTTCCTCGTGTAAGCTGCACAGATCCCGAGTGAGCAGCTCAGTGTCTTTTCACATGAGTGGCCCCTCCGCAGATGGGCCGGCCACTCTGAGGCGAGTGCCGTGGAGCAGCGCGGGCTGTTCTTGCACCTCGTGGAACAGTTTGTGCTCCCCTGAGTCTGGCTTCTTTTGTAGCATGAAGTCAGGGAGGTCCCCCTGGAGCCTTTTGTCATGGGTACGATATGCTTATTTTATCACTGGCACTCATCATGGTGAGTGATTCTGTGTTTATCACTCTGATTCGACAAATGCTACACATTTTTAAAAAATGGGCCCTCTTGGCCGGCACGCAGTGGCTCACGCCTGTAATCCCAGCACTTTCGGAGGCTGAGGCAGGCAGATCACCTGAAGTCAGGAGTTTGAGACCAACCTGGTCAACATGATGAAACCCCGTCTCTACTAAAAATACAAAAATTAGCTGGACGTGGTGGCATGCGCCTGTAATCCCAGGTACCTTAGAGGCTAAGGCAGGAGAATCGCTGGAACTCGGGAGGCAGAGACTGTAGTGAGCCGAGATTGCGCCACTGCACTCCAGCCTGGGCAATAGAGCGAGACTCCTCTTAAAAAAAAAAAAAAAAAAAAAGGTGCTGTTTGGGGCAGTATTTCAAGCACTGGGCAAGGGGCTGAACTGGACAGACCTAGTCCCTTCCCTAACTGAGCTCAGAGCCTGGCGGGGAACAGCAGGACAGGAAGGTGCTGGGCTTTGATGGGGCTGTTGAGTGTGGTGTGGCCAGGGAGGGTCAGTCCCAGAGAAAGAAAAGAGAAGAAAAAGTCACAGTCAAGAGCATGGCCAGGCAAAGGCTCGGAGGTGGGACGGTCGGGGTAGGGTGTGTAGGGAACAGGAATGGTTCAGTGGGTGAGACAGGCTGGATAGAGTGGCAAGGAAGAACCTGCAAGGGCTGTGGGCTGCTTTGAGGAGGTGGAGCTTTACCAGGAGGGGGTGGGGCAGTCAGGACAAAGCTTTGAGCAGGTGAGAGCAATGCTCTTAGAAAACACATAATCATGGTCTAGGCAAAGATTTTTAGAAATGACCCAAAAAAACACAGGCAACAGAAGCAAAAAATAGGCAAATGACACTACATCAAACTAAAGAGCTTCCGCCCAGCAAAGGAAACCATCAATAGAGTGAAGAGGCCAGGAGTGATGGCTCACACCTATAATCTCAACGCTTTGGGAGGCCAAGGCAGGAGGATCACTTGGGCCCAGGAGTTCAAGACCAGCCTGGGCAACATAGCAAGGTCTCATCTCTAAACAAAAATAAAAAAAAATTAGCCTGACATGGTGGTGCACACCTGTGGTCCCAGCTACTTGGGAGGCTGAGGTGGGAGCATCAAAGAGATGTCTGCACTGCCATGTCCATTGCAGCACTATCCACAATAGCCAAGATATGGAAACAACCTAACTGTCCATTGACAGACGAATGAATGAAGAGAATGTGGTGTACAGACACCATGGAATACTATTCAGCCTTAACAAGGCAATTCTGTCATTTGCAACAACTTGGATTAACCTGGATGACATTAAGTGAAATAAACCAGGCACAGAAAGACAAATAATGCATGATCTCATTTACACATGGAGTGTAAACAAGTTGAACTTAAGGAAGCACAGAGCATAATGGTGGTAGCCAGGGGCAGAGGGTAGGGGTGGCATGGCTGGGGAGATATTGATCAAAGGACACAAAATGTCAGTTAGACAGGAGGAGTACTTCAATAGATCTCTTGTACAACATGATGGTTACAGTTAATAACAACAGAGTGTATACCTGAAAGTTACTAAGAGAGTAGTTTTTAAATGTTCTCACCACAAAAAAATGGAAAGTCTGTGAGGTAATGCATGTTAAATAACTCAATTTAGCCATTCCGCAATGTGCACATATATCAAAACATCATGCTGCACACCATAAATATATACAATTTTATTTTGTTATTTATTATTTTTTATTATTATTATTTTTTGAGATGGAGTCTCACTCTGTCGCCCAGGCTGGAGTGCAGTGGTGCGATCTTGGCTCACTGCAACCTTCCCTCCCAGGTTCAAGCGATTCTCCTGCCTCAGCCTCCCTAGTAGCTGGGATTACAGGCATGCACCAACACGCCCAGCTAATTTTTGTATTTTTAGTAGAGATGGGGCTTCACCATACTGGTCAGGCTGGTCTTGAACTCTTGACCTCAGGTGATCCACCTGCTTTGACTTCCCAAAGTGCTGGGATTACAGGCATGAGCCATCGTGCCTGGCCAATATATACAATTTTTACTTGCCAATTACATTTTTGTTAAAAAGAAAGAAAACATGGAAACAAATCACCCCGTGTTCAGCCAAGATGAGCTCTGATTGGCTGCACCCCCTGGTCCTGGAGCCAGTGAGGACGCAGAGTCCTTCTAGTGCAGGTGACATCATCCTGGGCACATTTTATGTGGCATTAGAAATCCAATAATGATCATTTCAAGAGATTCTGCAGAAGAAATGTCCCAAACACAATGCGGCTGCCTGATGGTCTGAAATCCGTGCATTTCTGTGGTAGAGTGAGTAGGAAGTGGGAGTGCTTCTCCCTCTTTGGCCGCAATTGTGTTTTGAGGAGTCCAATCATCATCGATTACTTATTTATGTGATTAATCTCCTTAGGAAAGAAGGCACTTGTCCCTATTTTACACGGGAGGAAGCAGAGAGCCCAGGGGATGACTCGACCCAGGCACACGGCTGATGGATTGATGAACGGCAGAGCTGGCCTCAGACCACAGGCAACTCTGGGTGTGTCCACCCACCTCTGCCAGATCCAATCGCACTGGCCCAGGAAGGGAGGCGAGGGGGTGGGGAGCACATGAGGATGAGGGTTCCCCCAGCACTGGCAGGCCCTTGAGCTCACTTGGCCCAGGTGGGGCAAAGCCACGCTGAGGCCGGGGTGCCCTGAGCCATGCTGGCCAGAAGTCATCCCGTGCAGCTGGGAGGGATCCCTGGGCTCTGGGTCGTGGCTCTCTGTCCATCTCTGTCATCAGCCTCACACGGGGCGCTACTCATCACACTCCTCGCCGGTGTGCAGGGCTGCTGCTCCGCATGATAATGGAACATGATGCCTCTTGCCAGGCTCATTTGGCTGGGAGTGGTGGTGGATGTCAGTCAATTTCTGGTGCCCCTTTGCCCAGATGTGAATGTGGTGCCTGTACACCCTGGGAGAAGAGGGTGGTTGTTGTAAAATGTACTGGGATGTGTTTTAATCAGGTATGGTAAGGTGACAGACATGAAGAGGCCAATGCCATTGAAAGTGTGTTTACTGGCCGGGCATAGTGGCTCATGCCGGTAGTCCCAGCACTTTTGGAGGCTGAGGTGGGGGGATCACATGGGTTCAGGAGTTCGAGACCAGCCTGAGTAAAATAGAGAGAACCCCCCCCCGTTTCTATATTAAAATAATAATAATAAAATAAAAATAAAAAAAGAAAGAGTGATTACTACTCACAGTTTCCTGGAGAAGAGGGTACAGCACGCCCTGCAGGGCCCCATGGAGAAGCTCCAGGGTCAGGGAGGAGGCAGCTGGAGCTTGGAGGGAACATGGCCCAGAGCCTTCATCATGGTTTCCAAGGGAAGAAAAAATGGACGAGGCAGAGTGGGCGAGTTCGAGCCCGTGTAGGATTGGATAGATTCTCGGCTAGTTTGAATAAGTTGGCAGGCTCTGGGCTGTAGAAGTTGTGTCTGGTTGTCTGGTACCTGCCCCTGGCACCCGGGCACTGAGATGAGAGTACCTGGAGTGACTTTGGGCAGGGGAATTATGGGCTTGGCTGTGAGAATTGGATAAAGGAGGCTGGGGATGTACGCTTCGGGGTGGTGGGTTTGCATGTGAAAGTCATGCTCTTTGCTGTCTCTAGGAATTAGCTAGCCCCAGAAGGGGCAGCTCCTTCAAGATTAACAAGGCCTCTAAAATGTCAAAGCATCATAAAATGCAGAAAGCAAAACTCATGATTGACACAGCTGGCCCATGGGCACCTCGTCTGGGTGTCTTCAGGCTGGGGCCCCATCGACCTTCGCTCCCGACTCTGAGGCTCCACCATGCCCGGCAGCCTCTCAGGCTTCAGTGTCACTCTTGGGCACACGGGAATCACCAGGCTGCGGGGCACCATGGCATGGAGAAGAGAGAGCCTTGAGGTCCTCTGCTCATGAGCCACACAGCTGGGGGCTCCCACAAGCCTGTCTAGGGTGCTGTTGTCCTTTTCGCCCTGTCCCGGTCTAGAGGCAGAGCCCCCTTATTAAAGACCCACAGGGTCTCCTTGCTCCGCACCCTTGGTCTCTGGAATCTGCTTTAGGACCTGCTTCAGCTCCTGCTAAGGCATCCTCTCCCCAGAGCAGTGGGGGCTGCTGGCCTCAACCAGGGTCATTTGGTAATGGGTGGGGACATTTTTGGTTGTCGCCTGGGGAGGGGTTGACAGGGTTGGGGAGCAGATCGGTTTTATAACCACGGGCACAGGCTAGGAAGGCCAAACATCCCTCAAGGCACGGAATAGTCACCCGACATGGAGAATTGTCCCATCCCGAATTCCAGTAGCGCCCTTGTTTGAGAAATGCAAGCTCCCTGCGCATGGGGCAGGGTTGGGACTTGTTAGGAAACACAGAGGGGCAAATATCGTGGTTACTTTGATCAAATCTCATCCTCCTGCCTCAGCTCCTTGCAGGAGAGAAAACTGAGGCCAGGAGTGCCCACGGGAAGTGCTGAGATCACACGGCCATGAAGTCACTGGGCAGGGACTTCTTCAGTTCACACCTGTCTCCCTCTGGAGCCTCCAACTGTGACCGCCTCATCCAGAAAACCCTCGGAGTGACAGGGCCCTGTTGGGGGAGGTGGACCCAGGCCCCCTCCCGCAGGAAACTCCTTCCACAGCCTGTCCGAGGTTGTGACTCCAAATCGTCCCCTCTTGACCTGCAGTTGGGCCCCTGCTATGCTGCCTGGTGTCCACTGTGGCTGAATGAGTGCCGTGGGCTTATGGGGACCCTAAGAGAGTTAAGGAACAAATGGTTAGGGGTGGATGGAGGGGGATCTGTCCTGGTTCTGGAGCCTGAGACCTGCCTGTAAAGGTCGGCCCTGATTTGCTGTGTGACCCAGGGTTGCTCCTGTGCCTCTCTGTGCTCCATTCCTCCTCCGCATACCTGCCTCGAAGAGCTGTCAAGGGTCCCCTCGGGATTGCTACACACCGTGGGAAGGTCAGGGGATAGCGTGGGTGGCATCTGACAGGGGGCCCTACTGCAGATGATTCATTGTGGGCCTGCTCTGAGCCAAGCCCTGGAGCCGGCACTGGTGACCCAGTGGTGGCCAGACAGGCAAAGCCGTTGTCCTCACAGGTTGCCCAGACCCCTTCTGGTGGGCGATGATTACATACCCCCTGTGATGGGCGGGATTCTATCTCCCCCACAAATTCATCTGTTGAAGTCCTAACCCCCACTGCCTTAGCATGTGACTGTAATGAGAGACTGGGCCCTTATTCATTTATTTAATTATATTTTTTGAGACAGGATCTCACTCTGTCGCCTGGGCTGGAGTGCAGTGGCGCCATCACGGCTCACTGCAGCCTCAACTTCCCTGGGCTCAGGTGATCCTCCCACCTCAGCTTCCCAGGTGGCTGGGACTACAGGCATGTGCCATTACATCCAGCTAATTTTTTTTTTTTAATTTTTCGTAGAGACGGGGTCTCCCTATATTGCCCAGGCTGGTCTTGAACTCATGGGCTCAAGCGATCCTCCCACCTTGACCTCCCAAATTTCTGGGATTACAGGGGTGAGCTACCATGCCCGGCAAAGACAAGGCCTTTAAAGGGGTAATTAAATGAAAGTGACATCATTAGGGTGGGCCCTAATCCAGTCTGACTGGTGTCTTTATAGGAGGAAGAAATTAGGACACAGATACCCAGAAGGGAGACATGAGGACAGAGGGAAAAGCCGGCCATCCGCATGCCAGGCAGAGAGGCCTCGGGAGAAGCCGCCCCTGCTGGCACCTCCACCTCGGACTTCTAGCCTCCAGAATTATGAGAACATCAGTTTATTTTGTTTACCCGCCCCCCCCGCCCCTACCAAATCTGTGGAACTTTGTTACAGCAGCCCTCGGGAACAAATACACCCCCAATATATGAACGCGCATTTGGAGTCATGAGTGCAGCAGCCCCCTAGGAGCTGATACCACTGAAAATACGAGACACCCAATTAAATTTGATTTTCAGATAAACAATGAATAATTTTTTCGCATACACTGCATGGGACATACTTATTATACTAAAACAATCCATTGTTTATCTGAAATTCAAATTTAACGGGGCGTCCTGGATTTGCATTTGCTAGGTCTGGCCACGTGGCCTGCTATCTAAGGCTGTGACTCCCATCTGACAGAGGTTCAAGGACAGAGACCAGCCTGGAAGCCGAGGAGGGGGTGAGAGCCTGAGGCTGCTTCCCAGGCCTGAGCTGCTCTCCCCAAACGGTTCCCATCTCCCGCACAAACATATTTATTGGGCTTGATGGCAAACAGATTATGCTTGTCCCAGGAAGGGCAGCTCCAAAGCGAAAACCTTGAAGTCCGGGAAATAATGATGAAGGAGTTAAATTAAAGTGCATAAAACCCTCCCGAGAGATAACGTCAGGGTGAGTTACAGGCCCGATAAGGGACTGGGGGCTTGCAGAGGGGGCTCAGAAAGGTCGCCCAGCGGCACACAGAGGACCAGGAATCATAAATATGGGGCAAGACGCCCAGCCGGGGTCGCCGGGGTGAAAATATTGGGGTCATTCCAAAAACAATTATCCTGCTTGGTTTGCTCTTCAGGTCTTGTAAATCTTTCACCTTTTATAAAAGATTTCTGGAGAAGGAAGCACTCTGGAAGTCTTAACTGATTTTTGTGGCTACTTCTTGGTGGTTCTGCTAAAGGAAAACAAAAAGACAGAGGAAAATGAAATTACCCAGCATTCTCAGAGGCACAGGGCTGGGCTGACTGGTTTTCTCTTATTCTTTGGAGAATTTGGGCTGCCTTGGGTTTTGAGTCCTCCCATTTACAGTCTTGACACCATTTAACAGTTCGTTTGTTCTGTTTTGAAGCCAGTTGCAGCGGGGCTTTCACTGCCCAGTGGGCCCTGTTCTATGGGGCCAACTTGGCAGCCATCTTGACTGGAGGCAGCCATCTTGGCAGAAGCGGTGCCCGTTCTGACTGAAGTGCAGCCGTCTTAACTGAGGGGCATTCCTGGTGGCTAACAGGTACCCAGATGCTCGTTCTGACCGAAGTGCAGCCACCTTGACTGACGGGGTTCGTGGTGGCCGACATGTACTCAGGCTCGTGTGCCCAGGCAGAGCTCCTGAAGCTGGAGAATGGGTCTAGGCCACGCCTGGCCTCGCGCTCACGGCTCCAGCTGCATCCTCTCCTTCCTATTGTCTGCCCAAGGGCACCCTTGGTCCAGTCCTGTCCTCTGTGGCTCTGTCTGTGTTCTGGGCTTCTCAGTTGCACCAGCAGAAGGCAGTCATTTGTCCCACAAATGTTTTTTAAGGCTGGGTGTGGTGGCATGTGCCTGTAATCCCAGCTATTCGGGAGTATGAGGCACAAGAATTGCTTGAACCTGGGAGATGGAGGTTGGAGTGAGCCAAGATCACGCCATTGCACTCCAGCCTGGGCAAGACAGCGAGACCCTGTCTCAAAAAAAAAAAAAAAAAAAAGCGAAAAGAAAAGCTCATTGAGCACCTGCACGCTTGCACATGCCGGCCACTGTGCTGGGTCCTAATGCCTCATCCTCAGCTGAGGGCGTCATCTTCTGGGTGGCTTTTTCCTAGGTTTCCCTGTCCCCCTCCGCACGTGCACAGCCACAAAACCGGCTCTCCTCAGAAATCTCTCTCCCATCTACTACCTCATTTATTTCTCACAACCCTGTAGAGGAGGGATTACTAGCGCATTTGACAGATGAGGAAACTGAGGCTCAGAGGGTGAAGTGACTGGCCTGGTGTCACACAGATAGGGGAGGAGGCAGAGCTGGGAGTTCAACACCGGCCTGTACAGCTCCAGAACGGCGCCCTTGGTGTCCCGTGCCTTAGCTGTGTGCCCTGGCGGACTCACTGGGCACCGTGAGCCTTGCTCTCCTCATCTGCGCACGGGGTACATGTTCTAGGCCTGCGTGGGGCGTGTGGGTGGGAGCCATGCGTGCGGGGCGTGCGGGCGGGATCTGCACGCGGCGGCTGAGGCTTGGAGTCTGGAAAGCATTCTAGGGGTGGAAGCCAGAGCTTCTCTGTGTGTGAGAAAGAGTATTCCCATTCAGCTTTCATGGTCTGGCACCTCCCACCACAATATAATTATTCAAACTGAGTTAATTTGCTGAGTGGGACTTGGGGCTCCTTCAGGTTCAAGCCAGATTGAGGTGTGGGAGAGGGGTAGCAAGGGGGTGGCCAAGTGGCCTGAGAGTGTCCCACGGGAACACCCACCCACCCATTCATTCATTCATGCATGCATGCATTCATTCAACAAACCTTACTTTGTGCCAGGCCTGCTCTGGGCGCTGGGGATACAGTGAGAGGGCAACAAGTCAGATTCGAGTCCTCTCCTGCCAGAGCTCCTATCCCGGGGCAGGAGAGAGACTGGAGCTAGGGAGGCCCGGGAGGAGGCCACTGCTATGTGGTCCAGGAGGGTGATCGTGGCACCCAGATGGAGGCAAGAGTGGCCCTGAGGATCCCATGGAAGTGTAAAGGGTGACAGCCTCAGCGAGGTGAAGGGACTTGCCCAGGGTCACATAGTTAACAGGCGGTGGCGCCAGTTTGTCTGACTCGAGACCACACTGTCAGCCCGCCACTGCCATGGCTCCTGAAACAGCATCGCCCATACCGAGTCCCGAGCTACCCCAGCTTTAGACATGTGTGCATGCACTTCGGTCACAAGTGTGCCTGGGGAAGTTGCGTGTCACCCCCTTCTTGGAACACAGTGCACAGTGGCCCGTTGAAGGCTCTGAGGGACCCCGCAGGAGCAAAAACTGCCATGTTCAGTGTGGAGTTCCCAGACCTCTGTGGCCATGGAACCTTTTGGACACTTTTTAACATACGTTCTAGTCATTGGATATTTGTTGAGTGTGTGCTACATGCCAGAGACTGATGAGCAGAGCAGGCTTGGTCCCTGTCCTCTGGGAGTGATGGCCTGTGAGGCCCCTTCCCTGGGCCCCACCACAAGAGGGAGCCCCAGGGCAGGAAGGCTGCTTGTCCTCCCTGCAGCCCCTCCCCTCTCTGGGAGTCAGTGGTCAGAGGTGGGGCCGCGGCAGCTGGGTGGGGGTGGCCCTGGGAGGCCTAGTAGTCTTTGGTCTGGAGGCCATGGGCATCCTCACCACTGGTGTGACAAGGAGACCAAGAAGGAGAGGTGACACCAACCCAGCCCTCAGTGAAAGGGTGTGTGGCTTGGCCCTTGGGCCTGGCTGGCTGGATCCTGTGCTGAGGGCTGGGCTCATAGGGGATTCCCTCTGGTGGCATCCCCCGTCATGGGTTTTCACTCCTGCATCAAAGTGCCTTGACTAAGATGATGACTTCATGGGATCAAAGCCACCCAGCTCGGCAGTCTCTTCCCCAGATGCTCTGGAAACCAGCCAAGACAGCCCAGGCAGGCTTCCTGGAGGAAGAGGTCCTGGAGTCAGGCCAGAGGGAACAGCCCAGCCCAGGCACCTGTGGGGAGGCTGCAGATAGTGATGGTGACAACCAAGGGCTTGGGGAGGGGCCAGAGAATCCACTTCCAATATTGGCCCCAGCCTTGGCAGCTGTGCACCTTGGGAAAACAACATGACTGCTGCAGGCCTCGATGTCCTCATCTGTAAAATGGGATGATGACAGACCTGAAGGTGGCCCTTCAGGCCCTCACCCACGGTGGCCCAGGGGAAGGTTCCGCTGCTGGCAGCATGGGCCTGGGAGAGGAGACAGGGCTGCTCACATTTGCCTTCCCCTCTGAAGAGTGGGGCTTGGGAAAATACTCCTTGACCTGAAAAAGCCTCAACTGGACGCTCCTGTGGGTCTGTCACAGATACGACTTTGCAAATCAGATGTGACAGGGAAATGTGTGCCGAGATGGTGGCCAGCTGCTGGGCTGCGGGGGAGGGGCTGCTGAGGGACCCACACGGCCTCCTCCGAGAACAGACGCCTCTGCCAGGCCATGTGGAGCGCAGGTGTGCGGGGCCGGCCGCTCTTGGATTAAAGTCACACACACACACACACACACACACACGCCAGGTGCATACACTTAAACTCACGTGCATGTACAGACATGCAGAAACTCACAGACACATACACTCACACATGGTTACATGCACACACTTGCACACACATGCTCACAGAGACACACACAGACACACCCACATGAGGACACACTGGGAGGAAGTGTTCGGGATTGGAGCCCAAGCCAGGTCCAGGTCCATGAATGCCCCTTCCTTCCTTCCTTCTCCCTTTAGGTCTTGCCATAGTGAAATGATGCTAAGAACCCCTGCTTTTGGGGGATTTTGAAAAAATAATTTTAAAAAGTATTTGCACTGTGATTGGCACCTAGGAACAGCTGAAGAGGCCCGCCCACTCCGGCTATCCCCTGCCCCTTTCCTTCACTCTAGGGTGGCTGCTGAGGTCCCTGACCATGGAAGGTGGGCACATGGGTGGCGAGCTGGCCTCCATGTCTGGGAGGTGCAGCGCTGTGGCTGTCCGCCAGGAGCTGGCTCTGTGATAGCCCAGGAATCTGTGTCAAGTCACGAAGGGCCCCTCACAGCCTCTGGGCAGGGACAAACAAAAGTCCCTCCCCGCAAGCCCAGAGACCTCCTTTCCCAAGGGGAGAAACCAGCAATGCGAGAGGAGTGCCAAGAACCCCTCTTTCTGTGGTGAGTGGGGGACTCACACGGTTCCCATGACGGGGACCCTTTGGCTGGGGTCTTCATGCAGGTTGACCTCTCAGCCCCTGCGGCCAGGGCACCCGAGCCCGGACTCACCCCATCACACCTCTCACTGAGAACGGGTTGCACTTGTGCCCCAACTCCTCCCCTTGGCGAATTCCTCTTGGGGTTCCTTGCCTCGGAATCTGTCCTCCCCAGGTGTCCTCCACTGTCACCCTCCAATGGGATGCATCAGGGCCGGGGCAGCTTTTCCCCAGGCATGTTCTCAGGCCCGGGCTGCAGACAGGACACGGGGAGAACGTGTCCACCTCCACTCCCCAGCTGCCTGCTGCAGACACCTGGTCACCCGGGCACTAGAGAATGGGTCAAAGCCCCGGACTGGGAGTTCCCCAAGGAAGGCTCTGACTCGGGTCCTTTCTCTACCTTCAGGGCCCTCTTGAGGCCTGGTGCAGGGCTGGCGTCAGTGGACACGTGTTGAACGAGCACTGAATGCTTACGTTCCTCCTGGGTGGGAACCCACCTCCCACCAGGAAACTGCTCTCATCTTCTTAGTGGCCGCCTGCCCCACTGAGCCCGAATTAGGAGGGAATCCTCGGGCTTCCTCTGGACAGGCTTTGGAAGGGTTCCCGCCTGGTCCCCGCGTTCCCCCAGCATCCTGCATGGATGCAGCTCACTCCACCAGTGCCTTCCCCTGCCGGGATGCAGACGCTCTTTATAAATCTCAATTAACAAGCCTGCTGCAGTCACAGACACTGGTTGGAGCCCAAACTGTGGCTCATCTCTGTCGATCAATGCATCCAACCCTGCCCTGAAAGTGATGAGAAGGCAGAGACGTGCATCTCACCAGATTCTTTGTCTCCACATTGTACATTTCCTGTTCTGGTTAACAACTGCAGACCACTGGCTGCCACTGGGCCGGGCCCTCCCTGTGTAGGATCTCAGTGCGTCTTCCCAGCAGCCCTGTGAGGGAGGTTATTTCTGTCCCCATTTCACAGACGGGTCCTCAGAGAGATTGAGAGATTCACCCAAAGACCCTGGCCTGGGGACTCACAGTGCAGCTCAGCCCAGGCTGGTGGGGTGTGTGCCCCAGGCCTCAGCCTCCTGAGTCCAGGGGGACATGAATCCCCCAGCCTCACCTCCCCCAAAGGTAACTGTGAGCACCCATCCCTGCCATTTCAGGGCCTTCCCCTGGCTGTCCTTGGCCTAGTCCCAGGAGGAGGGGCTGGACTGACAGAAGGAACAGGAGGCTGCACCTCACGGGCCAAGCCTGGGGACTTACACACACCCCGTGGGGGTCCCTGCATCGTCAGGTGATTGATATCTCCTAGGAGCTGGGGTGGGGTGCAGATCAGTCAAAACAAAACAAAAATGATGGTTCACCAGCACTTCGGGAGGCTGAGGCAGGAGGATCACTTGAGCCCAGGAGTTTGAGACCAGCCTGGGCAACATGGCAAGACCCTCGTCTCTACAAAAATAAAATAAAATAACAAAATTAGCCAGATGTGCTGGCGTGCACCAGTGGTCCTAGCTACCTGGGGGGCTGAAGTTGGAAGATCACTTGAGCCTGGGAGGTCGAGGCTGTAGTGAGCCATGATCGCGCTACTGCATTCCAGCCTGGGTGACAGAGTGAGACCCTGTCTCCAAAAAAACCCAGAAACAAACACAAAATGTGGTTCAGCTAGCGGAGGCTTCTCTCACCCAGATGCACAGATGGGGTGACATTCTAGCCATCATACGTATGTCAGTTTTGTAAGGGGCATGACAAACCTTGTCCTCAAACCCACTTAGGCAGGTAACAGCACTGGCTTAGCTCCTGTAACTCAACGTTTATGCGCAGGCTCCATTCCAGCAGCCCAGTGGGGAACTTTACTTCCTTCTCTCAAGGAACCTGCCCCGCCAGAGTGGTGTCAGGTCTCTCAGGCGATGCTGAGGCTGGGGGGCCCTGGTCCCTGAGTCAGCTGCTGGCGGGTTGCTGTGGGAGCAGGACCTGGGCCTGCCCATGGCTCCTGTGGCCCGGGGCCCCCTCTGCTCCCAGTCGTGCCAGGACCCCTCACTGCCTCTCTGCCAGCCCTAGCACTCACATGTCACCACTGCACTCACATGTCACCAGCGGCTCTCAGCAAGGCCATCCAATTCACCCTGGAAGTCACCTCCTCTGTGGAGCCAATAACCTCTTTTCCTGTGAATTCACCCAGAACACCTGTGCATGAACTCTAACCTTGGTCCCATTTTGGGCAAGGAGACCGGCTGCCAGCAAGTGGCAGCACTAGGATCTGAGCCCAGGCCGTGCAACTGCAGAGCCCCTGTCCCTGGCCCCTCAGCCATCTGGGCGTCTCCCAGCCTGGGCTCTGCAGCAGATCCTCGGGTCCCCCAGAGACGCCACCAATCATAGCCACGTTTCCCAGCAGGAAAACCAAGACATTTGACATCTCCCCAGGATTCCAGCGTTTGTCCTGAAGAGTAACTCTCAAGATGCGGTGGGCATGGTGGTTTAGGGTAACCTTGCTTCTAGAACTTTCCCTCGTAATTTACAGCCTCCCCCAGCCCTTTTCTGCAATGCACATCAGCTAAGCCCTTAAAATAGTCAAGGGCTTGAAGAACGCTAACAATTTAATGTATGTTAAAAGGGTATTAAATTCTAAACTAAAATTTACATGGAAATATGACATTAAAATATTTTTAGCTTTCAGGAAGCTGGGGGCTGGAATGCTGTAATACAGACAAATTTTATCATTTTAGAAAGAATTAGCCTCAGTTTTTCTTACATTCATGGAGTTAATGCATAAAGATGTGCCTCCTGCCTGGGGCTACTGTGTGGAGGCAGGAAGGGGTAGGGAGAGCCGGCAGTGGGGCCCTTAGAGGGAGGGCACAGGCCTTACGTGGGCCCCAGAGCTTCCCTGGAGGGCTGGGGCTGCCCCAAGGCCCGAGGTCCTGTGACCAGTATGTTTGGGGTGAGGGCCTGGGTTTCCCTAGTGCGTGCCAGGCCCATGCGCATTATCTCATTTACTTCCCATGCAACTCCCTGGAGGTGGGATTCTCTCCCAGTTGCGCAGATGAGAAAATGGCTCAGAGAGGTTGAGTCATGGGTCTGTGGTCACACAGCACAGAGGTGGATTTTCATTCCTTCTCCAGACCCTCAGCTCAGTCATCAGTCTCGGTGCTGTTTGAACATCCACTGCCCATCTCCTGGGAGTCTGGGGAATCCGGCTCCCAAGATGGGGGCAGGTGGGGAGTGGCACAAAGCAGACAGTGGGAGGCTCTGGGGTGAGACTCTGGGCTCCTCTATCTGCCAGCTGTGAGCCCATGACCCAGAGGGTGACGAGCCCATCTGCAAAGCCCTCAAATGCCAGAGGTCAGGGGTCAGGAAGGCCGTGGGACTTGGTGGTCACAGCAGGGGGTGCTGATTGAGCGACTGCCCCAAGGAATCCCCAATGAGAGGAGCCTCTTACTATCTCCACTTTACAGATAGGGAAACTGAGGCTCAGAGAGAGTAAAGACAGTCAGGCTAGCCAACACCAGTCAGGCTAGCCAAGGGGAGGGCCAGGATCCCTACCCCACGCTATGTGGCTTTAGGGCATCACTGTGTCCTGGTGGCCTCTGGAGCCCCCAGACCTCCTGGGTGGTGGCTGCCAAGAGGCCCAGTGGGCAGCCCTTTCCAGCCCGGCTGCAGGTGCCGATGCTGGGGCAGCAGAGGGGCTCAGGCAGCCGGCTCCAGCCCCAGGAGAAATCCAGCCAGGGCAGGGGGGCCGGCATGGGCGGAAATGACCACTCACTGCCTGGCGGGCACCCCCTGGCCGCCACACCTCTGGGAGATCACTCATTGGCAGTTAAAAATCTATTGTGACTTGTCAGAAAAATGAATAAATGGGCACATTATTTTTTCATTCCAGACCTCAGCATCTGTTTGTCTAATCAGGAAGGAGAGTGGGGAAGTCGGCCAGGGCTGCCACGCACGTTTTATGCAAGTTTTCCTCTGTCAGAGGAGTTTAAATGGGTAATGAACAGGCTGTGGTGATTTGAAATATAATCCCATTATGCTGACGAGATTACCGGGCTTCGAGACTTCACAAATCACTCTTACGGCTTTTATCGAGAACAGGGAACACCACCCTGTTGGGATTTTGCATTTAGGCAGAGGTGTTTGGTGGGAACACAACGCGACGGTTTAACTCTTTCCTTCTCCCTGGCTGCTTTCCAAATAGCAGGGGCCTCTGAAAGGGGCTTCTGTGGAGCCTTCAGAATCCAGGGTGTTTGGGCCCCAAGGGCCAAGACAGAGGCCCAGAGAGGCTGGGGGACGGCTGGGTGGGGGTAGGAGGCCAGAGAGCAGGACCCTGGGCCATCTCCACCACTTTCCAATGGCCTGGCCTCAGTTTCCTCACCTGTAAAATGGGAATTAGGTGGGCATGAGAATAATGGAGAAAACAGTTAATTCATAACTAACACGAGCTGCTCAATAGCAGGTGGGAGGCGGGTGCTGATGAAAGAATAGAAAGTCCTAACAAGCGGCCGGGCACGGTGGCTCACGCCTGTAATCCCAGCACTTTGGGAGGCCAAGGCGGGTGGATCACGAGATCAAGAGATCGAGACCAGCCTGGCCAAGATGGTGAAACCCCGTCTCTACTAAAAATACAAAAATTAGCTGGGCGTGGTGGTGGGCGCCTGTAGTCCCAGCTACTCGGGAGGCTGAGGTAGGAGAATCACTTGAATCTGGGAGGCAGAGCTTGCAGTGAGCCAAGATTGCGCCACTGCACTCTAGCCTGGGCGACAGAGCGAGACTCCATCTCAAAAAAACAAAACAAAACAAAAAAGAAATCCTAACATGCTCGTTTGTCATGTGGGGTGTGTCACTGAGGCCACACGCAGCAGCATTTTAGGGGCAGGCAGATGGGTGTTTTCATTTCAACAGTTATTTCATGTGCATCAGAACACACATGCAGCACACCAACCCCATGGCTTCATGGCTGTTCTTGCTTAGGATGGTTAAGGCAGAGAATCACGTTAGCCTGGATCGTAAAGGGAAAATAATAAATCATAGATGAGGAGGCACCTCGGGATGGGGAGTCTGTGAACAGTGATGTTGGGGAGCATGGAGTCACCTCTTGGTGGCAGACATTACAACTGTTTCCCAAACATCTGTGCCCTTCAATGCCCGGGCGGTGATGCTGCCTGTCCTCTTGGAGTAGGTGGCACCACGCGGTGGGTTCTGGCCAATGGGATGTGCGTGGGAATGAGAGGTGCCTGTGTCTCTTTCCAGCCTTAGCATTTTGCCATTGCTGCCCCATTCTCTGGCCCTCCTGCCCCGGTCCAGTCTTTGTGGAAGCCCCCAGAGGTCATGGGGACCCACAGCTGGCTTCGTGTGGAGGGAGTGAGCTTATGCTCTGTGAAGCCGCAGCACAGCCTGGCAGGGCCTGGCCAGGAACTTCACCCCGCCCTCACCATGTCCCTCTGAAGGAGCTGGTACTGTCTCCCTTTAACAGAAGAAGAAACTGAGGCTCAGGAAAGTAGAGTAACTCACCCAAAGCCATTGGGAGACAGCGCTGGCGCCCCATCCTCCTAGCCTTGGCTTAATAATCCATCTTGTCACAGGAGTCTTGGAGCTCCAGGAGGGGAAGGGGCTTGTTCAAGTCAGAGGGTGCGCAGAGGTCCATGAAGAAGCTGGGAGGGGCCCCCTTCACCAAGTGGGTAAGGGTCCTATGTCAGTGTCCCCAGCCCCCACCAGCCTACCCAGGCTACGCCTCATACCTCAGGCCTTTGCCCACTGCCCTATCCTGCCTCCCTGGCACCTTCCAAGGGCACGTGGGCCACCCGCATGCAGTTCACAGTGGTGTGGCTGGAGGGCCACTCGCCCCCACCTCTTGGCCTGTCTTGACGGCCGGGTTTGATCTTCGCTCGCCTCTATCCCCGATGTTCTGCAGTCCCTGATCTGGGGAAGTGAGGGGCCCTAAGAAGCAGCTGGCAGGTGTTCAGGAACATGTTGGGGTGGGGATCACCTCCCAGCCTCTTAATCCACGCAGAGGAGACAGAGAGACATCCGTGTGGTCCCCACACAGCTGAGGGGCAACTGAGGTGTGGTGCACTTTGGTCCTGGGGGTCTGGATAGGAAGTGTCTGGAGGCAGCTGCCGGCTCAGGGCCAGGGCCAGGAATGCGCTGTGCAGAGGCTGGGGATGCAGGGCTACAGGCTGGGCCTGGGCCTCAGAGGCGGGGGCGAGTATGGCCCAAAGCAGGCAGGGCCTGCTAAGAATGACCAAACTGGCCAACAAGGGAAAGCTCTGAGTTGAGCAGCAGTGAGCGCTCCACTGCCAGAGGTATGCAGGCAGAGGACGAAGACTCTGGGCTGGAAGTGTCTCTGGGCTGGGCTAGACGAGCTCACAGCATTCTCAGCTCTTAGGACCTTCCCTCAGAAGCAGAGAGGCTCCGGCAAAGTTTGGCAAACAGAAACCACTGGAAGCAAGGCTGGGCTCCCACGATGCTGAGACATTTAGGACATGCTTTAGAAGGGTCTGTGGGGTCCTCTAATCCAGCACTTTCATTTTCAGCTTAGGAAAATGAGGGCCCAAGAGGCAGGAACCAGCTTGGAGCCACACGGCTGCCACCTGTGGAGGGCAGAGCCCAGTGGTTAAGAGCAGGGCTACCGTGTCCACCAGTCATTCACGGTGAGTCTGGGGCCAGTGAAGTGGCCTTTCCAGTTCCTGACCCCTGCAATGGAGGTGGTGACGGGACCTGACGGAGGCTGCCTGTGCGGGTTTCGTTACTGCATGTTTACAGACAGCAGCGCACAGCGGGCCCTTGGAAGAGGAGGGTGGCTCCCAGGGGCCAGCGAGGCCAGGGCTCCCGGGACCCACTGCCCAGGCCTGCCAGGCAGCCCACACCTTGCAAGTCCTCCACTGAGTTCAGAGGCCCAGTCGTGAATTATCATCAACACTGTGACTTTTCACATCATCTTGGGCAGGGGCCACGCCAGGGCCAGGTCAGGAGACCTGGTGGAAAGCAGAAGTGGGGCCCATCAGTCACTTCCGTTATCTCAGGTGTGCCGAGCTCCCCCTGCATTTGCCCAGCCCGTGCCGGGGAGATTGTGAGATGCCTGTGTCCTAGAGCTCACGGTCCTGTCTTTAGAGATCTAGGTATAGGGTGGGGGAGAGGGGCTCAGGGAAAGCTGAATGCAGAGTCTTGATCCGTGCTGGGCCTGGGCGGTGGCTGCTGTGTTCCCTTTCCACTGTTTCTTCACCTGGACACATGTGTTTATGTAAACTGAGAGTGTTGCATTTCACAGTAAGAGAAGGGTGTTGATTTTGTGGCTGAAGGAGGTGATGACTTTGGTGTCACCCCTGAGTGAAGAGGGCCAGCCTGTCGTACTTAGCACCGAAGAGGCCCCGGTGCATTTCAGAGATGTTGCTTCCTTGTCAACTGCTGGCAAATGCCACCACCCAGGAGGCTCATGGCAGAGTCATGGTTTTCGGCATCACATACTCCAGACTTCAGGAACTCAACGCAATATGCAAAAGTGTGTATTTATATCATTTTTATTTTAATATCATTTTAATATTGAATATGTCACAAGATTTAATGACCAAATTAGTCATTTACATTTTTCAAAGTATCTAAATATAAAATTGCTAAAAATTCAAATACAGATAGCAAGCTACAAATATTTCTTTTGTTTTTGGGTGGGGGGTAGGAATGGAAGACATTAGAAAAGGATGCTCCTGTTGGCTGAACAAAGATCAGAATGAAAGAAGAATTCATCAACATGACCCCTTGTGCAAAGAAATACACTCAGCTTTAAGATGCTGTTTTAGACACATCTCTTCCTGTACAACAATTTTAAAAATGTTTCTAATGCAGGTCCTCAGTGAAACACCGGTCCCCGGCCCTGGCTGGGGACAGTAAGAAAGGACATCACCGCAGGAGGGACACTGAAGAGGCTGTCGAGGACTGCAGAGGCATCTGGTGTGGCCAGAGGCGTGGTGTCAGGGGCATCTGATCCCTTGCCTGTTCCCACCCAGGGAGCCGGACGGCACAGACACAGGTCTCCCTCCGCTCACCCCCCTCCCTGAAACGTGAGAAACAGCAGCTTTCCGCCTGCTTGAAAAAGGAGGCAGGCGCTGTAAGGAGAAGAGGAAAGGGGAATGTGGCCCCTTCCAAGGCAGCGAAGCAGAGACGATTCCAATCCCGGGAAAATCCACATGCAGGTGGAACTGCCAGCTGAAACCTACACTTGCTACTTAAGAAACGGAAAGACCATGTCTGGCTGGGAGTGCAGCGTGCCTGAGGACCAGCCACCGCCCCTCCTCCTGGCACCCCACACTGTCCACGCAGCTCCTGGGCTCTGAGGTCAGAAGCTGGGGTGTGCTGAAGGGGAAAGTGACACGGCCTTGGACACACCACTAGGTCTCTGTTCCTAACTTTTAGTAAGACACTACCCTCGAAGCAAATGCACTCATTTAAACAAATGGCATAGTTAAAACTATTGACTAAGACCTAAACATTTCTTCTGAGAAATCGAACCATAGCTTTTCCAATCTGTCTGTTCAATATGGGAACAGATTTTAAAGAGAGTAACATAATCAATCCTCCGCCCCAAAGAATGGTCCATCATACCAACCATGATAAAGAGTACACCTGTTTATTAAAAGGAAAAACAGAAATGTACATTTTTGTTCTTTGTTTGCTTTAAGAAATTTGATCAAGTTGCAAGGAAATGTGTGGGCACGGCTCTGTACATCCTCGGGCAGGGTGGCAGGCAGTGAAGGTGGCTGGGCGGCACGTGGCTCCTCTAGGGGGTGGTCTGACCCCCAAGCATCGCTTATCAAAGCCACTGCCAAGCAGACTTCCGTCCCATGGCAATGTCCCCAGTGCTCCCTCCTAGGGGGCCCCCGACACCTTCCCCGAGAGCCCACCTGCCCTGTGCCAGTGAGCCAGGGGCTGGCCTCCCCCCGAGGACTTCAGGACACCGGGTGGGCTCTAGGGCACTTGGCCCTGGCAGGCAGGCTCTGAGCTACGGAACAGATTGAGGCTGGAGGCCAGTGTCACTGCTGCCCGGATTTCTTCTCCTTCTGGAAGCTGAAGCTCGTACGTCTGTTCAGTTTTCTTTGTTTTTGAGCAAAGTAGTCAGCCCGGGCAGTGCTAGCTCGTGATTCCAGGATGTAGTTAACCTAGAAACAAGAGCACACAGCCCGGTCACCTTGCCAGCCGCTCCCTACCCACCCAGGGCATCGGAGGGGGTGGCAGGGAAGGCCCTGACCTGGGCCGGGTGCCTCAGGGCCAGGTGCTGTCGTGTGGAAGGAGTCCAGTCATCACAGCAACCTGGCAGCGGCTGGGCCCAGAGCCGCCGCTCTACGATGGGAAAACAGAGGCTTGGAGAAGCCAAGTGGCCAGTCCAGGCTTCCCAGTCGGTGAGCGGCGAGCTCTTCAGGTTCCGGAGCCCATGCTCCCTCCTGGCGTGAGCCACTCCCGGAAGGCTGTGCCCTGGGCTGCCTGGCTCTGCCTCCCACCTGCTGTGTGACCTGGACAAGCACATAACCTCTCTGAGCCTGCCTTTCCCTGTGTGAAGGCCGAGAACACAGGGATGAAAAGCAAACCAAGACAGGCTCTCCATCCAGCCTCCCACCAGCCAGGCGCAGAGCTTCCCACCACAGTGCTTCCTTCAGGGCTCATGAGCGCCCAGCCAGGCAGGGCTCACTGGACAAAAAGGAAAGAGGCTCAGAGAGGGAGGCCAAAGTGGCCTAGGCCACGCGGAAGTCAGGGTGAGAGCTGTGAGGGGGGCTAAGAGAGCCCTGTGTGAAGGGCGGGGCTGCCTACTGGGCTCCTCTCAGGCCTTCTGCACGCTGCTGCTTCCACGAAGCCCTGGGAGTCTGCCCGGAGTCACATATGCATCTTCCACTCTGTGTAGCAGCTGCACCGCCAGGCGCTTCCCCAGCGCTACAGCGCTGAGACTTGGTCCTGGCCCTGGGGAGCTTGCTGCCTGGTGAGTGAGTGTCCAGCAGCAGAACCAGCACTGCAGCAGGCAAAGAGGAGCACCAAGGAATGGGGCTGAGTATCAGGGAGGTGTGGAGGAGGGAAGGCTTCCAGAGGAAAAGAGTGAGCTGGCTTTTGAGGGACACACAGGAGTTTTTGAGTGCACAACGGGGAGGAGAGACGCGGCATGCATCAAGGCACAGCAGGGGCACACCGCAAGGGAGTGTCCCTGGAACTGCGAGAGCTTGGCTGGCTTAGTGAAATGAGGTGGCGGGAGCCAGGGAGGGGTGCTACAGTGGGATGCACACGCCCCAGTGCTGAGGACAGCCTGTGCCTGGGCATGGGCGGCAGCAGCAGTGTGAAATCAGTGGTGGCAACTGGCACTGCTCAGAGTGCCTTTCAGCGCTCATGGAATCTTCACAATAACCTTGAGACAGATGCCACTGTCATCCCCATGCACAGGTGAGGAAGTCAAGGCCAATGACAATAATGTCATTTAGTCAAGGTCACAAAGCTAGAAGGTGTCAGGCGCTTGGCAAACACCCCTTCCTGCTCCGCAGCCCCTCACCTCCTCTGCTCCTCTGGCTGGGGCTTTTGGTGAACAGACGCTATTTCTCTTCACCTGCAAGTATCTAAAAGTTTTGACTAGAAGGCTGAATATTTCTGACAAGAGAGGCCAGCCACTGCCTCTGCTGATTCTACTCCGAGGGCCATGTGTCCTGTGCCAGAGGGAGAGGAGCTTCTGCTGACTCCGAGAAGGAACCAGAGGGCTCCCGGGGGAGGCAGCACGAGATGGCAACGCCTCAGATGGCCAAGGCTTCAACACTGCCCCTCCCAACTTTCTGCTCTGCTGGTTGGAGCAGCAGGCGTTAAAGGCTGGTGCGTGAGTACAGAAGGCCTGACACGCTCTGCCCGCTGTCTCGCCAAGTTACCAGCTGAGAGCAATAAATCATGAGGACCGCAGGGCCAGGTTGATGATTTGGGACAATACAGTGTATGGAAATAAGAGGTTTTATCATTCTTAATACAAGCAATCTTTGGATTATACTGTTTGCACACTCAGCCAACCTAGTGTTTTCAGTGTATTTTTGGCACATATAACTTGACAAAAGCATTTTAAAATGATCCTCAACAAGCCAACTATTTCCCAAATTTATTATCTTCAGTGCTTTGTGATAATCACATAGATAATTTTAATGGAAGATTCATGTAATAATCAAAAGATAAAAACGCCCTTTGCTCTGCCATTAGCTGATTAATATGCTGTGGCTTAAAACTTGCACAATTTTATGCACTATAGAGTGTTTCACTTTCAACGCATTTTACAGCTTAAGGCATAAAAATATAGGGAGTTTTCATGGTCAATAAAGCCACAGCCTCCATCACTCGATCACGAGAAGAACCTGATTTGAAGAGCCCGACAACTCCTCTGAGATTCATCTCAAAGCCTGTGGAATTAGGGACCACCCATGGCTTAGCTCAGTGACATCTTGATGGGAAGAGGGCGGCTCTGGAGCTTCTCGGGCCAGGTTCAAGTAGAGGCTCCACCCTTGTGTGCTCTGTGACCTTGGGCCTCCATCTCCTCTTCTATAAAATGGGGACAATGTCTACATTCTGGAGGGCGGTCAGGAAGATTAAACAACATAATGGACATTAGATGTACTGCATGTAGCTGGTGTTCAGTAAATGGGAGACGTTCCTATTTCTACAAGCGCAAAAAGCTCGATGGAGGCTTTGCTTGTTCATGATTGTTTATTTGACATCAGATTGTGGCTCTTATTTCCTCCCTTCAATTTCCATCTAAGCTCTCATTTTATGTAAAATTCTTGAATTCTAGAACAACAGTATGCATTACTAGAGTCTAAACTGACTCCTCAAGAGCTTCTGATGGCAACAACATTTCTCCCAAGCTCCTGGACACAGGGCTGGGCTTCCGTTGCTTGGTACTGGTGCAAAGCTCACAAAGACACACTCAGGACACTGCAGGAATGGTGGATAAAACTAAGTATTCCAATTGCTATAAAAATCAGAGATGGGGCCGGGCCTGGCGGCTCATGTCTTTAATCTCAGCACTTTGGGAGGCTGAGGTGGGCAGATCACTTGAGGCCAGGAGTTCGAGACCAGCCTGGCCAATATGGTGAAACCCCATTCTCTACTAAAAATAGAAAAAAATTAGCTGGGCTTGGTGGCGGGTGCCTGTAATCCCAGCTACTTGGGAAGCTGAGGCAGGAGAATCACTTGAACCTGGGAGGTGGAGGTTGCAGTGTGCAGAGATCACACGACTACACACCAGCCTGTGCAACAGAGGGAGACTCTGTCTCAAAAAAAAAAAAAAAAAAAAAAAAAATCAGAGGTGGGAGAAGTACTATCTCATCTTCCATCAGGCTCATGATCATTAGCTCTAAGTAAATCAGGCCTGGGGTATGCTACAACTCTTCTGGAGTCTTGTGCATGATGCAATATTTCTGCAAATATTTTGATATGGAAACAGACACTTTAGGGAAGGTGACAGACCTCACGGATTTTGCAGAGAAGCATCTGCTTCGAGGGAGCATTTGGACCTGTAAAATGATTTCTCTGCACTTGATCTTCCACAGTCTCATACTGAAGTCATAAACCTGTGTTTCTGTCATCAATCTGCTGTTGTGAAAATTATTTTGATGTCAAACATGGGATTATAATTTTACTAGAATCCTTCTCAAGTCTTGAATATTTTAATGCTGGCTATAAAAAAAAAAAAAGTCCAGCCCCTATCGGGGTAATGGAATATTTCTCTGCCAGGTCCCTGAACACTCTGCACAAGGGGCCCATGCTGTCTGTGATGCTCCAGTGGGTAACTCGAAGCTCGCTGGCTGCAAGCACTCCCAGGCAGGCCCGTGTCCCCACTCCTTGGTCCAAGGGGGGGCTCTGATCAGGCTGGTCTACGAACCCTCTCCCTTTCATCCAGCTAATCATGCTACTCTGTCTGCTCCAAACTGTCCTTCCAGCTGCTCTTTTAAATTGCTACCTACTCCTTTTGAAAATCTTTTGCAGCCATGGGGAATGTGTCTCAATATATTCCTGGATCGCAATTCTATTTCATTGAAATCTCCCACTCAACTCTTAGGTCATGCATATCTGGGGAATTAAAACACAAGTCTGAAATCTGTCAAATCTGGGGGCAAGTTCTGGTTCTGCCAACTTACCAGAGTCATGATCCTGGCTCTGCTACTTTATTCCTGAGCCTCACTTTTCATCTGGGAAATGGGAACAACTTTATCTCATGATCTCACAGAGCTGTGAAGATGCACTGTAATGGGACACGCGGAGCCTCTGGCCCAGGTCCTGCACTGTGCAGTCCCTCAGCATATCTTCGCTACTTCTGCTATTATGTGATGACTTCAACTCTTAAGAAGAGACTGAATGATAACTTACATAGGTTTACCATGTCTCATCTGACTTGTACTCTAGCAGCCCTGGTGGGGTGGGGTAGCATAGGTACCATGATCCCCACTTTACAGGTGGGGACACTGAGTCCCAGAAAGGTGATGTGACTAGCCAGGGTCACACAACTAGGGGTGGGGGAGCCCTCTCTGGTCCTCGCCCCTGCTCTGCTACAGCAGCTGCTTTTCCTATCTGATCAACCTATGGAAGATTTGGCTTGAAGAAAGGATTCTCTGCTTGGGAGAGGCTGAGACCCCTAGTCCAGGGCTACTCAGAGTGTGGTGCCCAGACCAGCGGCCAAAGCAGCATCTGGCACTTCTTGGAAACGTATGATCTCGGGTCCTATCCCAGACCTCCCAAATCTGCAAGACCCCTGGAGGCTCCCATGCCAAGCAGAGCTCCTCTCAGCCACACTCCACTCTGCAAGGCCCTGCACGGCCTAGCCCCGCCAGCCCCGCCAGCCCCCCATCCCCCTGTGCCTGCCTTGCCTCAGCCCATTCCCAGGCTGCCTGTCTGTGGTGCTTCCTCTCTCCTTACCTGGTCAACATCTGTACCTTTTCAGACATCCTTCAGGGTTCAGCTCTCCCTGCCTCCATACCTCCACCCCAAGTCAGTTTACTGTGACACACCCACACCTTTGAGACTAACAATCTCTTTGTAATTTTGTGTTTTATGCCTGTTTCCTCCGGTAGAGGAAAAGCTCTCCAGGGGCAGGGACAGAGTCTGTCACCGTGGCATCCCAGGCCCTGGCCCGGCACACGGAAGGTGCTCAGTGAGTATACTGTTTAGGTATGGTGACATACAAGTCTAGCAGAAAGTTAGGTATGTTTAGAACAGGTTGCTAAAATCACCTTCAGCATAATTATCTTCAAAACAATAATAATTTCCTCAGAGTCTGCTCCAGGAGCTTCAAGGAGCTCCTGACAATGGTTGCAGGAAAATAAACAGTACATAAAAGGAATAAACAAATACAGGAAGAGCCAGGGTTATTGGGATTGGGAGGAAACTGAAAAGGGTCCTGCTTTGACTGAAGCAGGTGCAGAGCAGCTGAGTGGGGGCTGGTGTGGCCCTGGCACAGGCACTCACCCCTGGGTGGCTGGCAAGCCGTGACACTCCTCCTCTGCCAAACTGGGCCCGGGAACCTTCTATAGAGCTGCAGAGTGGGTGGGGCTGCGGCCATGCCGGAAACAGCCTGAAGAGAAGCTGGACCCACCTACCCTGTCTCTGGTTCAAGAAGGAATACTCACCTTGAGCACAATTTCATTGACGGTAGCAGCGTCCGATTCAAAGTAGAGGTGTTTATAGTCGTGATTGCTTAGATACGTGAGTTTAAATATTGCGTGACCTGCAGAGACAGAAAACTGTGTTGAGGGGTTCTGGTGAGTTAACTATGGCGGGGGCCTCCATATGTTCTCCCCTATCATTCCAATTCGAGCGAGAGCAAGTGGAGGCTGAGCAGCACCTAGTCTTCCAGGAGTAGTTCGTTTTCTCATTACAGGCTGGGTATAAAATGGACAATGAAAAAATTTTAAGGACTCAACAGCCAGTTAGGTCCCATTCCACTCTGGAATGCATTCAGGGGAATGCCACGTTAGGAAGGCTTTACGGAACTGCTGCTATATGATAATTACATGCAAAAGGTGCGTTTTTAAGGGAGAAGGCTAATTAACTCCACATTATTACTCTAAAAATAAACTAACTGTGTTTAAAGTCAGATAAATGAGCAACAGGAAGGAGAAGGGTCAATAGGCACACTATTATGAGGCTGCTCCCACAGCCTGGGCTCCTGCTGGGAGAGGACTCCTGCCTGGAGACGGGGAATCCCAGTTTTAGACCTTGCTGGAAGCTGCTCCCAAAGGCCTCAGGTCATCTCAACCCTGGGAGGATGGGGGCAGGGGGTGGGGGGCACCATGGAAAGCGGGCACCTCACAAAGCGACTGACTCCAGGGGGCAGAGCTTCTGAATATAAATCTGATCTAGGTCTCCATTCTCCATGCCCCGTCCTACCACCTTCAGGATGACACTTGTCATTTCTGGGACTGCTTCCTGGTCTAGCCTCATCTCACTCCGCTGCCCCGACAGGCCACAGGCTGCCAGAGTGCTGCACACTCCCACCTGCCACACCAGCCTCTACACAGGTTCTTCCCCAAGCCTGGGATGTCCTCTCTCACTGACCTGGATGGGAAAAATCTGCTGATCCTGGGTGGCTCAGCTCAGCTGGCGCCTTCTTGGGTGAGTCTTCATAACCACACTTCTAGGCGCACTTCTTGTGTGGGCCTACCACACGGTACCGTGGCCCTCCAAAGGAACCTACTTGTCTTATCATACCTGCAGCCATGGCTACATTATCTGGCCCTGTCCTTTTATGTCCAGACAGGTCAATCGGATTCCCTCTTCTAAATGCAGACATAGATGCTGGGCTGTCTAAACTGGCACAAGGACTGAGAATAAGATGAGGGGCTTTGGGACTCCCAGGCTCAGGCCCATGGGGACTGCCCCTGCCTATCGGCACTGTTATCCTTGGGTTCTAGGAGACCCCTGTGGCCTTCCAAGAAATTCTTCTTTCTCCTTAAGCTACTGAAGTTGGTTTCCATTACTGGCAAGCAAAGGAACAGTGCCCAAGTGAGACACGTAGTCAGTATTCAGTAAACCTTCCTAGACCAAGGAGCAGCAGGTGACATCTCTAATATAGAGGTCTCCTGCAAAACACCCAGGAATGACCTTCCCTAGTCTTTCGACAGACCTTAGTGTCTATAAGATTAAAATTCAGCATATCCTTTCTATTAGTCCTTCTCATCCGTTGTCCTTTTAATTGAAGCAGCGGCTGGTCATAGTTATTAATTAATAATATATCACCCATATTACTGTAAGTTCACCTCTTTCCCGGAGAAATCTTCTTGGGGACTTTATTTACAGTAGCTAATTTTTCAGATCTCCAAAAATAAACTGATATATGTTGTACATTTGTGGCCAGAAAAGTTGAGCCACTGGTATTTTATCCTGGAAACATCATTATGATGTACTAATTGTGACTATAAATCCTAAATTGAAAAAATTACCTAATAATTTCTGAAAAACCTCACTTTCAGACACTCGACAAATTTAGCCTGATTCTAAATCATGGTACTAAAATGTGAGAATTCCTGACTGGAAGCTAATCACTCTGTTAACATATAAATTCTGTGTTTCTAATAAGGAGGTGGACCTTACACAGAGGCATCTGTGTGTGCGTCTGTATCTATTCACATTCACAGGATCTACCCCACAACATCAGAATCTTGTCGGTGACATCCCTGTGTGGAGGAACAATGCGGGCACCTTTGTTGGCCATGCTGTGAACAAGCACAGCCATCTACAAAGGACACAGGGCTGTGAAGGACAAAGAGACACCCCCTCCAGGAGGCCTTCCTGCTGACAACTGGTCACGACACACAAAGACACCAGGGCCTGGGGCTAGAAAGAACCAGAAGGTCTTAGGGAGACCTGCAGACCCGAAGCTTCGGGGTTCACTGACCACTTTGATAAGACAGCTTATGGACTGTCCACACCACCTGCTCCTGCTTGTCACTGACAAAACCAAACCAAACCTCAAAGCACTAAAGCATGTTTTGCCTGAACAATTGAGACACTGTTAAAAAGGTTTCCTGCACTTTAAGCAGAGCCCAATCTATACACAGCACATGTAATATGTAGTCTGCACAGCCTAGGAGCCTCGGAAAGGAAGCGTTGACACTGTCCCCTTGGGACTATGGTGCTTGTGAAGCATGTCAATTGTGGGCTGACAGAGGGGAGGCCTGTGGTTCATCTGCACAGTCACGTGAAAAAAACAAAAAAAAATCATACCGAGCCAAGTCTCCTGAAAGGCTGCATATTTGAACCAAGTAACCCCAAATCCCCTGTCCCCTGAATTTTGAATGTATTTGGTTGCATGTGGAGGCTGTGTGTGTCCCCTGCCTATCCTCAGGGCTCATTCCAGCACCCATCTGAGGAAGAGTGAAGCAGGTGAGGAGGAGGAAGAGTCCCAACATTCCCCCACTCTCCCTCAAGCCTCTGGTCTGTTTGTCCTTTCCAGTGAAAGCACTCACGCCATAGGGAGAGGGGAACAGAGGGCAGAGAACGTTCTGTGGAGCACTTGTGTTTGGACTTGAACAATGACACAGCTGCAAAGTTAATCACTGGGCCGAGGCACGGCGGACAGCCACAGCAGACAGCCCCCTCTTGCTCTCTGCAAGGAGTGATGAGCGGAACCCTGAGGGGCAAGGGCAGGTTAAGACCAGCAGCCATGCTGGGCCACAGGACATGGGGCGGACTCACTCCGCGGGCATTTCTGCCCCGAGTTCCCCTCGCTAGCAGCCTTGTTTCGCTGGGCAGCCAGAAGGGCAGTTTTCCTCAGTCTGGGCTCTGCCAGGAGCACGGGCTAGAGCAAAGGACAGAGAAATGAACACCGAGAGTCAAATATGATGAGCGTGAAGAAGGTAAACGCAGGGAGCTGCCGTGGAGACACCAAGGCAGAAGCACCTGGCCAGAGGTGGAGAAGAGCCACTAGGGACAGTTTCTTGGGAGGAGCTGACACCTCCGCAGTTTTGGAGGAGGGCAGGGAGTCAGCTGGGTAAAGGTGAGGGTGGAGAAGGGTGAAAAAGAGGAAGATGCCACAGGGCAAGGAAACAGCATGGGCAAACATACAGGGTCTCCACGGGAGCTCTGGGCAAACCAGGGTCATGTGTGGCAGGCAGGTGGGAGGGAGAGGGACAGTCGCAAAGGGCTGAGAGTGCCTGGAGTCATCAGCTGAGGGGGGTCACTAGAGGGGTTTAAGCAGGGCAAGTGAAAGAAATGTGCAAACTGTGTTTTAGGGTGTTCTCCCTGGTTCCCTGGAGCCTGGAGGCGAGGTAAGCAGTTCCCGTAGTCAGCCAGGTAGGAGTGAGTGCAGTTTTGAGCTAGACAGGTGCAGAAAGGATACTGAAAAGGAATGGAGGCGAGAACTACAGAGAAGGCAATGTTGGCAGGATGGGGAGACTCTTTCACAACAGAATAATAGCTAATAATCAGAATTCACACTTTCATAATTTCACCCAGACCAAGAACTATATATTAAAGTGTAACAATTCATTGACCTCTTGCTGGAAATGAATCTGCCAATAAACATGAGTAATTTATGCCACATAGTAAATTTCCACCATAGGTGTCTGGGAAGAAGGAACTGCCCATACTTCAATACTGACTGAACAAAAGAACACCTGTTATCAGATACGATCAGCCTCAGACACCTCACAGTTCATCTCAGGTAGAAGAGGAAGAGGGGGCCAATGACCTCCTCAGCTGCAGCCCACCAGGCATCTGTCCTGGGGCATTAGAGGGAATCAGAGGTAGGCAAGTTACCTTTGAAAATTCTAAGACCGCCAGCGGTTTTCATAGGAACAGGGTTAAGTCACAGGAGCAAGCTGTCTTTGTAAAACATAGCTGAGACACTAGTTGTAAAAAATAGCTGAGATGCTGGGCGCAGTGGCTTAAGCCTGTAATCCCAGCACTTTGGGAGGCCAAGGTGGATGGATCACCTGAGGTTAGGAGTTCGAGACCAGCCTTGCCAACACTGTGAAACCCTGTCTCTACTAAAAATACAAAAATTAGCTGGGCATGGAGGCACACACCCGGAATCCCAGCTACTTGGGAGGCTGAGGCAGGAGAATTGCTTGAACCCAGGAGGCGGAGGTTGCAGTGAGCCGAGATTGTGCCACAGCACTCCGGCCTGGGTGACAGAGTGAGACTCCGTCTCAAAAAAAAAAAAAAAAAAAAAAAAAAATCAGCTAAGAAAAAGTTATGTATTAGTATGACTTTAAAAAAATGCAAAGTTTAATATTCCAATCAGCTCAAATTATTTTGCATTAATTGTTAAATTCTATTTAAATTAAGGTTTAACAAAAGCCTGAGACACAGAGGAAAAAAAGCATAATTCCTGAAGTTAGAATTAGGATGAAATCCTAGCTCTGCCATGTTTCAGCTGTGGGACCTTGGCAAGGCACCGTCCCTTCCAAGGTTTGCCTGGCTGTAAAGGAGGGGACAGCATCTGTCAGTGATCTTTTATATGTCACATACATCCCTGCATATAGCTGGGAGGTGGTCATTCATTTAACTATGATGGAACTGGTATTTGATGATAAAATGCTCATTGCTTTGAAGATTGCATTTTTAACTGAGCCTCCTTTGAGCAGATTTGCTTTTATAGTGCTATGTAAATAAAATGCAATATAAGAGGGTATAAATGTGGCATCTAAGCACTGGTCACATGCTCAGGGCAGATACTGAAACTGTACCTCCACTCGTGAGTACTGAAGTGAAAATCTGGATATGTAGAACTGTATTTACACTTATGTAAGTTTTTCAAAGTAAGACAGAGAAGATGGAATTTAATACCAAGCAGAAACTAATTAGTGGCACAAATGTCAGAAGTGGAGACGTCCAGCTTTTGTGCTTTAATTCATCTTCTGTATTATGGATTCTAACTAAAACAGGAGGCTGTGCTGAAAAAACAGGTTCTTCCTGCCAGTTCAGGGGGCGTGGCCATGTTGGAAAGGCTGCTGTGGTCATGAGATGGGATGGCTTAAACATACAGGAACAGCACTCACAACCCTGCTAAAAGAGGTGCTCCCAGACTTCCACTGCAAATCAACTGAAAGGAGGGTCTTTTTTTGATTTTCAATTTTTGCTCTTTTTTTTTTGAGATGGAGTCTCACTCTGTCACCCAGGCTGGAGTGCAGTGGTGACATCTCGGTTCACTGCAACCTCTGCCTGCTGGGTTCAAGCGATTCTCCTGCCTCAGCCTCCTGAGTAGCTGGGATTACAGGTACCCGCCACCATGCCCAGCTATCATTTTTTTTTTACTTTCCATCTGCCTTAGGAAAAGTCTCAAGGGAGGGTCTCTTCTAACACAACCTGACAGTACTGACTGTGGCTGGCCATGACTGGTCAGAGCTGGAGCTGCCAGAATGAGCCTGCAGCCCACCTTTGCCTAAACCCCCAGGTGTCACCACTTGCCAAAAATATAAAAATAAACCTGTTTCTTTTCCTTATTAAAAATACTAGAAATTTAGAAGACAGAGGAGAACCTCCACACCCCACCCCAAAATCCCAACACTAGCACAATGACATTCACAATCTCTTTCCTAACCATTCTCGCCTGTTTTCACAGTTGTAATCAGATTGTATACTAGAAGTTGAGCTTAGTTTAACATTTTACCATACCCCTTTCCCTGTTGCGACAATTTCTATAACCACCGTTTTCAATGGCTGCATTTTATTCCAACCAGTAGATGTAGCTATGGGTCATGTTGCTATCTCTGTTGGGCTTCTGGGTTACTTATAAAATTGCCAGTACTATAAATAAGGCTACAAAGAACAGCTGTGAGGCTTGGGATTCTTTCTCAATTCCTTTACATCAGGCATGGATACTTTTTGAAAACTGAGTTTCCAAGGTCTGATGTCCTCTGGGCCCTCTGGCCTAAGAGGGGAACATTCTCACTGGATTTCTTGGGGGAAACTGATGGGAACACACATTGTTTTAGGCAAAGCTGTATCTTTCCGTAGGTCCTAGTAGGAAATGCTGGACTGGGGTTCTTTGGTCTCTGGGCTGAAAACTCCCTCCTGGTTGGGTCTCCTCTCCACTGTAAGCAACAGTTCTGAGCTGCCTACAGGGAGCTTCAGCTCAAGGTAATTCAACTGGCAAAAGGGAGTGCTCCTTCCCAAGCACTCCTGCGTGGGCAGCGGCCTGGGCAACCATAGTAATGACCTCTTTGACCTCTAGAGCCGGGGATGTGCCTGACCTACTTACATTTCTGCCTGGATTCTCAAACTCACTCTCTCTCTCTCTTTGGCTCCTTCCTGTAAACATAATTAAATCTCTAAGTATAAAAACTCCCATGGCAATGTGATTTCCCTCCTTCCTCTCATGTATCGAAAACATTCTTGCTAAGGTCACTATGCCCTCAATGTCGACAGATCCAGTAGAGATTTCTCAGCTGTTTTCGACACTTCTTAAAGTCCTGGCTTCCCTGGAGGCACGGTCACCTGATTCTTGGGTCCATGTCTCCAGTCATCTGTTTCTCACATTTCCTTTGTGATCTTCTGGACCTCCACCTGTCCCTTAAGCAACGGTCTTCCTGAGTTCTAGCCTTGATCAGCACCTCCTCTAACTACGTTTTTCCTGTGTCGGGTTTGCCCTTGGGTTTTAGCTACTACTCACATGTTGGTGATCCTGAAGCAGCTATGTGGCCTATACCTTTCTCCAGAGTTTCAGAGCTGACCAGTGGGTACAGCTGCCACCTCCACTTGGCCCCCAGTGCAGCATGCCCAGAACAGACGTCAGCATCTCCCCTTAAATTGGCAGTTGTGGTGGCACAACTGGAGGCTTCACCACGCACCAAGTACCGGGCATTTGGTCTCCTAGTTTTCACATGTTTATCTTCCGTCCCTCTCTATCCTGGGACCACAGCCCTCACCCAGGTCCTGATCATCTATTGCTTTTTCTCTGGTTTTCCTTCTTTTGATCATGTCTTCTGCAGATTCAAACATCTACTCACAGGAGTTTTTTTTTTTTTTTTTTTTTTTTGAGGCAGAGTCTCGCTCTATCCCCCAGGGTGGAGCGCAGTGGCGCGATCTCAGCTCACTGCAACCTCCGCCTCCCAAGTTCAAGCCATTCTCCTGCCTCAGCCTCCAGAGTAGCTGGGATTACAGGCGCCTGCCACCACGCCAGGCTAATTTTTGTATTTTTAGTAGAGACGGGGTTTCGCCATGTTGGTCAGGCTGGTCTTGAACTCCTGACTTTGGGTGATCTGCCCGCCTTGGCCTCCTTAAGTGCTGGGATTACAGGCATGAGCCACCGCACCAGCCCGTTTTTTTGAGACAGAGTCTTCCTCTGTCACTCAGCTGGAGTGCAGTGGTGCAATCTGGGCTCACTGCAATCTCTGTCTCCTGAGTTTGAGTGATCCTCCCACCTCAGCCTCCCAAGTAGCTGGGATTACAGGCGTACGCCACCACGCCCAGCTAATTTTTGAAATTTTAGTAGAGATGGGGTTTTGCCATGTTGGCTAGGCTAGTCTCGAACTCCTGGCCTCAAGTGATCTGCACACCTAGGCCTCTCAAAGTGCTGGGATGACAGCCGTGAGCCACCACGCCTGGCCAGGAGTCATTCTTTTAAAACATACCATCTGGACCCCCTACTTAAAACTCTGCAGTGCTTCTTTTCCTATCATCCTCAGAATAAAGTCCAAGCTTCAGAAGATGATTTTCAAGACCCTAGATCAGCAGTTCTCAAACTTTTTGGTCTCAGAAGCCCTTAATACTCTTAAACACTATTGAGGAGTCCAAAAAGCTTATGTGGATTATACCTATCAACATTTACTGTGTTAGAAATTCGGCCAGGTGTGGTGGCTCACGCCTGTAATGCCAGCACTTTGGGAGGCCAGGAGTTCGAGACCAGCCTGGCCAACATGGAGAAACCCTGTCTCTACTAAAAATACAAAAACTAGCCGGGTGTGGTGGTGTGTGCCTGAGGCTGGGCTGGGAGGCTGAGGCATGAGAATTTTGAACCTGGGAAGTGGAGGTTGCAGTAAGGCGGAATCATGTCACTGGCCACTGTACTCCAGCGTGGGTAACACAGCGGGACTCTGTCTCAAAAACAAACAAACAAACAGAAAAAGAAAATAAATGAAATTAAAACTGAGACATTTAAAAATATATATTAATTCATTAAAATAATATACCCATTACAAATTAACATATTTTAAAATGGAAAAACCCTTATATTTCCCCAAAGTTAAATAAGAGTGGCATTATTTATTTATTTATTTATTTTCTGAGACAGAGTCTCACTCTGTTGCCCAGGCTAGAGTGCAGTGGCATGATCTTGACTCACTGCAACCTCCACCTCCTGGGTTCAAGCAATTCTCCTGCCTCAGACTTCTGAGCAGCTGGGCTACAGGGGTGCAACACCAGGCCTGGCTAATTTTTGTATTTTTAGTAGAGACAGTAGAGATGGAGTTTCGCCATGCTGGCAAGGCTGGTCTCGTGCTCCTGACCTCAGATGATCCATCTGCCTCGGCCTCTCAAAGTGTTGGGATTACAGGCGTGAGCCTCCGTACCAGCCTATTTTATGTTTTGAAATCTCTTTAACATTTGGTTGAACAGAAAACAGCTGGATTATCCAATCTGATTCTGCATTTGATCTGCTGTGATATAGTTTTGGTTAAAGTAAATGAAAAGCCAGCCTCACGCAGATATGTTTTTGGAAAAGTGAGGCATATTTTAATGCTCTTCTTTGTAAATATTCCTCTTTGATACTACACTGAACTTGATAAATGGTATTTTCTTAAAGATTAGTTGCAATGTGGAATATAAACGTCATTAATAAACTTTTTTGTATTCTGTTACATTAAAATCTATTGGTCTGTTTTACATTTTGAATCTTTCCCCTTGCCTGCTTTTGTAACATCATGCAGTAGTCTGGAAAATATTGGTTCACTGAGTTATGCAGATTTTCCAAATGTTGACATATTTCATTTGACAATATCGAAAAAAAATCACATTCATTAATATCACTACTGATATCGGAAAAGTCTTTAAGCAATGAGAAGCCTAGCTCAGTGATGGAAATTTCCCAAAACTCTGATTTTCACCTGAAAGTTTGAACTTCATCACTGGCAATAAATACTATCACTTGTTCTCCTTGAAGTGACAGACTCACTTCCTTCATTTTCAAGAAAAGGTCTGCCCAATATTCATTTGAATAACCATAGTTTGTCAGTTGTTCTTTGAAGTTATAATAATGTTCCATGAAACAAACAACTGGTTCAGCTTGCAATTCAAATAATTAAACAAGTGCTATTCCTTGAGACAAGTACCCTACTTCTGAATGCAGCAGAAATGCTTCCATGTACTTCAGGAAATAAATTAAGAACAATGGCTTATGAGGGCCTTTTGACGCTTCAATTCATGTGTAAGTTGTTCTAGTAAAATACCACATTGCATTTCAATAACCAAGTATTGGTTGAGGTTTATTCTTCAGCTCTTAGAGAAGTACATAAGAAACAAGTTCTGCATCCGGGAATTTCCTCCTTGGAGGGACTTAAAGTCTATGACAAGCTTGAGTTTGCAAGTACTCTATGGGAGGCTAAATTACTACAAATGAAACCTCATC
This sequence comes from Gorilla gorilla gorilla, assembly GCF_029281585.2. Lineage (NCBI taxonomy): Eukaryota > Metazoa > Chordata > Mammalia > Primates > Hominidae > Gorilla > Gorilla gorilla. The sequence continues at coordinate 121,830,496 of NC_073237.2, forward strand.
TATCCAGAATCACTGGAGTGGAGAGCTAGGGTAACCTTTGTGCAAAAAGCCTTTTTCCATTTTAAGCATTAAAATTCCATATTATACACCTTCCTTCTGCATTAGAGTATAAGGAAAAGAAAATACTGTTTTATCACTTTTTTCTGTATAAGTACTGAACATCATGATTCTCCCAGGGTTGCAAAAGGCTCTATGTTGTGCCACAAAATTGCTCCATACTACACTGTTTACTGAGTTTTTGGAATGCTCTTTAATAGTTTTCGTTCAGTTTTATTTTTGGTCAACTCTTGTTAGCTTTCACTTCCCACTGTCTTTATTATTTCAGTTCTGTCATTCTCTCTCCCTCTTTTAATATTCTGCATTTAATATCCTTTAGGAAGAGAAACCAGATAACCAAGCAAGGATGAAATTTGTTTAAAAAATAAGACTTCATACACTCTGAGTTGGGGCTAGGGTTATTCTTCCTTCAGGAAAGCACAGATGTTGGCTGGGTGCAGTGGCTCATGCCTGTAATCCCAGCACTTTGGGAGGCCAAGATGAGAGAACTGCTTGAGGCTAGGAGTTCAAGGCCAGCCTGGTCAACACAGTGAGACCCCCATCTCTATTTTAATAATAATTTTAAAAACCCCAAAAAACAAAAATAAAAAAATGAGAAAACATAGACATTTAAGTGCCTTGGCTTTGTGTCAGTGGCAGAGGGAAGACTGTGGACCTCTGTTCCATTTACAGATAACTTTGGACAAGTTATGTAGCTTCTCTGAGCCCCAGTTAACTCATTGATAAAATGGGAATATTATCTGTCTCACAAGTTGTTAGGATTACATAACCCTAAGAAGTCGTCCAACAATCTTAGAATTATATAATAAGTGTAGACACAACCTCACAGAGTTGTTCCAAGATTAAATAATGTGTAAAAAGGACTTGGAACACTATCTGATGGGGGAGGTTCCCCTTGCTTCCTTTTTCACCTCCACTCTCAGACAAGCAAACTTTTCCTATAAAGGGCCAGATAGTAAATGCTTTAGGTTTTATGGACCAAGAGATAAAATTGACGATACTTTGTAGATACACAAGAAGAGAGAAAAAAAATTTCACATTTTTTATTGACAAAATTCAAAATGTAATCATCGAACATATTTTTGGGTAATACAGATCTATTAAGAAGTGTAGTTTTTTTTTTTTTCCTTTGGTTGAGGGAATAACATTTCACTTAAATGGATCCAAAATTAGTGTTCTCTATCATCACATCAATTGCAAATGTTTATCTGTAAAATCCATTCTTGCCTGATAGGCCATACAAAAACAGGTAGTGGGCTGGATTTGACCTGTGGGCCACAGTTTGCCAATTCCTGCTGGAAAAGGTCTCTCTTGCTCCTTCCCTTTTTCTTGGTTCATTCCATATCGTTGGTAACTGATATTTTGAGTGTTCTTAGTTCTCTGTGCAGATTTGGGTTTCCTTCTGGTATTTTTACCCTCCAGCCTTTCACTTCTCATAGTATAAGGTTTAGTGGCGACAAATTATTTCATTTTTTGATTGCCTGAAATGTCATTATTTCACCTTCCTTTCTGAAGGATATTTTCACTGAATATAGGATTCTAAGTTGACAGATTTTTTTCTTTTAGCATTTTAGAGGCATCATTCCATTGTCTTCTGGATTGCATTATTTCTAATGAGAAGTCAGCAACTATTCTTATCTTGGTTTCTCTACGTAATATGTCTTTTTTCTTCGGCTGCTTTTAAGATTTTTCTCTTTATCGCTGGTTCTCAGCAGTTTGATTATAATGTGCCTTGGTGTGGTTTTCTTTATATTTATCATGCTTAGCTTTCATTGGGCTTCCAAGATTGCTGGTTTGATATTTGAAATCAAATCTGGAACAGTTTTTCCCCTCCATCACCAAGACTACAATTACATATATGTTAGAACACTTGCTATGACTCCAAAGGCTCTAATTTCTTCATCCATTTTTTCTCTGTGCCTTGAATAGTTTCTATTGTTCTGTCATAGAGTTCACTGATTGTGGCAGATTCTGAAATGGCTCCCAATGATCCTACCTTCTGCTTTTCATGCCCTTGTGTAATGCCCTTGTCTTGTTTGTGGCCTGGACGTAGCGACTTGCTTCTAACGAATAATACAGCAGAAGCGTTGGGATGTCACTTCTGTGAATAAGTTATAGAAGACTGTAACTTATTCCTTGCTAGCACTCTCTCACTCTTGCTTACTTGGATGAAGCCAGCTCCATCATGTAAGCTTCTCTTTGGAAAACTGAGGGTGTTCCCAAGGAAGTAAACTCTGCCACCAACCACTCAGTGAGCTTGGAAGACCTTGTCTGAATGAAACCCTGAGATGACTGCAGTCCCAGCTGATGTCTTGACTGCAGCCTTTTGAGAGACCCCAAGCCAGAGGACTCAGTTAAGCTGTGGGATACCTGACCCACCAAACTGTAAAGACAGTAAATGTTACTGCTGTTTTAAGCCACTATGTTTTGGGGCAATTTGTTTTGTGGCAATAGATAAGTAATGCACTGATCTTTTTTCATCATCATACTAATCTGCTCCCATTTAGTGATTTTTTTTTTTTTTTTTTGAGACAGAGTCTCACTCTGCTGTCCAGGCTGGAGTACAGTGGCACGATCCTGGTTCACTGCAACCTCTGCCTCCTGGGTTCAAGCGATTCTCCTGCCTCAGCCTCACAAGTAGCTGGGATTACAGGCATAAGCCACCATGCCTGGCTAATTTTTGCATTTTTAGTAGAGACAGGCTTTCACCATGTTGGCCAGGCTGGTCTTGAACTCCTGACCTCAGGTGATCTACCCACCTTGGCCTCCCAAAGTACTGGGATTATAGGCATGAGCCACTGTGCCCGGCCCATTTAGTGAATTTTTTGATTCAGGTATTGTATTTCTCAGCTCTGGAATTTTCATTTGGTTCTTCTTAAGTTTTAATTTTTCTTCTTTTTGAGTTCTTCTTTTAAGTCCCTGAACATATTTATAATAGCTATTTTAAGGTACTTCTCTGTGAATTCTATCACCTCTGACTCTTCTGGTTCTATTTTATTGATTGATTGTTTCCTTGGTTATGAGACACATGTTCCTGCTTCTTTGCATGTCTAGTAATTTTTAAGCCAATGCTGGACACTATCAATATTACACTGTAGGTGTCTGCATTGTGCTGTCCTTTACAGAGTATTGGGCTTTGTTCTAGTAGAAGCTAATTTACTTGTGGATCAGTTTGATCCTTTCAAGATTCCTTTTAAGGTTTTGGCAAGGATTAGAGCAGTCTTTAGTCTATGGCTAATTTAGTCCTATTTCTAAGATACGGCCTTCCTGGAATCACTACTAAATGCCCTGGATGCTCCACTCTGGTTAGCCAGAACTGTAGTTTCTAGCTCCCCAGTAGTTGCTTGCCCAGCCTTGTAAGGTCCCACTGCAGGCATGCATAGTTTAGTATACAGTGAAAGATTCAAGGGGCTCTTTCTAGAGCTCTTTCTCCCTTCCATACTCTATTCTGCAAAGTTCAGTTGCTTTAGACTCCTCCATCTCTTATCTCTGTCTTCCAGCTCAGTGAGACTGCCATACTTTCCTTGGATTCTCTCTTCCTGCGAAAATCTGGAGAAAAGCTGAGGTGGTCATCAGTCTCACCTCTTTTGTTACCTTTCTCTCAGGGATCACAGTCCTGAACTGCATATTTTCTAATGTCCAAAAGTGGTTTTTATATTTTGTTCAGTTTTCTCATCACTTACGATAGAAAGGCTAATCTGGTAGCAGTTACCATGTGCTGGAAGTTGCATATGGAGTCTTATAAGCAATACACACTTTGATTTTAATGAAACTATGGCTTACTTTTTCCATGTCTAAGAGAGTAACTTAAAATCTAAGCTCTCCACTTATTTATTATGAAAACACAATTTGGAGCTTGGCAGGAGGCAAGGGAAAACAGATTATCCCCATCATTTATCCAGCTGAGAAATCTTTCACACAGAATTTTTCAGTAGGGAACAGCCCCTGCCCTTACCCTCTTCTCAATTAGGATCTCTTCTGATATTAAAATCAAGAAAGAATGAATTTGAGAAAATGGTAATCAAAATCTAGGAAAACGCAAATGTACAGAAATTTTTCATTTTACCTAGGCAATTGTTTTGTTACAATGGGTCCATAAAGCCCAAGTCAGCAATTAAGTGAAAACTTAATAGCAAAAAGGAGGCTTCTCCCAGCAGAAAAAAAAAAAAGTTGATACCCTCAAAATGTTTTCTACTCTAACAAATATCAATATTCCAATCAACACAAATTTTCTTTCTTGTTTATTAATACGTCCAAGGGAAAAATGAAGAAAATTTACAGAAAATGTAAGAAAACTCACTATCTCAGCACCAGCCAATTTTCCTCGTAGACATTCTTACACATTCTGTAAACATACACATAACGTCCCCTATGAGCAACTCTAGTGCCTGATGACGAATATGGGAGGTGTGCTCTTCTTACCAACTATCTGGGGGTCAGAGGAGAATCTTCTGACTCCGAAATTCAGAGCGTTGCTCCTTCTAGGGCCCACTGTATCAAAACACTTTTTTTCTAGGAACTACAGAGACAAGCACGTTGGTACCATCTATCATACACTGAGGGTCAATAGCAACAGTTTAAGAGTAAGATGTTGGGTTTCCCTTGTCACTACAACTGTGAGAAGTTCTCCACTGTGCTCCCATACCCCTTTTTGAAGAGCCACACTTGCTCTTGGCTGATTCCAAATTCCAGAGGCACTTTTAAATCTCATTGTGCCTAGGCAGAATTAGAAAAAGTCATCAAGCACTGGTGATGACTGGACAGAAGCTGCTGGATTTCTGGAGGAAGCAGGGAGTGTAAATAAATAGGCATGCCTAGAGCACAAGTCAGATGTCAGCTCATGATGACCAGGTCAGTCAATGGGACACACGTTGGCCTGGCTGAGTTCTCAGGGACCTGGTCAATGCTATCCAACTCTGCCAAACTGTTCCCTGAAAGCACAGTGATTTGCCTGTTTAACAGCAGATTGTGGCTTGAGGTTACTGGAAACCAAACTGGGTCAGAGAACCTAAGAAGACAGTTCAGCATTAGATGACTCAAGCTGGCCGTCTGCTTACGGTTTTTCTCCACCTTTATCCTGTGGTGCACTCTAAGTCTCTCCCTCCCACATGCTTGGAAAAATTGTGGTGGTCCCTCTGGTTGCCTAAACCCATCTCCCCGGCACTCCCTTGTTTTGGAAGGAGATGAGAAATAAATCAAAATGCACTAAGCAGCACTTCCACAGGCACTCCCCTCCTTCATTGAATGTGCACCTCATCAATCACACTATTGTCTGCTTGAAAGGCGAGCCTTGTAAATGTCATATCCACTCAGGCCCAAGGAGAGGTGCATCCAAATGCAGCAAGGAGTTTTAATTGGATAGTGTAATTAAACTAAAAAACCCCAGCAGACTTCCTTTGACAGGATAGATGAAGACCCCTTTTAATAGGGCTAGGAAACATATCTGTTAAAAGGATGAGGCACTGCCTGCTCCTGATTGCGCTCCAGAGTACTCTTACGAAAAGGCAATTCAATAACTGGGGCATTAATATGTGAGAGTCCGTTGTGTTCTGTAATCAGGCAGTACTTACTGTATTTGATCTGGAACTTAAGAAATAAGTCCTTGTTAGAGAATAAAAACACAACATAACGTGTCCACCTAACGTCGGGAGTGCCTGGATCTCCCGGGAGTGGACAGAGCCTGAGGAAAGGCTGTTGCCTTCCTGGGCTGCAGCTCCAGTTATACTGGAGTATAACTGCAGGTGCCTCACCTACTGGGCCCTCAGTGCACCAGCAGGGCTGTGGATATCCACCCGTCCACCTTGGGGCTGTAGCTCTTTCATCCAAAGGTAACTAAAGTCATCCTCATTCCTCTTTCACACATTTCATGAGAGCATCTCAAGAATATGACAAAATTCCTGGGTATCTCCTCCCTTAGGAACTAGAATGCCTATCACATGAGAAAGAGAGAGAGCACATGAGCGAGCAAGAGCGCACATGCGTGTGTTCTCTGCTAGAACTACCCATGTCAAATAGGGAGAAAGAAATCAGGTGGCGAGGATCCGATGGATAGGCTGGGGTGTGCCCAGGGTGATTTCAGTAACAAGCATGAATCCTTCAGCCACAGTCTCCCTGCTCTCCTTTGTTGGGGGTGGGCTGGGGGTGAGGAATGCACATACTGGCACATTCAGCCACACATATACATGCAAGGCCTGCAGCTCTACAAACAAGTAACAAAATCAGTGAGAACATATGAAGAAGTTTGTATCTTCACAAGGCTGTCTTATAAGTGGCCCATGACAATCCCTTGCAGCTGGAATGCCAGTTTAGGGAACCCAGCACCTGGGTGGATTAAGACAGCCTCTGAACTGGGGCTAAGGTGGGATGCAGAGGTGAGATTTCAGACCAGCCCATCTATAGCTTTCCAAAAACCAGCTTTGCTTTGTTTACATAAACCTTGAAGTCAGTTTCCCTGAGCCCTCAGGGTTTGTTTAATGACTGACTGCTTTTACTCTTCATAAAGCCTGTTTGGAGCTATTTGCAAACCTATGAACATTCTTAATACTGGTCTTTCACTATGGGTTGATGAACCCATTAAAAACATGTAAGTGAATTTGTATAATCTAGGAAAACTGGATACTGAATTAAACCATCAAATACCCTTAGTTTAACTGAAAACTACATACAAGCATTTCAGCCATCAATTTGGCTATCACTTCTAGCCAGTATGAATTCTGCTGGAAAAGCTATTTTCGTACAGATGTGGAATTCAATGGGAAAGACTGACTCGTGTACCAACATCAATCAAAATGTCGACTTCCCTGGCAGCTCTCAACAGTAAGGCAGGTTCAAAGGTCACAGGATAAAGAAAAAGCCAAGCTCTGGTTCAGCTCTAATATCTCCTCGGTAGAAGTCTTGCAAAAGTACCCCCTTCTGTATTAGCCTTGCTTTCATTAATCTTCTTGCCATCTTCTTTAACTAGTCATGCAGAACCGCTCGATAGCAAGACGTATAATGGGGAAGGCCCTGTGCCTATTACCGCGTTAACATTCTCTTAAGCCCCAGTGCAACAATGGAACGGGAAGGCAAAGGAAATCTGCGACTGCAGGGTGCAGTGCAGGCAATTCAATTACAGCCTGGACTTACCTATGTCCTTCTGACCTATAAAACACAAGAGGCCTTTGTGTCTAACTGGCTTGGCCATTAAGGTTGCTGAAGATCATAACAATGCTGATCTTTTCTATTTAAGCTAAATCAATGTGGACAAATCATTATTCAGTAGCTTTAATTTAATTAGTAAATTAAATACACTACTTTACAGATCTTCTCAAGTACTTATGAAAAGAAAGATTCACTTAAGTGGTAGGTCACCAATAAGCCCAGCTCATTTAACTCATAGCCTTAACTGAATCTCATTTCAAATATCCAGCAGGTTCTAGTCACTAGGGTTTACCAGTCTCCTGCAGTTGTGGTTAACTCTTAACCCCAAAGAGTTCCTATCTTGCATCCAAATGGTGTTCTGGACAAAAAGCAAAACAAAACAAGAAATCCCCTAACATAACCAGCATGAACAGAATCAGATTTCCTTTGAATTATACTATTGCAAGAGAATGTAATCAGGTTACCTCTATTATGTTGCTTCCTTAAGATTTTATATGATCTATGCTTAATTGAGATACAGCGCTCTTTTCAGCTATAAAGATGACAGCTACTTTATTAAGGTTTAAATCTGATTTCTTAATGATAGGCTGCTTCCTTTAAAGACTCTAAACCTGCACAACCTTCTTATGATGAAACCAGATCTGGCATGGCTGAGTCTGGTTCTGAAATACAGCCTGAGTGTCTCTGATGGGTACCAGCTTCACAGAAAGGTCCCTTGCTTTTGTTTCAGGGTAGGAATGTGAGGCCAGCGCTTAAAAAGAGAGCCACAGCATTCAAAGCCTGTGTCTAGAACTGGTCATGGTGGCGCATGCCTGTAGTCCCAGCTATTTGGTGGGTTGAGGCGGGAGGATCACTTGAGCCCAGGAGTTTGAGCCCAGCCTGGGCAACACAGTGAGACCCTGTCTCATATATTAAAAAAAAAAAAAAAAAAAGGCCTGTATCTAGAGGTATATAAGGATGGAAAATTATTTCCCTAAGAAAATTTAAACATGGTAGTTTCTGATACGGAAACATTCTCCTCTTGTATGTGTTGTATACATCCTTGACCAGTTGTAATAAATTAAAATCAATTCACCTTTTAGGGGCTTATGACGTCTTTCAAAATAGCAAAATCTGACAGAGGGAATCACTAATTTGAATAATAACGGCAGCATGTTTTTTTTTCTCCTTAAATCTAGAAAGACAGGATTTAATTCTTAATTTCTCAAGGCTTGTGATACACAGATTTTCTCAAATAACTCTTTTAAGAATTCATATTTATATGTACAATTTTTTAGGCATGTATCTATTTAGCCATTAAGTTCAAGTCCTTAAACACTCACAGGGACAGAGCAATAAATCTTCCCTCTGGGACCCCAGCCTAAGAGGGAGAAGTCGAGGGGAATGGAAAGAGAGCCACAGAACTGTTGTTTACGAAGCGCAGCTTCTGAGCCTGGGTCTCTCCGGTCCCGCAATATGTGTAATTATGTATTTCCCTGCAGCCGCTCAAATGCTCAGTCTCTTTGCCAAGTCAGCTATTCACACACTTTTTGGATATGGCATCAATTAAACTTGAGTTCTATGCCTTATGACGACCAAATTAATGGTTTGACAGCGGCTTTCTCAATAAACACTGCAAACTGGCCACAGTCGAAGGTTTAAAAACCATTTCTTTTCTGTTCAAAATTCTGACAAACATGTCTCAAGTAAGACTGGGTACAACTTCATTATCCTCCCTACACTTAATGTCTTTTTGTAAAGAAAGCTGTTTAATAACATGTCTGCTCTGTTTTCACAACTAAATTATTCCAGTTGGTCACACGTTCCAGTCTTCGGCAAGACACTTGTGTTACCAGAGATAAAAACATGAAAAAGGAAATATATTGCAGAAATCAAAAACCTTATCTACTTCTAGACTTTCTCTCTTTGCCATAATTCATTCAAGAAGGCCCCAAGAATAATTTTTGATGTAAACTCAGCTACAAACATACATCACTATGCTGATAAAAATCACAGGCTAAACTTATGAAATACAGTGACTTTCATTTCTTTAGTGATGTTAAAATAACTTTTTTCTAAGGTTCAACAGACACAAAAGATAAAAAGGGTTACCATTAATCCTTTAAATAATAAAGAAACAGAAGACGTCCCACAGATTAATTCTATGGTCTGAGGATGAACTTGTTAGATTGAGGCACTGAATTAATTTGATGAAGATACTGGAAATCATAAAACACACAGCATCAAGCCGATTCATTTAATACATCTTTGGGCACTTTACAACATAAATTATGTGGAATAACTTTTGGATTCTAAATTCTGGCTTCAGTAAGTTCAGTTTTCAGTTAACAAACATTCAGTGAGGACAACTCTGCAGGCTCCGTGCTAGGGAGTGAGGACACGGAAGCCAGTTCTTGGGTCAGTTAGTTCAGTATGGAGATGGAGGTGGGAGGGATGGGTGGGCCTCCAATGGATAAGTACAGCACAAAGGGGTATTCCTAGAGGCATGTGCAAACTCCTGGGGGGCAAAGTGAACACAGAGAGCCTGACACTGGAGCTGGGTCTTGAAAAATGAGCAGGCTGAGTACGGGGATGTGGAAATGTTTGTAAGTTAGAGAGGGGGTCAGGTTCGAAAGGCGTATTCCAGGCAGTGGGAACAGCACAGAATGCATCGTGTGCAAGTAGTTACAGTGACCACAGCCCAAATGTGAGATGGGAAACTATGGGCTATGAGGCTAGCGTGTCAGCTGCTTGCCAATGTCTGCAAAGGCTATGCTGGTCTGCATTTTATTCTGTAAGCCATTTCAAATTTTTTTTCTGGCTGAGAGTGGTGGCTCATGTCTGTAATCCTAGTACTTTGGGGGACTGAGGCAGGAGGATGGCCTGAGGCCAGGAGCTCAAGAACAGCCTGGGCAACATAGCAAGACTTTGTGTCTACAACTAAGTAGAGTTCCTTTGGTTCAACGGGAGGCCTTATGCCCAACCTTCCCCCACCACCCACCCCGTACCCCTGAGGTCTCTCTGAGATGCTAGAGTTCTGAGGAACACGGCTTAAAAAGCACTGCCATAGGGGACAGGGACTTAGGCAGTGTTTTACTGGTGCAGTGAGCCTCTTTGTTAAGGAAAAAACCTGAATCCTGCATCTAGTTCTTTCTCTAACCCTTCCACTCTAGCTTATCCCTTTATGCAACACAGAAGTGATTGCCTTTCATTTCTCAGAGACATGGAGAATTTATAAAATGTTACTGTTCAAAGCATCCTCAGTTCTTGGAGAGAAAGATGCTAGAACAATGACATGTTTATTGGCCGACAAGCTGAAGTGAGCGGGATTAGGAAGCAGATGTTTATCCAAAGGCAGAGGGAATCCAGCAACCTTGAGGCAAGGACCCCAGCAGCAGGCACTTTTCTCACAGCCTTTTGCAGGGTTGGAGGCCTCGCTGGGATGACAGGAATGGCAGGAAGGGAGTGGGGTGGCCTTCCTCCTTCCCCGTGTCCCCCTAAGTTCTCCCTTTTTGCCAAGCTGTAGGCGAATGAGTTGAACACACAGTCCAGCAGAGTTTGACAAAAAATTAAACACCCACCCATAAACGAAGCAATGTGGCATGTGCCCAGTCTATCAGCCCCCGTCAGCCCCTGTTTAGTCAGTCTTATCTCAAAAACTTGAATCGTATTATAAACACTTGCTGGCCTTTACATTTCTTATTGTTCCTTTTGAGTAAGTAATTCCTTATAACATCTGTTCTCAAATTTAGTGAATGTTGGACACGGGATTAATAAAAATTAGATGCTCAGTCTATACTCCCAAGTTACCGAATCACAATCTACTAGGGTGGGCCCTAGGTAACTGCATTTAACAGGCTTTGCAGATAATGCTTGTCTGTACCAGACTTTGAGAACCATTATCTTATAGCATTCTCTAGGCAACTAACAAACTCTTATATAGTTTAAATTTTTTTCTTTCACAGAGGAATTTCAGTGTGATCTATGTGCCCTTTTTGCCCCTTGATAGGATTGGAGTCCTAAAAATGATTAAGTGATTAATCTAAATGCTACACCCAATTACTTAACTGCAAAAGTATAATATGCCAAAATACATAACTGGACTGTATCTACTTTGATAATTTAAGCGGAGGAATGCCAACCCAGCAGAGATCTCTTCTGTAGGACCAGGCAAGAGTTTAATCATGAGCTGGTAGGTCATGCAGCTGCCAATAATCTAGGGGGTGCTGACACTTCCGGCATGATGGATATATCTAAATCTAGGCGTTCGCCGCCTTGGGAAATCCCCAACTTCCCTCCATCTCACAGGGAAGGAAGGCAGGTCCAGGTCTGACTGGTCAAGTCCCCCAAATGGGAAGGGGAAGGAGCCCAAAGGGAAATGAGGGCTCTGGTGAGTGCAAATTCCCAGCAGAAATCTGGCCCTGTGCCCCCAGCTCCCGGAGCTGGGCTGCTGAGGTCAGGAGGTGGGCTGCGAAGTTCTCTGCTGCCATCAAGACCGAACAGGATGGGGGCACATGTCAGGCTCTGGGCACCATAATACAATCCCGTTTGATTAAAAGAAATTTCTGGTAATGAATTAAAACAGACCCAAGGAAAAAAGGACACGGTGGCAATATATTCTCCTGGCACCCAGCACACAGAAGAGAAGAGAGGGGAAAGAGAGAAAGGAGACATAAATAAAAGGGACTACTCACTGGGGCTTTTTTCTTCAGCAAGGTCACAGGCACAGAGCAGGTCGGAATCGATTGAGATGGGTTTCTGCTTAATCCAAAACTTAGTGCTGGCTTTCTGATTCGTAACAGGGTCTATCTCTACTTTGTCTCCAGAGATACCTGTAAGCCAAGGTGAGGACACAAAAGAAACCACAAGAAGTAGAAGGTGTAAGTGATTTCAGGGCAATCATTTGACCCGTTTTATAAATCTGAAATTGCATGAACGTGAGTTCTTTCTTAGGGCTTTGGGGAATGCCACGGGCTTCCTGAGACAAACATACGGACACTCCAAATGGCACACACAAGTTGCACAGTCTGGTTTCCTGGGTGGGTGAGTTGAGGGTGGGGGAACCCCCCCAAACTATATGAGAAGGTATTAAGAAACAAGCCTTCTTAGATATAACATGGATCCAACACAGAGAGGCTATTTACAGCCTTACATTATCTCTATATGTAATGAAATAACTATCAGGTTTATTTAAAAAACAGTTTTGATTGGTGCTCTGAGTTGTTGTTCTCATTTAAGAAGATCTGGGGTGGACAGATAAATCTGTAACATCCCTATGTTTAAACAGCTAAGCTACCAATGAACAGCTTCTGATCTGAAAACAACTTTATACACTAAAAAGAATAAAATAACTCTTCCTTTCTGTGACACTAAATAATTATCCAACCTATATTTAAGGGAAGTCACGAGAGACTTCCTTACATAAAACCTTCCAAGTTCAAGTCTTGGAGCCTGGCTTCAGGCTGCAGAGGTCATTGCCCCCCTGCTGAGGGCGAGACTCGGCACTGGGTGTGAGCTTTACGCAACAAAGACTTTATAACAGGAATCCAGAATGTTCAATACTGGCACTTCAGATTTTATTTTCAGAGCTTAAAAGACAACATGTCGTACAGTGACCGGGAATAAAGGTGTTTGCAGAACAAAGGTAATGCCAGGTATGAGAGGGGCCCTGGAATAAGTGTGGAAATGCACAGCAACCGCTTTCCCAGTACTGCAGAGGAGTACACGCTCAGCTCGCCGCACACCACCTAGGCTAGATGTGCTCTTTTTCCTCTTTCGCTGAAAATTAAGGAATCTGTTCATGAAGTGAGACAAAAACCTTTAACATGCCTTCTATAGTGGGCCCCATATGGAACCTTAAAAGTAATTAATCTTTAGGCCATAGTTTAAAGGTCAGGGTCAAAGTGAAAAAAAGCAAAATGAAGATATAAGAAATAATTAAAATAACCAAATGTACAAAGTGAAACAGAAAAGACATAGTTAACATATTTCATCCTACGAATCACACTCAAATTTTTGAACAAAATGTGAGAAAACTTAGTAAGCCAAAAGCAGCAGCAGATAAAAGAAACAGTTCAATTAACCTCCCCCCAAAATAAAACACACACACGCCCCAACCACAGTCTGACAGCAAATTTAAAATTAAAAAAACAAATACAAACAAAATCCTACTGATTAGGTCTGCTACACGCTCCATTCATTTATATTTTAGTTTATGAATAAATAAATCCCGAATACCAGCTAGACAAAGGCAGAAGAAGAATGTGTGCAGACAGACTACAGTCGAGGCTCCTCTGCTGCCTCCACGGGAGACAATGCAGAGATGGCTGCTGTACCCTGGTCAGTACGTGTGGTCTTTGGTAGAGATGAACCACTGGTATTTTTACTAATCGAACGCTGGAATTTGTCATAGACCTATTTCAGGAACACCATATTTCAATTAGGCATAATGTCGTAAGTCCAGCTGACTCTGGAAGTTCAGGTCTAGATGATTTCAGGAGGGTGAGAATGTATCAGAAGACCAATTTTATTACATTTCAGTTAAAATAGATTACAACTACCCAGTTACACTCTTGCCTCCAATTTGGTCATTAATTGTTAAAGATCTGGACATTTCTATAGTTCCCTGAAGTACTGAAGCCATGGTTGTCGGGGGTGTGTGTGTGTGTGTGTGTGTGTGTGCGCGCGCACGTGTGTGTTCCCCTTCTTCTTATTTTGACATTTATAAAAGTCAAAATGAGCGGAGCAGAATAAATGTGCGTATCTCTTATGTGAAAATAAACCGTGCTCCACATTCTTTTCTCAGAAAGAATGCGGAAAAATATCATCACCAGAGACATGGTTTTAAAATTTTGTTCTATGCCCCTGCAACTCTTGAAGCTGTAGTCAGTCAATACTGTTAATGTACCTTGTTAATTTGATAGGATTTGTCAGGTAACTCCACTGGAAAATTATATAAAACTGTTCCAGATGAAAAGATGATAGTGACATGAATTAAAGTGATAGAACAATAGTGGAATATAAACCAGAAATGACACCCAAAGTGGCTGTTGATTTATTGCCGTACTGAGTTTGGTTCTGGGCTCCCATGTATATTAGTGCTACAAATCTGGGTCCATTTAGCAGAGGGATGCTCATACATACATCACCAGCTCCTGCTCCAAGCCAAGGTCACTCCCCATTGCATCAATCTTTTCAACAGAGCCTACTTCACAAAGCAGGACTTTTGTAACCATCTCAGATGTAACAGACTCTCGTCCTCTTTCATCTTTCTTTTATCATGTAAAGTACACTTTAACTTCTATTATTTTTATCTGCAAATTGTTACCGTATAGTTCATCCATTACCAGCAGTATCTCTGCATCAATTGCCTAAGCTCTGCACAGCCACAGAACACTTTCCCAATGACGTCCTTTCCTGGGGCTATTGTGCAGTTACCGTTCACAGAGGGGCACCCCAAGACCGGGGCTTGGGGATGAAGATGTAGGAGATGAATGCAATAGGCTCAAGATGGGCAGACAGGTGGAATATCATTTAAACAGTTGGTGTGTTCCAAAAAAGTTGCATGTGAATCAGATTTTTTTTTTTCTGAATTGAATCACATTTTCCCACTGACTTCTAGTTCCAGAGCTACTTTATCTTCATTTTAGATTGATCTGTAATTGGCAGGGGCTCCCAACACTTTAGTTTTAAGTTTCTCTGCCCTGTAGGCTTTCAGTCAAGTAGTTAATGATCTGTAAAACACTTGCCTGCCTAGAGGAGTCACTATTTAAAGGAACCTGTAGGGGAATCTTTCCTGATGGGAAAAATCCTTTTGTACATTAAATAATCTTACCCTCTTAATACTTGTGTGAGTCTCAGCTTCTTAAGGCAGCGCAGGCAGCACCGCAGCACCCTATCTGCTCCTGCCGCCATGTGTCAGCACTCAGCCTGAGGCAGTCCACGGGAGGAGCCCTCTTCCTGAGCACCCCCGGGAAGAGTGAACACCTACTGCAGAAAAGAGAAAGGAGGCCCAGAATCCAGCCTGGAGGCAAACAGAGGCCTCTCTGTCTTTGGCTTCGGAGCCCTCGGTAGTCTTCTTGGTTACAAGGAGGAGTTGGCTTGGTGGAGGGGAGATCAGTGAGGAAGCAGGCGCCACAGCCCAGGCCAGGGGCAGGGACAGTCGCGGCTGGGGTGCAGTGGGGATGAGCATATTAAAGACAAAAGAGTTAGGAGTAGGCAAATGGCTGCACACAGGGTGTGAGGGAGAAGGGAGTCAGAGAGGTTCCTGGGGCATCGCCGAGGTGATGAGGGGTGGGGGAAGAGGTTGTGGAAGCCAGGCTAGTGGGGTTGCAAGTGCGGAGGTTGAGTAGTACCCCACTTGTCACTGCCACTTCTCTATGCTAAGGGAAGTGAGTGGGTTGTGAGCAGAAGCAGCACTGTCTCCCTGTGAGCAGAGCACCAGGAGAAGAGGGCTGCTGCACACACGGTCCCTGTAGCTCAGACTCCATAAGGCAAAGGCCTAGGCCAAGAGCAAAGGTGCAACCCTGGTAGGCTCACTGCCGTTTCTGCTGCGGCAGGCTCGGGCACCAGCGATCATTCAGTACAATTTTCTCCTTAGGCCCAACAGGCATGACACCAGTTATAGACACCATTCACTGAGCACCTCCAGTATTAACATAACAGCTAACATTAACTGCCATCAACAATGTGCCAGCATGGTTAGAAATCCACTGTGTGCATGGACTCAAATCTCTTAATAACCTCATGAAGTTGGCTAGTATGTTCATCCTACTCTACTGACGAGGAAACAGAAACACAGTGAGGTCAAGTAACTTGCCCAAGATCACCCAGCTCAGAAGTGGCAAAGCTGCAATTTGAACTCAGGAAGTCTGGTTCCAGAATGTGTCCCCTCAGCCACTACACTATTCTGCAAGAACTGTGCTAAATGTTTCATATAACATATCCCAGGAGAGGGGAAGGTGCTTGCCTAGGTCAGGGAGCATCTAAGTGGAACAGCCACTGTCCAAACCCAGAGCTGCCTGGGTCTCAAGTCCCTGTTCTTTCTGCTCCTCTGCACAGCCTCAGCCGTGTCAGAAGATGTATTAATAATAAGGAGCTCTGTCCAAGCAGTCCTCCATCTCCTCTCTCAATTTTCACCAAGGAACAAATAAATGTTCACAAATGCCAATAAATGCACACATCTATTTTTTGTTCATACATGGCAAATTGGAGCATGAAATCCGATCAATATTCTTTCTGACCACCGAGCATAGTTTTGATTTCCTCGGCTAAAGTTTTTGCATAAAGTCATTTAAGGAATGGCAGAGGCACTCCTTACAGTGTCACGTATGCACTGTTTTAAGTAATTCAAATTATAAATGTATTTCCAAGGAAATAAGAGAAACTGGCTTTTGTTACATTGACATTTCTCCAACTTAAGTGGCCAGTAATAGAGGAATAGTTGATCCAACAATGATGAAATACAAGATAACCATGAAAAGTTTTGACTAGAAAAATCCTTATAACACAATAGTAAGTGAAAAGGACAGGAAAACCATTTATAAAAAAAGATGTCAAAAGGACGTGCTCCAAAAACTGCTGCCAGTGGCCAACTCTGGTTAGTAGAATTATATCCTTTCCTTTTCTGTATTTTTTCCAAGATAAACATTTCACCAAAAATAAAAACAAACATCACTTTGAAAGCTGACACTTTTTGATTTCCACTTCAGAATTCAGTATCCTTTCTCGACTGTTAAAATGTGGGGAAGGATAAGTATGCTGAAGTCTTGATAATGGTGAAGTGATCCTCAGTGAAAGAATGCTTCCTTCTAGCAGTTCTTCAGCAGAACTTTTTTTTTTTTTTTTAAGCAGAATTTCTTTAACAGAACTTCTAGCAGTTCTAGTGGTATGCCAGGGGTTGCGCTGCTGGGAAGGGCTCATGAGCTACACTACACCCAACCTGGTGCCCCTCTCAAAATTGGAACCTGGCAGGCTTCTTTCCAGCTCAGGCAGGTGGGGAAGAAAAGAGCACCGGGGCTGGCCGGGAGCAGCCAGGGTCAGCCCCTTCTCTTGGAAACAAGGGAGGCAGTTTGTCTCCCTTACCGGCTGTCTCCCCTAACCACTTATCCACAGCCATCCGTCATGACCTTTTCATGCTCCCACTTCTGACAGCTTCCAGATACAGTGAGTCAAACTTCACTGGAAGCAAACTATCACACCAACTGTCAAAGGCAGAAAACATTGCCTGATTGCTGTCCTACATCAACGCCAGCATATAAATCCTTCCTTAACAAGACAGCTCAAAATAAACAAAAACGCAACTCTAATGTGTATACAGCTCTCTGGGGAAACTATTTGTGCAAGCCTTTAGAGTTATCACAAGGAGACCCTTGTCTGCTTTAACTAACCAAGATTTCCATAAAAGGAAATTAGCACCGCGTAGCATCTTTTTCTAACACAGACTGAGCGCCCACTCTGGGTAGCCCCCACACTAGGTCCTTTTGTGTACAGCGGCTTATTGAGAGCTTAGAACACCTCTAATCAGGAAGGCACTATTAGCCTATCTTACATTTAAAGAGGGGGCTCAGGGGTAGGAAATCTGCAGTCAAAAAGTCCTCTGTTCAAATGTCAGCCTTCCTACTTCCTAACTACGTGACTTGGGAAAAACTTCTATAAAACGGAGATGATGATAATACACATAATAATAGATACCTCAAGTGCTTGTTGTGAGAATTAGGTGAAATAAGGCATGACAAGGGCTTGGAATTGTGCCTGATACATAGCTAGCGACGAATATTACCCCTTCTAATGATTATTATCAGAAGTCAGGCACTGGGTTAAGGATGTGACATAGACTCAGTGATGAGGGTCGAGTCTGGGGAGCTCAGGGAGCCACGAGAAGGAGGTGAATAAAGGACCTGCCTGGCTCTGGAATTGGAGGGCGAGAAGAATTCTCCCTGGGACCTTCTCTACATCCCAGTCTTGGGAGCACCAGGATCCAGTTTGGGAGACAATGCCTTCATCCCCACAAATCCCCCCAGTAACCTCCCACCACCAAGTGTCACTGGGCATATCTCCTCCTCACAACCTCCAAGAGTTCAATTCAAATCAGGAAGAATGTTCTCAGACCTGGAATGTGGAAACTTTTGTGCTAGGGAATCCTCATCCTACTGGGTCTCCAGGCCACAAATTTGGAGGCCCTGATTATGCTGGCACATCCCCACTGGTGTTATCCTGGGCAAAGTCACTGCTCCCTTGGTGAGCCTGATCATTCTCCTCTGTAAAATGTACTAGCCTATGGTGAATCAAATTAGTAAACTGGAGAGCTTGGGTTCAAGTCCAGGTCTAGCTGCCTGGTGAGTTCTGACTTGCCAGCTGTTTCCTATTGTCCCAGAGGAGACTGCTTGACTCTTGGGAAGTACAACCTCCCCTATGGTACTCTTAAAATACCCCCTTAAAAAAGCTAAAACACCACTTTGGCAAAAATTAAGGCACTTAACAATTCATGTCTTAGTGTATTTCCTGTTATTGTTTATTTGCTCAGATATCATAAGCTGTGGTTCATTCATCAATTTCCTACAGCTTTGAATCTAAGGCTACAAACGTCCCACTGCTGTTAAATCCTGGAGCAGCTTTTTATACAATTCTACAATCCTCTTGTCTTCAGGTTACCTAGAGCCTATGAAAGCCTGGAAAAGCCCCCAGGGAGTGCCACTGAACAACTCTTCGCCAGAGTGGATTTTGCTGAATATATACAGCCAATCGATAGCATCCACAGAGCAGTCAGGGAAGTCTTTGAAACTTGTCTGAATTTACACACAAGATCAGACACACAGGCTGTTTGGGCTTAATGAGACCTTAGAGATCACCTAGTCTGGGGTTTTCATTCTCCATATGAAAAAATTGAAGCTCAGGGCTGGGACATGACTTGTCTGGTGTCACCCATTAATGACAGAGCTGTAACCATAATTCATATCCCCATACTACCAGGCCAGGGCTTAAACAGACCAGCTCAACTGCCATGCAGGAGTACTGCATATTCACACACTGATCAAAAGCATTACAATAAAAAAGCGCTGTCTCCAGCAATTTAAGGCACCCAAAATAGATGACAAAACCATATTTCAGGTCACAACTAAAATGAAACCCAGTAGAGCCTTACTTTCTTGAGATCAAGTGGAGTTCTAGGCCCCAGGATCACTGGTTTCATTCAAAGTACTAACCATTTTGAAACGGTTTGGGAACCACAGCTAAAAGCTGCCAATTCCAATATGAGGTCAGTAAGAGACTCAATGACAAGTCCGAGTGTACCTGACTAGACTGTTAGGCTTGGCACGCAAAACAAGGAGTGGCCTGGACACGAACGAATGCAGAGCAGCAGTCAGCACAGGACACGGCACCAGGGCAGAGCTTATGAAATCAGACCTGGGACTGTTTAATCCCAGAAAGACTTGTCTTTGAATGAGTGCTAAGTTCTCTCTGCAGAGAAGGCATTTACAAAGATTCTGCACTAGGACAGTTAGATCACCAAACTACTCTCTCAGTAAATGGATACCTCAGGTGAGCCTATGATGTCAGCTAGGAAGCAGCAGGCCCTAAGAGAATTTACAGTATCACTTGTAGAGTGGGGAAAACCTGATCTTCCCCATGTTCAGGCCCTGCTGTGCTGTTGGAGCTCAGGTGCCAAAGATGAGGAAGTGATTAAAGGAGCACAGAACTCTGGATGAACGCTCATGAATCCGACTTCCATTAATTCCATCATGCCAGTGCTTCTCAACTTCTTCCAATTCTCAATTCTTTCTCAGCCACCTGAGGAACCTGACACATTGTCATTAATAACCCTGGGTTACTCCATAGGAATTCTCAAAAGGGTGGCTCTGGGAGCAGGGAGCCGGAGGAAGCTAGGCCTTAAGAAAAAGCCCACAGTGTTTCCAGTATTACCAGTTAGGTGATTTTTCCCTAAGCCAATCACTGCATTTAGTGCAAAAGCGGTAACGGAGTTTTCTGGAGGCAGTCTTGATAGCATGCATCCTCTGCCTCATCAGTTCATTAATATAAGTCAATTCCAAAGTTTGGTTCAGGAAATGCTGTCACAATAGGGACTGAACAATCATTTAATATCAGAATTGCCATCTTCAAATTACTGAACGGACCCAGGGATTTCTGAATTAAATGTGACGCACGCCTCCTCCTGATTGTGTCTTGGAATGGAGAGGGGCACCTCCTTAGTGTTCAACGGGAAAGTGAAATGGAAACATGGAAGATCAATCCACTTCCTAAGAACACGCATGTTCAGATTATGTGATTACTTGAACTGTACTCCACAGGTACCCCACTGGAAACTAACAAGGGAAAATGTTTTATTCATGCGGCCACCCAGAACCATGTTTAGCCTGAGAGTGAGCCTGAGGAGTGAGGCAGTCCAGGCCACCGCTGCTGCTTTCACTCACTATTGTGCTGTTACCGTGTTTCTTAAGTTTGCATGTTGTATACTTAAAAATAACACCATAATAAAGTCTTCCTTTGAGTGCCAGCCTGTGGTTATTGACTAGTGGGTTAAATAATAACTGCGGTAGGAAAGACAAGGCAGGGAAGACAAGAAATGGCAAATATGCTGCCTGTCATCATGCTCAGGCCCAGGGCAGACATTTTTAATCAATCACAGAGTTTCTTTATGTTGCCCTCAGACACAGCTGGAGATGCTGCCTCAGCATAATGCTCTGGGAAGCCGTTATAACTTGACTGGAGCCAGCTGAGGAGACGAAACCTTTTTGCCTTCTCTAGGACATGTGGTATTGTACTTGATATTTTCATAAAGAACTACCATAATCACAAGTCTTATGATGATACATACTGGATAGTTTTATGAAAAGATAATGGAAGTAACCATGGAACCTTTTGGTAGAAGTTATTTTCTATCATTTATCTATAAATCCTATATGGACTCTGTATATCTTATACAGAATTATTTTATTAGGTTATAGATGCGATGCTGATAGGATGGAATTCATGGTATCTTACGTGTTCAGTAACAGATCCCTTCGGTGACATGGGAAGGGTCTACACTGATAAATGAGGCAAACCAAGTGAGTACAAGTGGTGCAAATATCAAACCACTTCTCAGCGTGAGACTGCATCAGAAAAACCAGGTTGACCTGCCCAGTCAGTAAAAACAAGCTTGGACAAAGAGATAAGGGGTAAGAAAGTCCTTTCAATACTGTGAGTTTGTGTCCCCTAAACACCACAATCTAGGGGTGATATTGAGCCAGCAGGCCTGGAATGAGGCCAGGGACTGGGTGACTCTGATATATGTTCAGGGTCAGACCCACTGCCCCGAGGTGCTCTGCATATAAGAGGTGTTCACTGTGGGGATGTCTTGGCCCTGTCTGCCATGGTTCTTGCATTGGTTTCTGTGCTTTCCCTTGGCTGGTGCATTGTAATTTAGCTTCTGCCAGCCAGCCAACAAATACTTATTGATAATATACTATGGGTTTCTTAGATTGTGGCTGCATTCTCCGCTTGACCCGTTCTGTTTCAATGTTCCCCTAACTTACTTCCCCCTACCAGCCCGTTTGGGTGGCACATATCTCAGTGTGCAACCTCCCTCAAGTGGTTAGGCACACAGGATCAGGTATATGGAAGACCAAGTTAATGGAAATAACCTCAACTTGGTAGAATCTCAAGTAAGGCTACACTTGAAGGACATCTGTACTTTTTAGGACTGACAGAGGGGAAGCAGACAAGATGAAATATTCCAAGAATGTTTTAGAGAAATACAGGAGTGGTTTGGAATGATGACTTTGGTAAGATTCTGGGCTGGTAGAGCAGGAATGGCAAAGATATTTCAATTTAAGAATTACCTTCAATTGATGGGTAGGGGTTGCTTATAGGACTGTGTTGGAACGAATTCTGAGGTTAGGTCCGGGCCCAGAGGGAGGAAGTGCACTGGCTGATGAACAACATCTAAAGTAAAGAGGAGGAAGGTATCACAGCACATGCACATTCATCTCCAGATACTAGGGGCGGGAGAAGAGCAGGAATATGCACAAGTTTAGGAACGGGCCAACTAGAAGTAATCACTTCCGTTTTGCAGTTGAGTTATTTTTTCTTTATATATATAAATTTAGAGACAGGGTCTTGCTTTGTTACTCAAGCTGGAGTACAATGGCACGATCCTAGCTCAATGCAGCTTTGAACTCCTGGGCTCAAGGGATCCTCCTGCCTCGGCCTCTTAAGTAGCTAGGACCACAGGTATGCGCCACCACACCCAGCTAAGGTTTTTAAATGTTTTGTAGAGACAGGGTTTTGTCATGTTGTCCAGACTGGTCTTGAATTCCTGGCTTCTAGCAATCCTCCCACCTTGGCCTCCCAAAGTGCTGGGATTACAGATGTGAGCCATCCTGCCCAGTCTGGGGGTGAATTATTAATGACACCTGTGGATTGGCACCTGTGGTATGACAGATTGGGTCTGGCGTATGGGACTGAGTTTCTGCCTCAATTCAGCTGGAACTCTCCGTATATCTGATGACTGAGGTGTGGGAGAGTTGGTACTAACAGCTAGGTACCTCTCAACACAGTGGTTTACATAAACCACGTTCTTCCAAACTCCTCCAAGCCTCAGTTTTCCCAGTCATGAAGTGGGAACAACAATATCAATGTGCTGTGTAGATTAGATGAGGTTATCAGGGAGAAAGCTCTTGGTGTATTGTAAGTTGTCATAGTTCCACAGAGAATTAGCACAGTGATTCGCATCCAAGGCAGAGCAGTTAGGCTCAGGACTCAACCTCAGACAGTCTTGGATTCTTATTCCGGCTTGATTACTTACTAGATTTTTCCTACACCCCAGTTTCATCATATAAAAAATGGTGATAAAATCAGTACTATCTAATAAGAGTGCTTTGATTTCAGGTGCCAGTGCATGCAAAGAGAACAATTAGCAAAGTGCTTGGCACACAGTAAGCACTTGATAATAACTGCTTTGTAAAAATTCTATTTCTCATTACTATTATTTTAAAAGACCAGAGCTGTGTCATATGTTTCATTAATGGGGTTTTTCGGTCATAGAAAAGTCTGGTGGAGGCCGGGCACGGTGGCTCACGCCTGTAATCCCAGCACTTTGGGAGGCCGAGGTGGGTGGATCACCTGAGGGCAAGAGTTCGAGACCAGCCTGACCAACATGGGGAAATCCCGTCTCCACTAAAAACACAAAAATTAGTGAGCGTGGTGGTGCATGCCTATAATCCCAGCTACTTGGGAGGCTGAGGCAGAAGAATTGCTTGAACCTGGGAGGTGGAGGTTGCAGTGAGCCAAGACTGTACCATTGCACTCCAGCCTGGGCAACAAGAGCGAAACTCCATCTCCAAAAAAAAAAAAAAAAAAGTCTGGTGGAAAATCGATTTAAGTTTGGGTCTTGCAGGTCAAAATTTGAGTCTCTCATCCCCGACTTTCTCAGAAACAACTGGAACAGAGGCCACTACCACCCATCAGAAGACAAGCAACTGTGGTGGCACTGCACAGCCTGGGGATTCTGATCCTCAGCTGCGGCTCTTACTACCACTAATTCAGCGTGGATGAGTGGTTTTCTGTGGAATCAGCAGGGATGCTGGGCAAATGCCACACACTTACTTTCCACTTAAAAGAGGTTGCCACAGGGGCCAAGTGAAATCTCTGTTCTGATTGACACAGGATGGACAGGTGGAGGTGACCATCCATCAGTGTCAGGAACGACCTGAAGCACCTGGCTAGTCAGGTGAAATAAAATAAATTATTTACCCGTCTCAAAATCCAGCTGCTCACTTGAATACTCATACAGGGTGTGCTGTTTGCCTCCCTACTCTTGGCAGTAGAACGTCTCAGGAAGAAAGAATTTCTGGATTGCTAGGTGTGGGTTTTTGTTGTTGTTAGAATGTGAGAGTGATATCTGCTTTGT
Source organism: Gorilla gorilla gorilla (assembly GCF_029281585.2). NCBI lineage: Eukaryota > Metazoa > Chordata > Mammalia > Primates > Hominidae > Gorilla > Gorilla gorilla. The sequence continues at coordinate 121,854,581 of NC_073237.2, forward strand.
AAGGAGGGAGAGAGGGTCTTCAATTACATATCTGTGTAATCTACGTGGGATGGGAAAATGGGTTTATTTATTCAGTGCATGATATAACACTCATGGGCAGTCTGTCTGATTGTCACAAAATTCCTTAGGACTAAGTAATGAAATTTCTGATTATAATGATAAAGACTGAACTCTGAGGACAGAAACAAATGTTCTGACATCATCTCTTTTAGAAGCCCCTCTGAAATGCGACTCTACACCAGAGGGTGCCATGTGTGTCACTGGAAGCATTCCAAGCATTCAGAAGTGACGCCCCAGCCTCCAGTCGCCTCACTTCCAACAACCAGGGAGATACTTGCATGACTGTCATCATTCACGTCTACCTGACAAGTCTCCATTATGGCCACAAGTGGAACTTTGCCAGGAGAGCCACCCCCTGATCTAAGTGATCTGGTTTAATACTTTCAAGATGGTGGACCTGGAGAGAGGGCAATAGGCAAAATAAATAATAATGACAATGATAATAACACTACGATAAGCTACTGCTTAGAATATGCCTCTATGGGCCAGGTGCGGTGGCTCACGCCTGTAATCCCAGCACTTTGGGAGGCCAAGGCGGGTGGATCACAAGGTCAGGAGATTGAGACCATCCTGGCTAACATGGTGAAACCCCGTCTCTACTAAAAATACAAAAAATTAGCCGGGCGTGGTGGCAGGCGCCTGTAGTCCCAGCTACTCAGGAGGCAGAGGCAGGAGAATGGTGTGAACCTGGTAGGCGGAGGTTGCAGTGAGCCGAGATCGCGCCACTGCACTCCAGCCTGGGTGACAGAGCGAGACTCCATTTCGGAAAAAAAAAAAAAAAAAAAAAAAAAAGAATATGCTACTATGGGCCAGACACTTTCATAGAATGTTAAAAGGTAAACATTATTATCCCCATTTCATACATGGTGAAAACTAAGATTGAAAAGGGAAAAGGCTTGTCCAGGTGACACTGCAGGTAAGTGGCAAGGCTGGGATTCAAACTCAGTGCTGACTGACTGCAGAGCTTGGGCTCCTCCCACAAAGCCTTTTGTGGACTTTTTCCTTTGAAATAATTTACATGTCAGGCTCTAATGAATTAGTTTGTCTTTTTTGCCTTTGCAAAAAAGTGGGGAAAGAAGCCCATGATCTTGGTTATCATTCCAAGGCAGCGCTTTTCACACTGGGGAATGAGCAGGGATGGATTTGCTGATGATGCTCACCTGGGCCCTTGCTTTGACCCTCTGTCTTGACCACAGTTGGGCTACTTATTGGGCTTCTTTTTTTCCTTTGAGACAGAGTCTAACACTGTCGCCCAGGCTGGAGTGTAATGGCGTCATGACAGCTCACTGCAGCCTTGACCTCCCAGACTCAAGCGATCCTCCCACGGCAGCCTCCTGAGTAGCTGGGACTACAGGCAGGCACCACCACACCTGGCTATTTTTGTATTTTCTGCAGAGATGGAGTCTCACCATGTCACCCAGGCTGGTCCTGAACTCCTGAGCTCAAGTGATCTGCCCACCTTTGTCTCCCAAAGTGCTGGGATTACAGATGTGAGCCATGGCACCCAGCCTACTTATTGGGCTTCTTAAAAGTAGGCCCATTCAGAAAAAGCAGGCCCTTTGCTATTGGGCAAGTACTGCAGCTAAACACAAACTGGATGTTTGAGTGGCATTCTTACTTTCATAAACTGAAAGTGTGGCCAGGCGTGGTGGTTCACGCCTGTAATCCCAGCACTTTGGGAGGCCGAGGTGGGTGGATCACTTGAGGTCAGGAGTTTGAGACCAGCCTGGCCACATGGTGAAACCCCATCTCTACTAAAAATACAAAAAAATTAGCTTGGCATGGTGGTGGGCGCCTGTAATCCCAGCTACTCAGGAGGCTGAGGCAGGAGAATCACTTGAACCCAGGAGGCAGGGGCTGCAGTGAGCTGAGATCAAGTCATTGCACTCCAGCCTGGGCAACAAAAGCAAAACTCTGTCTAAAAAAAAAAAAAAAAAAAAAAGAAGAAGAAGAAGAAGAAGAAGAAAGAAAGTGTACACACAGAAAAAGTGCACAAATCATGAGTATATATACCATGACTTTTCCACAAAGTCTACAGACCCATGTAATCAGCACCCAGATCAGAAAACAGACCCTTTCCAGCTTCCCAGAAGCCCTTCTCCAGCCACTACAACCATTTTACCTGGAATAACCAGTATCTTTACTTCTTACATAAGATTATTTCCTTGTATTTGTGAATGTCATATAATAGAATCATATAGTATGTACTCTTTTATTTATTTTTGAGAACTGGCTTCTTTTTGATCAGTCTTATTTCTGAAATACAGTAGGAAAAACATCCCCAGGAGGAACAACACTGAATGACTTTATGATTTAAGAATCAACACTAAATAAGCAATTTCACCACTTTAGATATTTAAGGTTTTTATGAGGAAGAAGAGCTACAGTTAAGTCCTCACTTATTGTCATTCATAGGTTCTTGGAAACTTCAACTTTAAGTGAAATGATGCACATAATTTTGTTCAATGTCGTTTTGTTATAATGTTGATAAGGGAAAAAAATGAGTTTTGTTATATGTCATTTCACTTAAAGTTACAGTTTCCAAGAACCTATGGATGACATTAGGTGAGGACTTCATGCAGAGGGGAAAAAAAGGTGGGGTCTGTTTTGGTTCGAAGTTACTGAGTGCTGTCTCATCTGATCAGCCTGCTAGAATCACCATCATCTTAGCAGCTAATGCTCACTGGGCACTTGCTAGAGGACAGGCGCCTAAGTTCTCTGCACGTGCTGCGGCATTTCATCCTCACAGTTGAAAAATTATCTTTATTTTTACAGATAAGGAAACTGGGGCTCTGCATCATTTGCCGGTGGTGATACAGCTAATAAAAGAGCAGGGTTTGTACCTGGGCCTCTGACTCCTGAGTGAGCCCTCTGAGCACTACACTCTACTGCCTCCCAACTAACAGCTCTCACATAGGGAAGTTTACAACTGCAGGCCCCGTACTCAGTGCTTTACATGTGGGATTTCACTCGTTCCCCATAGCAACCCTGCGTCATTGGTACTACTGATATTCCCATTCAAGCAGGATAGAATTGAGGCTCAGAAAGATTAAAACACTGGCTTAAGGTTACATGGCTGTCTATTGATAGAGCACAATTTAAACCATTTGTGATTCTCTTGCCCATCTCTTAATCACTAAGCTGTATTGTCAGCATATTGGAAATTCCTGTCAGTCAAGTTGGAAAGGAACATGTGAGGAGATTTTTGAGGCCTCTTAGGAGTTAGCCAGGTTCAAACTAATGCCAACATTAGAAAAGATTTTATTATGACAAACATACAAAGCATTTGTGAGAAACATAAAATAAATGAACCCTAAGAGTTAAAAGGAGACGCAGGAAGAGATGGTGTGGCAGAGACAGGGTGCAGCTCAGCTCCCTGACTGGGTGAGCCTGGCATCACTACCCATTCTTCCTCTCCCTCGGCCATTACATGGGAGACCCTTTGTTAGGGAGCAGGTGCACTTGAGTTGGTCAGACCAGGGTTTGCTCCTGGTACCACCACCTAACCACTGTGTGAGTTGGGCATGAGACTTGACTGCTCTGTACCTCATTTACCCCCTCTGTTAGATGGGGACAGTAAAAATACCCCACCTGTTAGGTAGTTAAGTAGTACATGTAAAGCACTTAACACAGTGACTAATACACAGCAGACACCTATAAAAGGCAGCCATGATGATGATGATGATGATAATGATGATGTATTAATAGTATGTTGCTTACTATGACACTTTTCCTACTCCTGTTCGGTTTAAGTCAAAACAGAAATTTAGCACATAATTAGAACAAATTAATCCCAAATATTAGTTGAAAGTTCCAAATTATATGACGAAGATCCAAATATACCTTCTGAGACATTAAAAAGCTTCCTGAATAAAGGCCTGAATGAATAAGCAATGAGTTAGCTGAGTAAGAACAGGCAGGTGGCACCGTCACAAAGCAGTTCTAAGGATAGAAGGCAAGAGAATTACAGAATGAAAAGAATTATGGAACTTCACCGAAGTCAATCAGTTTGAAAAGAGTCTCAAGTTAATTCTATTTCTAATCTTCTGCTTCATAAAAAAGAAGACAAGACAGAGCACTCAAGTGGGAAAAAGGATGTACTTCAAATTTCATTGTTTAAACATTTTCTCAGAAAACAAATTACTTTTAGTCATTCAGGTCACATAAAAGTTGTATGTTGTTTCTTTCCCCATTTCTACACTGACTGCTGACACGACAAGCCAGCTCATCACCTGCTCACACACTTACCTAGCTGTACGTCAGTTGTGAATCGCAGTCTGTGGATCATGCTGACTTTGAATGACTTGTAATGGTGGCTGCTAAGCATATCCTGTACTGTGGCTATGTCAATTTGCGAATCCTCCTCAAAAACCCCGTCTGCCCTTGAACCTGGGGAGGAAAAGGCAGTTTAGCACATAAAGATACATGAGGCTTGGCAAATGGTGTCTGCTTAAAATGCTTTGGGATAAATTAAAATAATATGGGCTATTTAATTTGGAGAAGAAAAGGCTGAGCGATGACTTAATAATGCCATTCCAGTAAACAGAGAATGGTAACATATTAATCATTCAACAATTAATTCCACAAACACTATGGCAGGTCCTTGGCTGGGCAGCAGGGATACAAGGATAAAAAAATTCCTGCTTGCTCTTGGCAGGAAGCTCAGTCCACAAGAGTGAGTCAAAAGCACAAGAGCATGGGTGGTGTTAGCGGTGTCACGGGTCTTGTTTTTTTTCTAAATGTGATTTTCCTAATCACAAAAGTAATCCACATTCCTTGAAGAATCTCTGTCCTTTCCAAGATTCTCAAAATGTCTTCTTTACTGCCTCTCACCCTGCGCCCCACAGCCTCCATGTGGGATTTCACTCGTTCCCCATAGCAACCCTGAGCCATTGGTACTGATATTCCCATTCAAGCAGGATAGAATTGAGGCTCAGAAAGATTAAGACACTTGCTTAAGGTTACATGGCTGTCTATTGATAGACATAGCTGTCTACTGACAGAGCCCCCACTGGCTCAGGAGGCACCTGCTAGTGCTTGAGTGTGACAGTCTCATCACTGGCCTCCTGGTCACCAGGTTCTTCCTCTGCAGTCCAGCCGCCACAGGCTTTCTGATCCATCTGTCTAAAGGTTGGATCATTCATTCATTCACCAAATGCTCAGAGAGCACCCTGTGCATGCTAAGTACTCTGATATGTGACACTGGAGACAGATAAGAAGCCTGGTGCTCAAAAATCTTCCCTGGCTCCACGGCCTCCTGAATGAAGAACACTTTTTTAGCCAGGCAATCAGGGCAGCCCATAATGTGCCTGAAACATACTAATATTCTTCTCACTTCTCACACATGCCTTCTCTCAGCCCTCTCAAACCCCTCAGACTGCACAGTGCTTCAGGCTTTTATAATTCTGGGCCTTTGCTCATGTGCTGCCCTTGGCCTAGAACAGCCCTCTCATCTTCACCCAGACCTGTTGAAATCCCTCCACCCCTCCCTAGGCTAGCTCAAACTCTACCTCTCCTGTGAAATCTTTTCTGATGGTTCTTCTGGAAGCGAATTCCATAAAAGTTAGCTTATACTGGACCCTGGAGCCCGACAGCTGTGGCCGCAACTCCTAGCTCTGCCTCTAATTTGCTGTATGATCTTGGGCAAGTGACTTTATCTCTCTGAATTTCAGTTTTTGCCATTCATATCAAAATTTAGGTAAAGAATACGTATGCTTCATAAGAGCAGTGACTATTTTTCTTCTAGTGTCAGGGTGGATTATATTCAGCCGTGCGCTAGAATTGCTTAGTGGTTGCTCTGTCCTAATCTGGAAGCTTTGTGAAGGTCAGGAAAGTTTCTTACTCATTTTTATATCTTCTGCAAGCAGTAAAGGCAACTGGTATGCTCTCACTAAATTTTGCTAGATAAATAATAGCTAGTATACATGAGTGCTTACCATGTGCCAGGCTTGGTGTTAAGCATTTCACACGTTACTGCATTGAAGGTCTTATAATTTTCCATATTACAGATGAGAACTCTGAGGCTTTGGGAGGCTGTCACATGCCAAGGTTACACTAAGCAAAGTTAAACTATCTCTCAGTCCCTGGACTTTGAAATCTGGACTTCTGCAGATGCAGCTGTTGGTGCCATCACCAGTGCAGGGGGTAGAATGGGTTGGGAGGGGAGGAGCCTGTCTCGCAGAGGCTGACCACAGTAGGGTGCTCTAGGCCTCGTGTTGAGCACTCAGAGACAGTTCCACAGGGAAACCCAGGGAGAACTCTTTGGGATGGAGTTGGGGGAATGGAAAACTCTAGATTTGGGTATAAAACTGGAAAATTTTGTAACAAACTGGTAGCCTGACAATGATATGCTTTTCCTTCCCACAGTTACTGCTTATGGGGCAAGTATTTTAAGTCAAAGTTGGTGTCTGATGCTTTCACAGTGAACTCATTTATTAGGAAATTTGTGTTCTATTTGCAAACACTACAGTAATTCCCAACCTGGACCATCCCAGCACCCACAATAGTACTTTCCTTCAGTAAGGACATGACCTCGCCCTTCACTGAGTGCCTCTGGCAGAATCCTATCTCAGAGCCTCTTGCACATGCTGTCCTCTCTGCCCAGATCACCCTTCTCCCCATCTCACTCTCTCCCGGCCCCTCCCTGTTTTCCTCCTGAAGAGCAGAGCACCAGTGACACTCCAGGGAAGCCTTCCCCGGCCGCAAGCCCCCGGCACTAGTTTGGCTCCTTCTGTCCCCGTATCCTGCATTTTTCTTCAGAACAGTTATCACAGGGAGTAAGTGCCTGTCTCTGCCATTAGACTATAACCCCAAGAACACAGGGACTGCTTTCTCACCACTGCAACTCAGACACTGCCAGTGCTACCACTCAGAGGATAAAGCAGAGCTCAATAAACATGTACTGAATGAATACCAGGTGCCATGTCCACAGGAAGGTGAGGGTCAAAGAGACAGAGTGACTTAACCAACATTGCACCTCCAGGACACTGCAGAGCTTCACTCCACATCTGCAAGGGCCACTGGGTAGCCCCTTTCCTTTCTTTGCAGCACCTATGATTTTGGACAGAGATGCCATGATCCTGATTACCACTCTCTCCTGGGTAATACTGAGGCTGGTTAGGATTTGGAGTTTCAAATAATCATTCACTTTTTCCAGTCTTCATTTTTACTGAAACATAACTGCCAAAACATGTTTTATTTCTATTTTAGAACTTCTGATACATGAGAATTGCAGAGAATTTTGGTAAAATATTAAAATCATTTAATGTTTTAAAAATCATTTCAAGTCATCTTTTCTGAGAAAATGCTATTATTAGATACAACTTAGCTCTGAGCTCAAGAACTTCTGTTTGCTTTACTAATTAGTGTTTTCTAAATATTGCAGGTATTTGATTTGGAAAGCGGTAACAGCTCATTATGCTAAAATGCCAATTACTAAAAAAAAAAAAAAACCCACACTTAAGATTTTTACATTTTATGATGTTGGATTAAAACCAATTTAAAAATTACTATAACGTGACATATAATTTTTTACTGAGCAATTTCAATGCCAGCTGCTAATAAAGCATCTTAGCTATAAATGATAATTCAGATGCTTTTAGATAAAGTGGTGCATAAATATGGCTGGAAATTGATTTAGCTTCTTACAGAAGCTACTGAAGAATGACATATTTTGTTTAATACACCAGCTAATGTAGTCCTAAAAGCTCAAACAAGTGCCAGTTTTCACTCCTAAGTTTGCTGTGGGAGATTAATGAAAACTTTATATTTTGCTGAAATGTTAATAATGGGCAGATGAGATGATAGGATTTTAGTAGAGGTCTTAAAGCTATGAAATAACCAGCAAGGCTTGTCAATATCCTTGTATTAATTTTGTACAAGACTTACATAGCTGGAGCTGGCTCAACACACTAATGCTTCTTGCATTGACCTTCTACTCTCTGATAGTGTAAATTCATATCCCATTTGAGGATTTAAGTCCCCCTGATACCTGGGGGAGTTCTGAGCCTTGCCCCAACTGACAAGGGGCATGTCTGTGTTTATGATCAGAAGGATAACAGCACCTGAGGGAGTACAGAAGGAATAGTCCTGTACTCGCCTCCAATTCACACTGCTTACTCCAAAGCAGGTTATCTGATGAATGGGATCAACTTCTGGTTTTGGAGTTCCAGTGTCATTTCTTTCTTTCTTTCTTTCTTTTGAGACAGAGTTTTGCTCTTGTTGCCCAGGCTGGAGTGCAATGGGGAGATCTTGGCTCACTGCAACCTCTACCTCCCAGGTTCAAGCAATTCTCCTGCCTCAGTCTCCCAAGTAGCTGACGCCTGGCTAATTTTTTGTATTTTTAGCAGAGATGGGATTTCGCCTTGTTGGCCAGGCTGGTCTCGAACTCCTGACCTCAGGTTATCCACCCGCCTCGGCCTCCCAAAGTGCTGGGATTACAGGCGTGAGCCACCGTGCCCAGCCTCCAGTGTCATTTCTCAAAGTAGGCTCAGGAGTACCACTTGTTGGGGGGGTCATGTCTATTGTATATGCAATGGTGCAACCACTTCTCTGCCCATGCCAGGAGTATGCTAGACGGTGGGGGACACTGGTGAGGATAAAGCAGGGTTCCTGATCTTCAGGAGCTTACAAATTAGCTATAGGCCAGAAAATAGTACAAGGCAGAAAGAAGTGCCTAATAAATGGTGCCTGCAATAGAAACTTTATCTAAAGACAAATACCTGAAGCAAAGCATTCATTATTCCAAAAGCATATTTTTTGGACCAGAAAAGTTCTATGACTTTGCATGTATACGTTTACTGTTTGTATCTTTCCGGAAAGGAGTGAACCCAACCACACATGAAAGATGAAAGATGCTTGATATTGTACCATCTGCATATTAAAATTACTCTACTACAACCTTCACATTAAAAAGTCCACTTCTGTTCAAGAGAAGACATTTTTAGTAACTCAAAGTGAAAAGCAGAGAGAACCAGAACATCTTAAAAATAAACATACTGAAAAAACAAAAACTACTCCCTGTTAATTTAACTGAAATATAACCCATTGGTATTTTGTTAAATTAGCAATTAAAAAGGTCACAAGCAATTAAATGAAACAAAAGCCACACTGTGTTCATCTACATTAATGCTGAACTGGGTCTCCTCGTGAATGACAAGATAAATTGTTATGGTGCCTTCAAAGACTTCACAATGTATTTTGTCAAAGTCAGGAGTGTTAATGTCTCTATATGCCATGGATTACCATAATGTATTGTGTCAAAATGCTCAAGGTGCAATAACTCAAAGATGTATTGTGATAGATCAAATTTTGGGGTGGGGCCTAATAGTGACTTGAGCACCACAGCTCAAAGGGACTGACAACAAGGCTCCAGAATAATGACAATCACAATGTAGGAAGGTATGGAGGACAAGCAGAAAACCCAGGAGGAGAAGCAGCTTAAGTCTCGGGAGTACAAAATCAGGAAAGGGGAACTGAGGAATGAGGCCTCGCACCTGTCTTCAGTGAAGAATGGCAAAAAGAGGCCACGGCAGGCAAAGGGAAGCAGAGAGGCGTTGAGGAAGGAGGCAGGTGGAGTCTAGGGCCTGCAGCCAAGAAAGAAAGAGAAGGTGCTGGGAGGCAGCCTTGGGGATTAATAACATTAGAAAGAACATGGAATATAAGAGTACAGAGATAGAGATTCAAACTGTCACTCAAAGTGTCAAGACTGGGTCAAAACCTTGCCCAGGGTTCCACTGTTACGAAAGGTGAAACCGGGACAGATCTGTTGGACTCTGGAGTCCACGTGCCTTCTCCTTTCCCTTCCCTCAAGTGGTTAAAGGCTGCTCCTGCCCTGCCTACCTCACCACGCTCCTACAGCAACAGCACTGTAATAGACTGTTGAGTCGAATAACTGTAAATTCTAAATTAGTGGTTCTCAAAGTGCACACTGGGACCTATGGTGGTGGTGGTGGTGGGGAATTCCCAAGTCCCCTTCAGGGTCCATAATTGCAATACTATTTTTATAACAACAGCAAGACATGACTTACTTTTTCATGTCCATTCTCTTACAAGTGCACAAAGCAATAAAAAGCTTGGCTGGGCGCAAGTAGCGCACGCCTGTAATCCCATTTTGGGAGGCCGAGGCGGGTGGATCACCTGAGGTCAAGAGTTCGAGACCAGCCTGACCAACGTGGTGAAACCCCGTTTCTACTAAAAATACAAAATCAGCTGGGTATGGTGGCACACGCCTGTAATCTCAGCTACTTGGGAGGCTGAGGCAGGAAAATCGCTTACACCCGGGAGGCAGAGGTTGCAGTGAACCAAGATTGCGCCACTGCACTCCAGCCTGGGCAACAAGAACGAAACTCTGTCTCAAAAAACAAAACAAAACAAAACAAACCAACAAAAAAACAACAACAAAATAGAAACTATCATTTGAGTTTTGGTATAGTAACAAAAATTAATACCCACAATTATCTGAAAAGGCTATTGAAATATTCTTCCCTTTTTCAACAGCACATCTGTGTCAGGCCAAATTTTCTTCACATACTTTAACCAAAGCAATGTATTGCAGCAGACTGAATGCAGAGGCAGATATGAAAATCCAGGTGTCTTCTATAAGCCCAGACATTACAGAAATTTGCAATATGATAAAATAATGACACTCTTCTCATTAAAAATTTTAGGCCTGGCTAGGTGCAGTGGCTCACACCTGTAATCCCAGCACTTTGGGAGGCCAAGGTGGGCGGACCACTCGAGGTCAGGAATTTGAGACCACCCTGGCCAACATGGTGAAACCTCGTCTCTATAAAAATACAAAAAATTAGCTGAGGATGGCGGGGCATGCCTGTAATCTCAGCTACTCTGGAGGCTGAGGCAGGAGAATCGCTTGAAGCCAGTAGGCGGAGGCTGAAGTGAGAGCTGAGATTACACCACTGCACTCCAGCCTGGGCGACAGAGCAAGACTCCATCTCAAAAAAAAAAAAAAAAATTTAGGCCAGGTGCGGTGGCTTATGAATATAATCCCAGCACTTTGGGAGGCTGAGGTGGGTGGATTGCTTGAGTCTAGGAGTTTGAGACCACCCTGTGCAACACGGCAAAACTCTGACTCTACAAAAAATACAAAAATTAGCTGGGTTTGGTGGCTCATGCCTGTACTCCCAGCCACTGAGGATGAGGTGGGATGATCACTTGAGCCCAGGAGGTTGAGGCTACAGTGAGCTGTGATCACGCCACTGCACTCTAGCCTGGGTAACAGAGTGAGACCCTGTCTCAAAAAAATTTTTTTTAAAGAAATTATAGTTACTTTTCATAAAATTTGTCATTTGGGCCAGGCATGGTGGCTAACCCCTGTAATCCCGGCACTTTTGGAGGCCAAGGCAGGTGAATTACTTGAGTCCAGGAGTTTAAAACCAGCCTGGGCAGCATGGCAAAAACCCCATCTCTACAAAAAATACAAAAAAAAAAGCAGCCAGGCTTAGTGGTGTGCTCCGATAGGCCCAGCTACTGGCGAAGCTGAGGTGGGAGGATTGCTTGAGCCCAGGAGGTGGAGGTTGCAGTGAGCTGTGATTGTACTACTGCATTCTAGCCTTGTGACAGAGACCCTATCTCAAAAAAAAAAAAAAAAAAAAACCCAAAAAACATAAAACTGTCATTAACATTAATGAAATTGCTGTTTTTCAATAAATATTTTTAAATTAATCAATTTTTAATAGATGTAACTCAATAAACAAAAGCTTGGCCAGGTGCAGTGCCTCACACCTGTAATACCAGCAGTTTGGGAAGCCAAAGCGGGAGCACTGTTTGAAGCCAGGAGTTCAAGAGCAGCCTGGGCAACATAGTGAGACTTTATCTCTACTGAAAGTTAAAAAAAAAAAAAAAAAAAAGTCAGCTGGGCATGGTGGTGCACACCTGTAGTCCCAGCTGCTTGGGAGGTAGAGATGAGAGGATCACTTGAGCCCAGGAGTTTGAGGCTACAGTGAGCTGATTTGCCACTGCACTCCATCCTGGGCGTGACCTGGCGACAGGGCAACACCTCGCCTCAAAATAACAAAACAAAACAAAACAAAACAAAACAAAAGCTCTTTGGGTCTTCAATAACTTTTAAGAGTGTAAAGAGGTCCTAAGACCAAAAAGTTTGAGAACTGCTGACTTTATTGGTTATAATGCCATGTTTTCATTGCCCCTGATATCTATTTGGACAATAATAATGGGAAACGAAAGTGCAGTTATAGCTGTGTATATGTGTTATAATCTGACAACAAACACAGCTGCAAAGCCTGTACACACATAAAAGCAATAGGTTTACTTTCAGGTGACCAGACCAAGGCTAATTATAAATACTGTTTTATAGTTTTAAAAGTGTTTTCATAGATGTGATTTAATTGGAACTGAAGGAGACACTTAGAGTTATATGACTTTATTTCAAACAAATAGGACTAATCATTAAATCATAGCTCAGATGAACTCACCGTATATTACTGGAAGATTCCTTGTACTCATAGATACAAACTGCATGGGACTTTAACATTCATTTTATGGTTCAAGGAGTCTTACACTAAGTCTAAAAGGCCCCAATCTAGTTATAAATTAAAGCAACTTCAGTGTCTCTTCTCTAAAAAGATCTATGCAAACTCTAGAACTCAATTGGAAGATCAATGGCCTCTGTTACATCCTCACCTTTGTCCATAGCACAATCCTGTTGACCGTTTCTTCTAGACTAGCAGTTACTTAGCTCCAGCCATATGCCAGGTGCTGTGCTAGTGCTTCCGGAATTTAGGGGGATGGCAGTGTTCCCAGATGATGAAAGGAGGACAGGCAATCCATGGAGGAATATAGGAAAAAACATAAAGTCCACAAAGCATGAGGACCTACACAGGGAACACCAAGTGTTTGCCTTTGGCACAGTGTGTGAAGCGGAATGGTGGAAAAGAAAATGGTGGGGGTGGGAGTAGTTCTTCAAAAGTGGAGCAGTATCTAGCTCAGCACCTGGCACACAATTAAGTAAAATAGTACAAGTGACTGAAAATGAGAAGTATATAAACCCTTCTCTGCTCCACTCTATCTTGAAGTCTTATTGCTACTCCCCACGCAGAAGCCCTGCTTCAGCTAAACTGGACTTTGCTCAGGTTCTACCACTTGGTCAGAATGTCCTTTATGCTCTAAAATTTATATGCTTCAAGGTCTAGTCCAAATGGAACCTCCCCTGTCTCTATCCTAAAGCATTATAGCCCTTTATTGAAGGTTCTTCTGATAAGTATCTTACATGGTAAGTATCTGCACTCCCCTCCGGACAAGGGGCCTGAGGGCAGGAACATCCCATTCTACAAAGCACATGGTCACACAGTAGATGTTCAATAAATGCTGCTGATGGAACAAGTGTGATGCAACACAGGTTACCCATTAACAGCACCTGAGGTTTGTACACCACCCCTTGTATTTACCTTGGCTAACAGCACCTAACATACCTTTCCTCGTTTTCCATTCAGACTCCCCAACAGACTAGGTTTGTCAAGGACAGGGGTTCTGCCTCAACAACTGTGACGGCGGCTAACACACACTAAGTGCTTAACGCATGCCAACACGATGCTCAGCATTTTAAAGACGTCATCTCATTCCATTTTTCCCAATGCCTCTTTAAGTTGGATATTATCCTCTTTTTACAGGTGAGAAAAATGAGACTCAGAATGTCATTCTGCTACAGTAGTCATACGAACAGTACAAGCTGGAGCTAGGAACTGAACCCAGGTCTAATTGCAAAATTGCACCTTTAACCACCACACAACCTCCGTGAGTAAAAATGTTCCTCAGATGGGCTGGAAATGCATAACTCTATGGGCTGTAATGGTATCTAAGGAGAACACAGTCACGCCTGGCCATGCCAGAGCAAAGGAATCAGGGATAAAACCTAACTCTCCACTCCCTCGGTAAGACTTAAAGCTGGATGCATAAGTGAGTCACAGAGAAAACTCTTCCTTAGCGCTCTGCATCCATCACATTTTTTTTTCCAGAGGCCTTTTAAGTCCCCAAAGCCCCATAAGCCCAAAACTTCTCTTCTATTAAACGCTTCCCTTTGGCTACTAGTTATTTTTGCTGGTCTCTAAAAAACAATCAATAGGTGATATACTAAAACACACACACACGTTCATGCCCCCCGCCTGCCCACCGCTCTGCAGTAATCTCTTTAAAGCCATCGGGATCACGCAGTAGGATATACCCTTCACTAGAATCTGCCATGCTACCACCGGGGTAGGGATCTTTGCTGTCAGTGCTTAATTGATTAAACTCTTGGAGCCAGAGCCAGCCAGGCTGGAGGACTTTCCACATGGAGATTTCAGACCCCCTTCAATAAATCAAGGTAATCTTGTTTTATGAGGTAGTCAGAAAGAAACAGTTTCAGGTTTGTAGAATTTCGAAAAAGAGCAGATCATGGAAGCGGGGCCTACGAGGCTCTGCATCTTAGACCCTTGCTATCCCTCAGTCTCATCTTTCAGCACACTCTCCCTCATTCCATTCCATTTATTCATTCCTAAACACCCCAAGCTCCTTCTCATCTCAAAGCCTTCAGATGAGCAGTCCCTTGGCCTGGAACATTCTTCTCTTACTCATTATTGGACTAACTCCTTTTTCTTCTTACTCAAGCCTCTCTTATTCTTCTCACCTGCTCTGGTCCCCTGCTATGCACTCTTTTCTACCCTTCACAGCACTGATCACAATTGTGTGCTCTATAATGTGGGGCTAAGTCTCAGCACAGTGGCTGGCCCAGAGGAGGGCTCAATCAATGTTTGGGGAATGCATGAACAAATATGTGCCCAAAGTGAATCCAATACCCTTTACAGGATGAAGCATGACCACTTAAGGGTCTGGACCAATGGTTCATTATGGGTTTGCTTGGAAGTTAGATTAGTGACAGAATTCTCATTATTTCCTCTTTCTCCAACATGTCTTTGTCCATGTTCAAAGCCCAGGAAAAGTAATGGGGTCTTCTCAGGAGCATGGCATTTTTGACAATTTACATGGCAAAATATCTAAGAACTGTAACATCTGATCAACACCAAGGTCTCCCTTTCCCTGACTCGAGAGTCAGAGGATGAGGACATATCCGCTGGAAGAATCCCACCTCCCATTCAGAGTCACTGCAGAAATGTCACCTGATGCATTACCAAACCATTAGTCAGGACCTTCAGGGCCAATTCTGGGGCCAGGAGCCTATCAGAGGGATGCAAATCTCCATGCCCTCACTTAGAGCCCAGACAGGGTTTGTGGCTCATCAAACATGCTTCCTTACTGCTCTAATGTACCAGTGTATCGCTTAATGAAAGTTCTTAATTGTAATTCAATTAATTACATACACAGAGTCCCCAATTACATTTTCCAATAAGACATTGGCTGTGGTACAGGTCTAAATGCACTTAAACCAATTTTAATATATTAAGACCAATTTCCCTTGAATACTAATTACTACCTAATGATAAAATGGAAAGGGGGGAACTTTTAGAGAAAGAAGAGAGTGAAAAATGCAAATCATGTGGAAGTTCTCAGCCCACACAGCACAATTCAGACACTCATTACTGAAAAGTAGCTGTGGACAAGGCACAAGTTTGCTTCAAGACAGGTCAGCACAGCTTTTTGCCCCAGGTGTCAGCTACCCTTGGTGCTGGCCAATGCCCAAAGGGGCCTGTGGGAAGTCTAAGGGGCTAGAGGGAAAGAAAACAGGAATCACAGGGAGGGAAAGGGTCACCACACACATGCTCAGACAAGTTATGGTGTCTGTGACAGTTGGTTGGCCTCTGAGTCTCAGGCAGACACACTCAGTAATGGTGAACGCTTGTACAGTGCACTGCAGTTCACTATGGGCTTTTACTGTACACAATCTCACTGACTTGTTTCAATGGTTTAAGCCTCACAACAGCTTTACAGGGTAGGGACTACCATCACATTTTGCAGCAGGGGAAATGAGGCCCACAAAGAAGGAGGACTTGTACAAGGTTACACAGTGGTGCCAAACATCCTGCCTTTATAGTGCGAACCAGTCCACATTAACCAGAGAGGAAGACAAGGACTCACAGGTATGTGGTGAATAATGTTTCTGTTTCATTTAAATTCTAATAGCGTGCAGCAAACAGGGAGCTATTATGCAATATCGACTTGGATAAAAATCCTCACCCTACAGAAAATTCCTTACAGTGAACACCTCCCCGCTAAAGCCAGACAGGTTAACTGGCTTTCAGCAATAACAACCTAAAATATGTAAAACGAACATCACAAGTCATTTTCACTTGTAAATAAGAGTTTATTTGCATGATCACATTTTCTTGTGTATTTGAAGAGTGCTGTTGTGGTATAATAAAGGAGGTGCTTAAGTCACATGATAGAAATTGGGGAGATCAGTAATTTGTAACTGAAGGAGGTAGAGCCTCCAGAAGCAGCGTGGAAGTCTCCAGAGAGTCTCCAGGGAGTCTCCAGAGCTGGCACAGAGCACACGCAGGAGGAAGAATCAGCCCGTTATAAATAAGCATCACAAAGAGGGTCGGAAGCACACCAGGATAAAGCTGACTTTCATCCTCTTTCTACAGCTGCTTCTTCCCTCTCTCTGTTTCTATTTTGTAGTGGTGGTGGTAGTCCAACAAAGAAACCCCTACACTTAAAGACGCTTATTCAAACCCAAGTTCTCCTTAAAAGCCGTCTTGTACTTGGTCCAGTGAGAAGCCTGGAGATGTGAGGGGCTCAGGAGGCTCACTCTATCAGGGGGAAAGAGCCGGGCCTGGCCACAGACACCAGGATGCAGAGGGGACTCAGACTGGGTTCCTCTTCAGTGTGAGGGGTGGTCACAGTCTAGTGTGGGACTTGGCAAATCCATTCAGGGGAATCAGTGATCAGAGAGGAGTAAAGGTAGGAACTGTAACGAGCCCATGGAGGGGCAGCCAGGTAATCTGGGCAGCTCCTAGGAGTTGCCTCCTCTCCTGGGGCCTCAGGGGGAAAATTAAGAAGGTAAATGAGGGCTCTCAGACTAAGACCTCTGGATGTTCTTCCCTCCCATAGTCCACCCTCCTGCGTGACTACCCACCTGGTGAGTTGAAGCCCTTCCTCAGTATAACCTTAAAATTAGGCAATGAGAATTTCATTAAGTGCTGAAATAATGGATGACCTTAAACATTCTGTGAATCTCCTTCAAAAGGAAAGATCAAAGGAAGCTGAATTAATGTTTACAGAGCAACTGAAGTCTCTCTCTACACCAACTTCTATTTAGGAAATACAATAATTAGATTCAGCTCTTTCACCAGACTTAATGAATAAAAGACAGTTTTCCAGGCCTCTCATTATTGTTCATGTGATATTAGCAAATCACTTCACCCCTCAGTTTCCTCTTCTATAAAACAAGGATGATGACTACATGGCCTAAAATGTTGTTATAATAAGAGCACTTATATCTCATTCAATTCTCACCAAATCCTTGTGAAATAGATTCATTCACCTCCATTTACACATGAAATCAGAGATGACATAATTTGTCCACTGTCACAGGCTGCAAGTGGTTCACCCAAGGTCTGCCTGATTCTAATGACTGTGCTTTAAGCACTGTGAATGACAGACTAGTCAGGGATAAAACAGAAAGATGGTGTCTGACACTTTGTTAGTATTCCATAAAGCCAGTTTAATTTCAGGCTTATATTGGCCCTGATGATGGGAAATTCCACTTTCTCTCTTAAAGCTGTGGAAAGAATAAGTTGGTTCAAGCGGCACCTTTCTTCTAAGGACCTGCATGGACTACCTCCACATGGTTGGTGGGAAAGGTCACTGGCAACATTTGGCAGACCAGGGAATTGAGGCTCAGTTTGGTGCCAGGATGTATATAGAAGCTTGGACAAGAATGGAAGTCTTGTAATGTTACATCCTCCCCATAATGTACTTGGGCTTCCTTCTGGTATGATTCCAGCTTCTAGCAGGCAGTTGGCTGAAGGATGTAGTAGATTATCCGACAAGAATCCAAACTGGAAAGCTCAAGGACTTTGGCTTGTCATTTTCTTATTTAGGCCAAGATCCAAGCACAAATGTTAGCTCTCAGTACCTAGGCAGAAACTCTTGTCATATCTGCTTCATCTGTAAGCTTCTCTCTCATAGCATATAAAGACAACTGTAATAGCCATTCTTAGGACTGAAAATTCAGGTTGTTTTATCAACAATCTCAGGGTCGACTCTGGAATCAGACATCTGACTTAAAATTTTGGTCTTATCACTTACTGGCTGGATAACTTCGAGCAAGTCACAACCTCTCTTCACAATGAGAACAATATCTTGTAGGGTAGCCATGAAAATTGAAAGATAAAGCATTTGCAAAATGTCTAGCACAATGCCTTACAATAGTAGGCCCAAATACGTAATTTTTAAAAACACCCTTTTCTGCAGGACTAGGTATGATGGAAAGAAAAATAAATAAATAAAAAAGAAATAACAAAAAACATTCATTGATGTGGTTGATATAAAATATTATGCCACATCCCTCCTTGAAAGAAAAACTGAAAGGCTTCTATCCACCCTTATGGCAAACAGACTTCTCAAACAAATGGTTTTATTTATAAATCGTATATCTATTCTGGGACACCAAAAAATATTTGCTGGGAGGTACCCTGCTTCTAAGTTCTCTGGTCCTAGGACACAGACTTACAGACCTGCCCCCTCCCCACTCTCCTTCCCTTTCCATTCTGGGTCACCCCCTTCTAGCCAACATACATCTCCTCGAGGGCTCTGCCAGGTCTATGACTCCAAACCTCGACACCTGTGCCCCATCTGCTCTACCAGCCACAGAATGCTGCTTTTCCATTATTTATTAATTACAGTTAACATTTATTGAGTACTTATTATGTGCTGTTCTACGAGCTGTATGATTATTAGAGCTTACTGAATCCTATCAATCTTATGAGGGCAGATAAACTACCCAAGAAAGGTTAAGTAAATGGCCCAAGGTCACACAGCTAGTAAGTGGCAAGGCCAGGATGTGAACTGAGACAGTCTGGCTTGACAGCACATTCTCTTTAAGGACTGCATAATACACGATCAGAATTTAGTCCACATCTACAATGGCTTTAAGGATAGGGAGGCTGTTCTAATCAAACGTAGTAACAGAAATGAAAATAATTCTGCTTTTGGAATGTTTTTCTTTGCCTCAATCCACCTTCTTAATAGGCAGCTAGTGGAAAACAATGTAATTCTTAGTTGGAATTCCTACTTAAAAAATCCTTTTAAAAGCCTTTAAAATAATAAATTGTTTTCATAATTTACTTCCATTTTACAAAGACTAGTTATGATACCGTTGATTGTGATCTTTGTAAGTGCTGGTAGGGCTTCATTTATTAACACAGTGATTTTGACTCAGAGCGTCAAAAAGTGATGGCAAGTATCCTGCAAATCCTTTAAGATGAGGATGCTGAGGCTCAGAGAGATCACATAACTGAATTAAGACCATGTTCATGTTCGGAAGTAGAGTGGGAACTAGAGCCCAGATTTCAAGGCTTTATTCACCAACCCTCACAGCTTCTCTTTCCTAATATTAGAAAACTGGGCTTATCTTTTTTCAGAAAAACTAATTTGCGGCTGGGTTTAGTGGTTCACTCCTGTAATCCCAGTATTATGGGAGGCAGAAGCAAGCCTGGGCAACATAGCAAGACACCATCTCTACAAAAAGAAAATTAAAAAAAACTAGCCAGGTGTGGTGGTGTGTGCCTGTAATCATGGCTACTTGGGAGGCTTAGGTGGGAGAACTGCTTGAGCCAGGGAGGTCAAGGCTGCAGTGACCTGTGATCTCACCACTGCACTCCAGCCTGGGTGACAGAATGAGACTCTGTCTCAAAGACAAACAAAAAAATTAATTTGAAAGCACAATATACTGTGGAATACTGCATAGTAGTTAAAAAGAAATTGGTGAATTTATATGTGGAACAATATGAGTATTAATGTGGAAGAATCTCTGTAATATATTGTTAAAATGATAAAAATGCAGAACACTAATGTTTGTTATCATTTGTGTTTTTATTTTTATTTTTTGAGATGGAGTCTCGCTCTGTGGCCCAGGCTGGAGTCTCACTCTGTCACCCAGGATGGAGTGCAGTGGCGTGATCTTGGCTCACTGCAAGCTCCGCCTCCCGGGTTCACGCCATTCTCCTGCCTCAGCCTCCCGAGTAGCTGGGACTACAGGTGCCTGCCAACCCCTGGCTTTTTTTTTTTTTTGTATTTTTAGTAGAGATGGGGGTTTCACCATGTTAGCCAGGATGGTCTCGATCTCCTGACCTCGTGATCCACCCACCTTGGCCTCCCAAAGTGCTGGGATTACAGGCATGAGCCACCACGCCGGCCCCCATTTGTGTTTTTAAAAAAGGGAGGAATACAAATGTGTATGTATAGGTATGAGTGTGCTTGTGTGTACACACACCTATGATACATACATGCATATACAAAATGTGCTTGCATATGCATAGATGATCCCTGGAAAGATATGGAAGAAACCAGGAACAATTATTGTCTCTGGAAGGGGAATTAGGGGATGGAAGAAGACAGACTTCATTTTCACTACAGACACTTTAGTTACCTGAAATTTTTTTTTACACGTATAAGTATTACATATCCAAGAAATTTACCAAGATTCTAATAAACACCACTTTATTTGTATAACAAGGAATCAACATTTTGAAACAGAATCCACTATAAAGTTCCTACCTATGAATTAGTTCCTCAAGTATGTTTAAGATGACAGACTTTAAAGAATGAAAAAAAATGACAGGGGCGGAGGGAGGGATTGTTCATTTCTACGGGGTAAAAATTCCGATAAGCAAGTCACATAGGAGTGTATTGGTGTAACTTTTCCTTTGGCTCACTATGGTATGGTACTAGATATGGTATGAAATTTCAAATGTCACAGGATTGTTACACTAAGACATCGTCTCACTATACGATCTTTATCTATGTAGACTTGCCCTTATTTCTGTTTGCTTTTCCTTCTTAGAAAGTCATGCATGCTCACCTTAGAAACTCTGGAACGAACAAATATAAACACGAAGGAAAATGAATTACCCAGAATCTTGTCAACCAGAGACAACCACTATTAACATTTTCTTTCCAGTTTTACTTTTTGTTTGTTTTTACATAGTTGAGATTCATCTATGTGTCTTGACATTTTTTCCCTTAACATTACATCACAGTTAAGCCAAATGTGCACTGCTAGAAGAAACCCAACTTCGTAATGTTATATTGTTCTTTCAATATAATGTTAGATTCACTTTATTAATATTTTGTTTAGGATTTTTGCATCTGTATTTTTAAGACTGGCCTGAAAATTTTCTGTCTTGTATGGTCTTTACTGAGTTTGGTACCAAGATTATGATAGCCTCTTAAAACAAATTGGAGGTTATAATCTTTTTCTGTTCTCTGCAACAGTGGATATAGGATTGGAGTTATTTTTTTCTTAAGTTTTTGGTAGAAACTAGCCAGTGAAGTCATGTGGGTTTGGATTTTCTTTGTAGGAAGGTTCCTAATTACTAATTAGCTTTTCAAAATAGTTATGAGAATATTCAGGTTTTCTATTTCTTCCTGTGTCAATTTTGTTGTCTTTTTCTATAAATTTGTTCATCTATAATTTTAATATTTTTGGTATAAATTTTTTCAAAATAATCTTGTATTTATTTACAAGACAGGATCTTAATGTTTAATGACAGGATCTACAGTGTACCTCCTTTTCATTCCTACTACTATCTGTGTTTCTCTTCCTTGTTTTTGTCCATTTCATTGGAGGTGTATTGATTTTGTTGGCCTTTTCAAACAACCAACTCTTGATTCTGATGTTTCTGAATTTCTATTTCATTAATTTCTATTCTTCTCTTTATTGCTTCTTTTATTCGTTTCAGGTTTCTTTTTCTATTTTTCAATTTCTTGAGCTGAATGCTTAGCTCATTACTATTCAGCCTTTCTTCTTCTTTTTTTTTTTTTTGTTT
Source organism: Gorilla gorilla gorilla (assembly GCF_029281585.2). NCBI lineage: Eukaryota > Metazoa > Chordata > Mammalia > Primates > Hominidae > Gorilla > Gorilla gorilla. The sequence goes on from NC_073237.2 coordinate 121,876,603, forward strand.
GAGACAGAGTCTCACTCTGTTGCCCAGGCTGGGGTGTAGTGGCATGATCTCAGCTCACTGCAACCTCCACCTCCCAGGTTCAAGTGATCCTCCTGCCTCAGCCCCCCTAGTAGCTGGGATTACAGGCACTTACCACCATGCCTGGCTAATTTTTAAATTTTTAGTAGAGATGGGGTTTCACCATTTTGGCCAGGTTGGTCTCGAACTCCTGACCTCAGGTGATCCACCGGCTCGGCCTCCCAAAGTGCTGAGATTACAGGCGTGAGCCACCGTGCCCTGCCCAGCCTTTCTTCTTTTGTGATATTTGAATTAGAGGGCTGTAAAACTTCCTTCAAACACTATTTTAGTTATATACTCAAATTTTAATGTCAAATTTTCATTATCTTTCAGTCAAAATATTTTCTAATTTCTATTATTATTTCTTTATTAAACAATGGGTTCAGAAACCTGTTTCTCAATTTCCAAACATATGCAGATCTTCTAGTTATCTTGTTTTTTTCCTAGCCTAATTTCACTGTGATCAGAGGATGTATCACATATGATTTCAATCTTTTGATATGTAAGATTTACTTTATTGCTTAGTATATGGTCAATAATGGTAAATGTTCACGTGTGATTGCAAGAAATAGGTATCTGCAGTTGTAGGGTGAAATATTCTCTGTACCGCCTGTCCATGAGGTTAAGTTTAACTGTTGTTTTAAGTTTTCTCTATTATACACTTTTAAAAAATGTATTTGCTGTTTCAATTACTGACAGTTAAAACCTCCCTCCATGATTGGAGACCTGTATATTTTTCTTAGTAATTCTTCAGTTTTGTATTATATATTTTGAGGCATATAGGTTTAGAACTGTTAAATCTTCCAAGTAAACTGAACCTTTCATCATTATGAAGTAATGGTTTTTATATCTAAAAATGTATTCTGCCTCATGTTAATATGGCTACACCAGATTTCAGTTGCTATTTGCATAGAATATCTTTCTCCATCCTTTTACTTCAAACTTTCAGTACCCTTGTTTTGGGTATTTGAGAAAAACCCATCCTAACCATCTTACAGATGACAACAACTACTACTACTAAAGCTTTTAGTTCATTTACTGATATATCTGGGTTTAAATCTATTATCCTACTACATGTTTTCTATTTAACCTCCTTTTGGGCTTTCTACCCCTGGCAAACCCTGGACTTCTTTTGTCTCCTTTCCTCTAAAGGCTATCCACAACCCAGCTCAACCTTTAGGCTGCACTGCCAGACAGGCAGATAATGTCCGGGCAAAAGCGCTCGTAGGCGTTGATCTCTTTTGTTTCAACCTTTTCCCAGACATGGCCATTGATTCTTTTCTATCTTGTGCTCTCTGATGACTTTAGGATGACCATTTGTTTAATCAGCTTTTTAAGTTACCTTCAGTGGAAGAGTTGGTTCAAATTACTTAGTCTGCCTTTACTAGAAAGGTAAAACCCTGCATAATTTTCCAATATAGGGATATAAGTTATCTGATTACTCTTCCAATGTTAAATATTAGAAATAATGTTGTTAAAACATTGTACATAAATCTTTCTTGCATTTTAGATCCTTTTCTCTTTAAGATAATTTCTTTTTTCTTTCTTTCTTTTTTTTTTTGAGACGGAATCTCACTCTGTCGCCCAGGCTGGAGTGCAGTGGCACGATCTGAGCTCACTGCAACCTCTGCCTCTCAGGCCCAAGTGATTCTCGTGCCTCAGCCTCCTGAGTAGCTGGGATTATAGGCACCCGCCACCACGCTTGGCTATTTTTTTTTTTTTTTTTTTCGTATTTTTGGTAGAGACGGGGGTTTGCCATGTTGGCCAGGCTGGTCTCGAACTCCTGACCTCAGGTAATCCACTCACCTCAGCCTCCCAAAGTGCTGGGATTACAGGCAAGAGTCACCCTGCCCAGCCTCCTTAAGATAATTTCCAAAAACAGATTTACTGGAGAAAACATTTTTAGGTCTTTCGATATTTACAGCTATATTATACTGTTATACTACAGACCCCAATGTTTGAGTACGCCTATTTCTCTATATTCTCTCCAGCAATGAGGACTCCCTTTGAAACACCTGGCTTATTTGATATGTGGCTCTAAAATGTTTGTATTTTACAATGTTGATAAGGATAAATATTTTCACAAATGTTTACTACTCATTTGATTTTTTTGGACCATTTGGGAATCAGTTATTTTTATTTCTATGTGTATTCACAAAAGGTACTTATAACTGGTTGCAGACTGTGGGGACAGTAACCTTCTGCTTTTGAGAATTTGCTGCCAAATGCCAAAAGCGTATTTCACCTTCCTGGTGAATTTTGTGCATGCTCTGCGGAAGAGGCTGTCTGGGGCCCTAGTCAAAGAGTAGCATCCTAGGCCGGTGTGGTGGTTCACGCCTGTAATCCCAGCAATTTGGGAGGCCAAGGTGGATGGATCACTTGAGGCCAGGAGTTCAAGACCAGTCTGGCCAACATAGCAAAACTCCATCTCTACTAAAAATAAAAAATAAAAATAAAAATAAAAATTAGCCAGGGGTGGTGGTGCATGCCTGTAATCCCAGTTACTTGGGAGGCTGACACATGAGAATTGCTTGAACCCAGAAAGTGTAGGTTGCAGTGAGCCTAGATCACACTACCGAACTCCAGCCTGGGTGACAGAGCAAGACTCTGTCTCAAAAAAACCCCCAAACCAAACCAAAACCAAAACCAAAAACATCCAAAGAGTAGCAGCCTGATCTTGTTTAGAGGGTCAGTGGCATGAGTAAAGATCTACCATTCATTCACTCATTCAATCTATATTTACTGAGATCCTGTAGCACATAGTCTACAGCAGATCTATATGAAGGGCAACTTGGTATGGGCCAGGGTCATCCTCACAGACCTGATAATCTAGCAGGGAAGAGAGATATTAAACAATCACTGAGAAAAGTATGTAATTCTAAATACAGGCTGGCTGCAGTGGCTCACATCTATAATCCCAACATTTTGGGAAGCCAAGGTAGAAGGATTGCTCGAGACCAAGAGTTTGAACCGCTGGGCGCGGTGGCTCACGCCTGTAATCCCAGCACTTTGGGAGGCTGAGGCGGGCGGATCACCACGTCAGGAGACAGAGACCACAGAGACGGTGAAAACCCGTCTCTACTAAAAATACAAAAAATTAGCCGGACATGGCAGCATGTGCCTATAGTCCCAGCTACTTGGGAGGCTGAGGCAGGAGAATCGCTTGAACCTGGGAGGTGGAGGTTGCAGTGAGCTGCGATTGCACCACTGCACTCCAGCCTGGGTGACAGAGCGAGACTCCATCTCAAAAAAAAAAAAAAAAAGAGTTTGAGACCAGCCTGGCCAATGCAGCAAGACCCCATCTCTAAAAAATAATAAATAAATGAATAGATAGAAACACACGCGATGGAGAAAAAGTAGTATGCAGTATGGCAGAATACAACGAGGGACTCAAACGAGAGGTGGATCAGGTTTAAGCAATGGGGGACAGGAAGATCCTGGTGGCCTTTCTGAAGACAGGACATTTAAACTGAGACAAAGAATGAGAAAGAGTTATTAACCAGAATGGGGGAAGGAGCATTCCAGGTGGAAGAAATAGCCTGTGTAAAAGCCTCGAAGCAGGAATGACTACAGACAGTCTGCTGCCGCAAGCGCAGTTTCACACATCACTTGCCCTTGTGTCAGTGGGAGTACGGAGGAGAGGATGGCAAAATGCACAATTTGGAAACTCTGAAGAGAGAATGAACAAAGTTAACAAGTTTCGAAGTTCTCAACATAGCATAAGGAATCACTACACTGCCTCCTGCTAGAATATGCAAATGGTTAAAATTTTCTAAAACCTGATGTCTGAATAGTGATACTGACAGGGCCAGTTGCTTTATATACAAAATAGCCTTTACTTCAGAAAAGGCCTCATGCTTCTAAGCTGTTTCCAGGGATGCTCCCAACTTAGGAAGACACAGTTTAACAGGAAAATATTAATCACAGAGTGCTAAACAGGATGCAGCCTCTCTACCAAAAAGCACAAAATCAATCATTTCACTTTGGGATATACTTTGGCACGAAGACTGCAGTCTGCCTTGGAAAACAGTCACTTCAAATCTGCCTAGGGAAACCAGACCAGTGAGCGTTTCCAAACACACGACTTCTAAGCAAGTTTGCAACGGACAAAGCGGGCATGGAGCGAGGCGGCCAACGTACTGTTCTCGCGGACCAGGCAGAACTCCCATGCGCTCTGGCTCTCCAAAGTGCTGTCCAGGTCAACGGCGACATTGGGCTCGCTCTGCTTCTCCAGGCGGTACTGAGGGCCTGGAAGATCAAAGGGGCAGGAGGAGGGGAGGAAGTCTGAAACAGTGAATTTAACATTTAAAAAACACCACATACTGGTGAAAAGCTGATAAAGCCTTAGTAAAGTGTTAAAGTCTGTCTTGAGGGTCTAGCTATCCAGGATGGAAGTTTGGGGTTTCTTTTGCATAAGGCTTCACATTCTTCACTGTTCTATTATCAAGTCTGTTTCCACTCACTTCTCCCCGAAACCAAGTAAGAGGTAAATGGCCTTTGAGTCAGAGTGACTACACCACTTCTCAGATATGAGCAGGTCACCTACCCTCTCTGAACCTCCATTTCCTAATATGTAATGTAGGAATAGTTATACCTTGAAAGATTGTTGTAAGGATCAGAGGTGATGTAGGAAAAATGCTTATTAGAAATGTACCTGCCTCACAGGAGGCAAAGGTATTTATTAATAATTATGTAACAATAAATTACAATCAGGAATAAGATATGTGTAGAACTCTAATATAATAACAGTCCAAAAAATTCAAAACAAATTGTAAACAGGTAAGCTTAAATAAATAAAGCTCAGATGACCTGGCATTTATATGTGGAAAAAGTTTTTAAATTAAAAAAATCTCAGATTTCTGAGTTATGATGATGAAAAGACAGTGGCTACCGATTCACATTTTTGTTGAAACATTTATGAAAACACGAGACACAGGTTCAATAGTACTGGAAGCCAGGAATACTAGCTACCCTGCATCACATAGAGGGTTCTTCTGGCAGACGTTAATAAAACACTGCAGCATTTTATACATTTATTCATGTATTTCTTTGTCAACCCAAATGACAATCTTGTTCTTCTCAGATAACACCTAACGGGTCCAATGATCAGATTCAAAAGACTGCTCCTGTGATCTGTTAATGGTTATCGAAAGGATTAGAGGCATAAGAAACTGTCTTATTATTTTGACTCTGAAAGGTGTGTTTGGTCAGACAGAAGGAGAGGTGAGAGATCTGAGGGAAGCATCAGAGGCCGTGCAGGGCTCCCAGGCGGAACACATCTTTTTAGATATGTTCTTCAGCTGCTGTCAACTTGTGGATTAATCACATCTAGTGCTTCTCTATCATCGGCATGAGGCATTTCACTCACTTCCCAGTCATTCTCCTTCCCATGTTCTATGTTCAGCTGTAGCACTGTAGAGATTCATTTCAGTTTCAGGGTATATTTGATCTTTTCTCTAACTGGTATTTCATGAGCACTTCTGCCTATTCTGAATTCTTACATACATTCAGTCCTTTTTACACTACTTAAATAAAGCTTTTAAACCTTTGTAAGTAAACAAATGCTTAAAACATATACAACTATTTAAGCATATAGTCAGAAGCCTACACAGTTCTTTTAAACTCTAATACACTATATTTATATCAAAAAGGTATTGTGTTTTAAAATTATAGGTAGTAAATTCATTTTTTAAAAAAATTCTAATTTCAAAAGTGTTAAATAAGGCCAGGCATGGTAGCCCCCTTAGCGATTCTCCCAAATCCCAGCACTTTGGGGGGACCAATTGAACCCAGGAGTTCGAGACCAGCCTGGGCCACACAGTAACAACAACAACAATAAAAATTTAAAAATTAGCCAGGCATGGTGGTGTGCACCTGTAGTCCCAGCTACTCGGGAGGCTGAGGCGGGGGGATTGCTTGAGCCCAGGAGCTGGAGGCTCCAGTGAGCTATGATCATGCCACTGTACTCCAGCCTGGGCAACAGAGAGAATCCCTGTGTCTCTTGGAAAAAAAAAACGTGTTAAGTAAATCAAAGTATGGAAGGAAATGCAGGTAATTCTCGCAGTCTCTACTACCTATCACCTGTCCATGCCAACAATTTTCAATTAATAGGTGCATCTGGTATTGATCAGTGGATGCTGGCACGTAATACTGGGTAGAAGGAATCTCAGAAAGCTGAACCTTAAGAAAACAGCTGTGGGCCCCTTTAGTCTAGCAGAGGAAAGGGAGTTACCCCTGAACCTGGAGGGCTGCCTTCTAAGATAATGGCCTATTAAACAATCTCTGACTGCTCCTATCTCCAAAATCTCCCAGCAACACAGTGTGCAGAAGCCACTGACATCCACTTCTATAAATTTACAGTAAAATCTGGGTATAAAGTTTAGCTGTAATAATTCATTTCTCAGGCTGAGTACAGTGGCTCACATCTGTTATCCCAGCGCTTTGGGGGAGCCAAGGCAGGAGGATCACTTGAGGCCAGGAGTTTGAGGCCAGCCTGGGAAACACAGTGAGCCTTCATCTCTACAAAAAAATTTTTTTAAATTAGCTGGGTGTGGTGGTGCATGCCTGTAGTCCCAGCTACTGGGGAGGCTGAGGTGGATCTCCTGAGCCCAGGGGTTTGAGGCTGCAATGAGCTATGACTGTGCCACTGCACTAGACCCTATCTCCAAAAAATTTTTTAAAAATAATAGCCCAAATTTAGGAACAACCTAGGTCTAATACGGGGACTGATTAAATAAAATATTATGAAATACCATAAAAATATTAAATGTGATGCTACAAAAATATTTAACTTTATAAAACATGTTTATAATATGCTACTTTATGAAAGCAGCAAATTATAGCACATTTTAAATTATAATTATAAAAATACAAATTATAATTTTTAAAATATAATAGCAGAGTGGAGTGACTATAGTTACCAACAATGTACTATATGTTTCAAAACAAGCTAGAATAGTGGACATGAAATGTTCCCAGTGTATAGAAATGATAAATACCCCAGGTGGTACCTAAATACCCTGACTTGATCATTACACATTCTATGAATGTAACAAAATATCACGTGTACTCCACAAATATATATAAACATTATGTATGAATTTTAAAAAGGTAAATCTAAGCAAAAAAAATATGTAAAGGAATAGAGGAAAAAAGACTAGGAGGTTATTCCTAAAATGTGAATAGTAGTTATAATTGATAGTGGAATTAATCATTGTTTTTATTTTTCCTTTGTGCTTTTTTGTATTTTTCAAATTTGCTATAATAAATGAAGGCCACTTTTGTAATTTAAAAACACCAGATAAACTTAAAAGTTCTCCAATTTCTTACTATGACATCTTTTTGAGGCTACTATAATTAGCACACATTGTGGCATCTCCAATGGGTCATTCGCATGCAGTAATTTAATCAAAAGCAGACACGATCTGTTTATGTAGACATATTTTCATGGGAAGCAACCGTGCACCCTGGCATGTGTACTCTGAGAGCAGTGCACAGGCTGTCGGGCTTCTCAAGCTGTCAGGCTACCTGACAGCTGGATTATATATAAGCTACCACTTTCCTGATTACTGGGAACTAAGGCCTGGCTGCATCAGGAGGAATTTCAGGCCAGTCTCCTTTGCACATTTTTTCCTACCAGTCTTTGCAGCTGCCTGGGAAACGTGGATCAGGGAAAACAGGGGAGTCAGGGAGTACCAGGAAGGATCCCTTATCCCTGAAGACAACTCCCTGCCCCACTCTCAAAGCCATAAATGCCATCATCTGACATTCATTTTATTTCTTGGATCTTGCAGATATTTCTATTAAAATTAGTTTTCTGAAAGTAGCTTCTTGGACTTTGTCCTATGAAGCCTAGCATGATGATGACTTTAATATGTGCTTATTATGTGCCAAGCATGCTATATACCTTACCTTACTGAATCCTCACAGTAACCCCCAGAGGCAGATATATTAGCCCCAGTTTACAGATTGGGATGCTGGTGAAGTAACTTGCCCAAGATCACAAAGGTAAAAAGTAGGAAGGGGGAAAAATGAAATCCATGGGGGTCTTCTGGCTCTAAAGCTAGTCTGCCTTGAACCCTCCTTCCTCCTGCAAACTACAAATTACTGGCCAATTATAAAAAGGCCATAGTTTATACCATAAATAAAGGTTTCTGTAGATTTGTGGATTCATCTAGAATCTGAATCACTTAACTTCTATAAATTCAAAATGAAAATGATCTGAAACTATTTATTTCAACAAATCCACACATACCAAGTATTTCATGCTCTGGCTGCCTTCTGAGTCCACGGTAGTACCATTCCCTCTTACGAAGACATGACCAGACATGATCGCCTTGTCTTTCTATCCATCCAGGAAGGCCCATCCATCTTTCCTTAGGAATACTGCTAATATTCTATGCTCAGTTTAGTCAGTAACTGAAAATCCGTGTGTTTTCTGCCCTGGGTACTCCCTGCTCATCCATCAAAGCTGAAGAACAACTTGGAAACCCACTTCTGAACTTAGCAAGGGACCAATGGGTAACAACCTGCAGGAAGGCAGGGTGGTTAAGCTGCATATGAAACTCGATATCTAAATCCAAATGGAAAACTGCTTTTTATAAATCTGCATTTCTCTCCATAATCCTCACCTGAATAGTGGATATTTCACAGAGAAAGATTATAGTATTTTACACATTTTCCCTCCAAAAAGGCCAGGCTGATAACTTCAGGTCTTACTGTGTAATGAGAGGCAGGGTATATACGAGAGGCAATATAGCCAGGTGGTTAAGGGCATAAACTTGGGGCCCAATTGCCTTGGCCTAAGTCCTGGCCAAGCAATTTTGCTGTATGACTTTGGGCCAACTTAACCTCTCAGTTTTCTTCTTTATAAAACAGGGGATAATAATAGCACCTACCTCACAGGACTGTCTAAAGATTCAACGAACTAATAGTTGTAAGGCAGTTGGAACAATGTCCAATGCATTAATAGTGTGATTTAAGTATCAGCTATCATCATCATCATCATCACCATCATCATCATCATCATCATCATCATCAGACTGTAATAATACTAAGTGATCCTAACAGCATGGACAATCTAACTACCACCATCACAGGCCCTACTATGTGACAAGTGCTGTGCTAGGTCTTTTATGTACAGATCATCTCATTCACTCCTTGGTCACCCTAAGATGTAAAGAGTTTATAAACCCACTTAAGAGAGGAGAAACCGTGATTTATAGAGGTTAAATAACTTGCTCAGTGTCCCTCAGGAACTAGTAGAAGTGAGATAATTCATACCTAGGACTGCCCAGGCCTGCACTCTCTATATTGCATTATGAACCACAGCATCTCACTCACACAAAGTTCTTAATAAATGCCTGTTGACAGTGAAGATTATGATAACCCAGACCTATATCAAAGTACAGTCTCCATCAAATACTTGTTTAATTTTTAGGAGGCTGACACGGGAGGAAAATAAAAATAGCAGCCAAAAGCCATTTCAAAAAGACAAACTGTGAGGTCAATTTCTATGAATATACTTTTTGCCAAAGAAATGATTACATAAAATATAAAGGGCTCTTTCACACTGAACAGGACAAGGTTCTCAAGGCAACATCCACACTTTGGAAACAGGATTTAAAAAGTCACAGCTGCGCATGAAGCCGCATACCCTCCACTTCACAGCAGAGAGGAACACAAAAGGAAGATTCTGGGAAGCAGTTACTCTGCAGCGACGGGAAAACCTGCTTGGGCATTCCAATGATGTATTTATTGCAGTAATACCATGTCACCGAATGGCCTAGGAACAAAATATTGCTTTGGGCACTTTGGGAGGGTTCCAAGTTATAATACCCAGGCAGGATTTTTATGGGATTTTGTAAACCCGAGGCAAACATCTCAGCACATAAGTTTCAAAGAAAATCTGCAGAATCTGTTGGTTGGTGGCTACATGCTCAGAGCAGCTTCCTCGATCCCTTTAACCCCTGACTGAAACATAAAAGGTTTTAGCATGCAATTCTTTAACAGCTGCTAGCTAGCTGAAAGCTGAAATCCAATGGAAAGCAAGTGCCTGCCAAAGTCCGAAGAGAGGGAAGACACACTGTCGCCTCCATTGCTCTGTGTCTTCTTTCTAGAGACCCGTGGGAGAAACTTCTTTCAGATCCTGGTATCAGGAAAAGCTGTACTTCCCTGGAGCAAAGGGCTTGCTTTTGTATCTTTAGAAAGTTTAACATAAATCTTGTAACTAGCTCCTATCATGTCCCTTTCTCCTTTGCCCATCAGGAAGCTCAGCACTAAATGTTCGTGTGACTATGATGACCTGGACATGCATTTCTCTGCCAGCTCCTCCTCCTGGGGACTCGTAAACTTGTCATTTAATCTTTATGTTTCTTTTCCTCTCACGTAGTTTATTGGTTCGTATGTATACATATTTATTTTTTTGTTTTTTTTGAGATGGAGTCTTGCTCTGTCGCCCAGGTTGGAGTGCAGTGGCGCAATCTCGGCTCACTGCAAGCTCCGCCTCCCGGCTATTCTCCCGCCTCAGCCTCCCAAGTAGCTGGGACTACAGGCGCCTGCCACCACGCCTGGCTAATTTTTTGTATGTTTTAGTAGAGACGGGGTTTCACCACGTTAGCCAGGATGGTCTTGATCTCCTGACCTCGTGATCCACCCGTCTCAGCCTCCCAAAGTGCTAGGATTACAGGCGTGAGCCACTGTGCCCAGCCTTGTATGTATATATATATTTTTTTTTTGAGACGGAGTCTTGCTTTGTCGCCCAGGCTGGAGTGCAGTGGCGCGATCTCGGCTCACTGCAAGCTCCACCTCCCGGGTTCACGCCATTCTCCTGCCTCAGCCTCCCGAGTAGCTGGGACTACAGGCGCCCACTACCACGTCCGGCTAATTTTTTGTATTTTTTTTTAGTAGAGACGGGGTTTCACCGTGTTAGCCAGGATGGTCTCGATCTCCTGACCTCGTGATCCGCCTGCCTCGGCCTCCCAAAGTGCTGGGATTACAGGCGTGAGCCACTGCGCCCAGCCCGTATGTATATTTTTTTAAGAGGTGGGGTCTCGCTATATTGCCCAGGCTGGAGTGCAGTGGCTGTTCACAGGTGTGATCCCATTACCGATCAGCACAGGCGTTTTGACCTGCACGTTTCCAACATGGGCCGGTTTACCCCTCCTTAGGCAACCTGGTGGTTACCCACTCCCGGGAGCTCACCATATTGATGCTGAACTTAGTGTGGACATCTGATCAGCATAGCGCTGATCTAGGCTGTAGCCCAGAAATCCTGGACTCAAGCAACCCTCCCATATCAGCCTCCTGAGGAGCTGGGACCACAGGCACACACCACTGCACTCAGTGGTTTGTGTATTTTAAAATCTATTATAATAATTCCAAATATTTTTGGGATCAAGGTAGGATATAAGTGAATTAACCTATCATCATCATTGCTGACCATAAGAACAAGTTTGAGAATCACCTGTGCAAGGAAAAATGATAAGAGTCAAAAGCTGAACACTTTCATGGTTATGTCTTCATGTCAACTGTTTTCCATTCACCAATTTAAAGAGCTGCTTTAATCTGAAAGAGCTTCTGGTAGCCAGAAAAAAGCTAAGTGTGAGCAGTAAGAGGAAAGGCTAGACTTGAGCAGAACATCCCTGGTGTTTGTGCCCTGAGAGGGAGTAACGCTGCCAGCTATGCATCCTTGGGAAGGAATTTAAACTCATCTGTAAAATAGGGATAACAGAGCTTCCCTCAGAAGGTTGCTGTGAGGATTAAATGAGACAATGCAGGACTTCCCTTAGCAAAGTGCTCGGTCAATGAGAGCTGCTATTATTGCAAACACAGACTGAAACAGAAACCACTGCGATAAGGTTTAGGTAGATCCCTAGCCTATGAGTCACAACAGGCTCACAGCCTTACCAGGGAGGGCACACTGGGGCAGGGAATGCTGGCATCAAAGCGAAAGTCTGTGCTCTTTCCCTCGTGTGTCCAAAGTAGGGGTGCAGGGTGCATATCTATTTAAACAAGCTTGCTTTTAAGCTGCAGACGGCATTTAAGATTAGAGACTTGCTCAGCAGCCAGGATTCCTACAGTTCCCTAGTCTCTCAGGTCCTACAAATATAGTCTAAAAATGACGAGTAAATGTCAGAACCCACAGAACAAACCACAGCAGCACAGATATCAAAGGACACATGACGCTGGGTCTGAGCTCACATGTCCACCCCACACAGCCTTGGCTTCTTCCACAATGACCTTCCATGGTCCACGTGGGTTCCTCAGTGCCTCCTGGCTTCTGCACGTGCCACTCCCTCTTCCCTCTTCTTCACCTAGCTCTGAGTCCTGCTTCAAGACAACCTGGTTCAGATGTTTCCACCTCAGGGAAGGGGAGGGTGGAGCTACCTGTCCCCTTCTCTGTGCTCCCACACAGCGCCTTGTTCCTACCTTGGTAGGAACACTCATTGGGCTCTTCTATAATTTACCAGCTCAAGCTGCCTCGCTGCCTCCCCCAGCCTCGAGGCAGGGATGAGTCATCTCTGTGCTTGGTGCATTGTTGATGCTCAAAAAATATTCATTAGATGGATGTTTGGATGGTAGTGTAGCATCACATGTCCTTTGATATCTGTGTGATCATGGTTTGTTCTGTGGGTTCTGACATTTACTTGTCATTTTTAGTCAATATTTGTAGGACCTGAGAGACTGAGGAACTGTGAATCCTGGCTGCTGAGCAAGTCTCTAATCTTAAATGCTGCCTATAGCTTAAAAGCAAGCTTGTTCAAGGAGGAGCTGAGGCTGAGAAGCTTGGCCCAGATTGTTGGTCAAGATTTGGATTTTCTCTCATACGCAACAGATGCTAACAGAGCAGGAAAGTGACACAATCAGCTTTATATTTTGGTGAGATTCTTCTGGTGGCACTGCTGACAATGGGCTGGAGACTTATGGCAGGAAGACCCATTCCAGGAGGATCGTGCCAAGCCTTGACTACTCTATGGCAGGGGCTGACTGAATCTGCGTTCCTCACTGAGCCAAAGCCACCACACTGATGCTGTCCATATCAGAGCTCGGACCCAACATCAGCTATTCTAAAATGTCTGCATTTAGTGTCAGCTCCATCGCTTATAACTCTTCCTCTAGGGGCAACTATAATCATTTTCTGCTTGATCTTAATATAAGCACTGAACTATATTCAAGTGACAACCGCTGTAGCTTATACCCCCTCTGAGGCTCAGATTGGATAATTTGGAATTTAAATAATAAAAAAGGAACAAGCTGACATGACAATAAGGTCACACTTCAGCCTCTTCTGAGCCAATACACCATTTGCTCTCTGTGAAACAGCTGAATATAATCAAATTAAATACAATTCCTATTACAAAAGAAGAAAGACCAAGGCTGTTCCAATAAACCAATTCTCCTGCCTAGTTAAACTGCAAAACCTTCAGGAAAGGTTTTGAAAGCATGACCCATCAGTTCTAATTTTTAAAACTTATCCTTTCAGTCAACACTAGAAAAAGGCCCATTCCAACTTTTATCTTTGCTACAAAGTGCTGTTATCTTGGCTTGATGTCAGGAGCTCTATCTCTCTTTCTGCTGACAAGCAGAGACGAGAAAGATAAGATTGGAAACGAATCTCACTTCTCTGAGTAAATAAATAATCAATACTCATCTAAATGTAAATGAGAAGGTAGCCCCCTCTGATAACAGCACTCTTATCAGAGAGCCAATTTTCTTCAGACATTTGGCCTCAACCAAATCACCATCATTCAGCCCCAGCCTAATGGCAAAAAATCGTAACTAAATTGAACCGATCACCAGAGATCAACTAAGTTCGGCCCTGGCCACTTCAGGTTCAAATGTTTGGGAATGCAATTTTGCCCCCATTAACTTTCAATAGCAATGAAGAACAGACTGGTCAAGGGGCCAGTCGGTGCAATAAACAAAGCCCAGCAAGGCGGCCGGCCAGAAGATGAGGAGGAGTGGGCTTCAGTGTTTAAACAACAACAGTGCCATCATGGAAGCAAGCCCCAAAACTGTGAAGGGAAGGCCGCTTCTGTGGGCTGAGTAGAGGGCACTCTTTCCTCTATCTAAGGCTTGGCTGAAACTGAGAAGACATTTAATTTGGCGAATGATGATGATGATTAAAGTTTATTAAAACAAATATAAAGAAAAAAAGATATTAAAAAGCTACTGTAGCTAAAAATAACCTAAGGTTCAAATGATCAATTTCCTCCAACTAATTTGTCTCAGACTTACATCTGACCCAGCAGTGCCGCACTGACCTGATTTTACTGAAGGAAGACGCCGTCTACAAGACAAATCACTTTCAAACCACTGCACTGGGGTTTCCATTTCTTTGCTGCAAGACTCAATTCACTGCTGATGAGAGTATTGGGGAAATTATGACCATTATTGATAGGACAGCAAAACCACTTTCACACAGCAGTCTTCAAGTCGACAGAAAGCTTGCACTAGACCATTAATGAAGGTGTCAGCTGAAACCAGAAATTAAAGACAAAGACTGGAAGAGGCCTAATTTTTAGAGCATGTTAAGGACACCAGACACACAGAAGCGGCAGCCATTCATCCTCTTAAGAGTAACAGAGCCTAAATAAGGATGAGCAGAAGAAAGGGCTACTCTACTTATGATTAGGGAAAGAAAATGCTTTTTTTCTTGCCTGGCCTTGGAGTGCCAAGGCCACAGGCTCTCAATATTATCAGCTCACAATCTTCATCAGCCAAAGGAGGAGATGTTTGGTGTGAGACAGAACTACCCAATGTTTTACAATCTCTATTGCTGCTGTGAGCATCTAATCCTAGAAGGCAGATGTGTGGCAGCTGGAGTGTGGGTTCTGGAGTCAAAAAGACTTGGATTGAAATCCTGGCTCTTTTACAAGTTATGTGACCCTGGGCAAGTTAGTGGATCTAAACCTTCATGGAGTAATTCCACAGATTATGTGTAACACAATGCCTAGCACATAAGTACTTAATAAATGTCAGTTATATTGCTACACAAATTTGACAAAATCATCAACTTGCCCTTTTTGAAAACAAGTCAAATATTGCTTCATTCCTGGACTATAATAACAGCATCAGCAACTGACATGGAGGACTTTCCTGGCCCTTAACAACGTGCTTTCCACGCATTTGCTTTCCGCATCTTCATAAAACTCTATGCGGTAGGCCCTACAATAATCCCACTTTACAGAGGAGGAAAATAAACCATGGAGTGGTTAAGTCATGTACCCATGGTGAGGCCAGGACGAGAATGCAAGTTTTTCCAATTCCAAAGCCTGTGCTCTTCACCACTCTGCTCTGCTGTATCCCATAAAGAACAGTATAGGTTTTGATCTTTGGGTTAAAAAAAAAAGAATTGTAAGGTTTAGATGATTTATCAGTTCAGAAAGGAGTAAAGATGCTGTGTGGGAGACCAGGCAGCAGGGAAGAGAGTAGGAAGTTGATCTTGAGGGGGTCAAAACTGAGAGTCCATCAACCCTCACAGCAGGTGTGTCACATGAACACCAGCTGCTTGCCCTGATTTTTCCAGGGTTGGGGTGGGGGTTCTTTTTCTAAGTTAAGTGATTTACAGACTTACTGCCTCAATCCACAGTTCTGAAAGTGTGATTTCTTTAGGGTTTAACTATACCCATTTCTAGTCTTGTTACAACTTTTTTATTGTGATAGAAAACATTTACTGGAAATATGTTACTGCTATTACCAGGCCATAAAATAAAAAGAAAAATAGTTTATGTATTGCCATCATTTCCAATCATCAATCACAAAGTGCCAAGAGGAGGAAAGGAAAGGGCGTACGGCTGAATTTCCTTCTTTGTGTGGGAGAAACTGTAGGAGCATCGTAATTCTTTAGAACAAATTTATTTTTGAATACCTAGCCTCACGAATGGGCTCTGGGGACGAGCAGGGAGGCATCCTTTTGGCATATCCCCTCCTCTCTGCAGCCCTGCCTGAATCCCTGTCAGAATTAAGAGCTCTTTCATCCCACCTTCCTTGGGACCTTGCTTTTCTCAGTGCACCAAGCATGCTGAATTAGAAGTACTTTTGTCTATTTGTCATTCCCCCCACCTAGCCAGCATCAGGGCACTCTTTGAAGACGGGGTGGGGGGCTTTCAAAAAAACTCAACTCTGTCTTCCCAGGGCTTCAGCATAGCAAAAGTCTCTTTGTTGGTGCTTAATAATCTTTGTTAAATAGAATGCCTTCCACAAGGTGGCCTTGAAAATTGAACTCAACAATCTACTTCTTCTAGCTAATATTCCTAACCTAAGAAATATTAGCCCAAGTATACAATGATGTTCAAAGATGTTCACTAAAGTACTGTTTTAATATAAAAAATTTCATACAACCTAAACATTCACCAGTAGGAAACTATTAAATAAATTATGGTATATCTATACACTGGGCTGTCATATGGTTGTTGTAAGAATAAGCTAAGTTGGTTGGGTGCAGTGGCTCACATTACATCTGTAATCCCATACTACATCTGTAATCCCACATTACATCTGTAATCCCAACACTTTGGGAGGTGCAAGTGGGAAGATCACTTGACAGCGGGAGCTCCAGACCAGTGAAACCTCATCGCTACAAAAAATTAAAAAAAAAAAAAATAGCTGGTTGTGATGGTGTGGAGCTGTAGTGTCAGCTACTTGGGAGGCTGAGGCAGGAGGACTGCTTAAACCCAGGAGTTCAAGGTTACCGTGAGCTATGATGGTGCCACTGCACTCCAGCCTGGGCAACAGAGCAAGACCATCTCTAAAACAAAATAAAGCTAAGTTAATAAGACATGGGAAGAATTCTCTGATACATTATTAAATTTATAAGATATAGAATGTACAGAGTAGGCTACATGTTATAAAGTAAAACCCCAATAAAATAAAAGCACCAAAACATAGGTGCACTGATATGTGGATTTGTGAAACACACAGCACAATCTGGAGGGTCATGAACCAAACCATTCTGACAGCCGTTCTTTTACCTGTAGTAACCTGTGGGGTAGAGGAAGGTATAGCAGCAAAGAAGATGGCTTTTGATTTTTACTTTATAGATTCCTATCATGTTTGGGTTTTTGACAGTAGATCATTATAAGTATTACATTTATTTTAAAAATTCAATTTTAAAAAATGAGGTGGAAAAATCTCAGAGATTATTCCAGCTAGACCAGACTAGGGAAGACTGTGGCCCCTGGAACCTCCTTGAGTCTCCTCTCACACCATCTGGCTCCTCACACATCATGTAGGCTCAGTGGCTCTGGAGAGAGACCTAAACAGTTGAGGAGCCAGGAACTAAATTGGGATAGAGCCTGTTCAAGGGTTCCTGAGGTCCATAGTCAAGCTACAAGTAGACCACAGAAGCTTCCAGTGCTGCTTAAAGGGGTTGAGCAGGCAAAGGTGAAGAGGACTGACTGGAGCATCTGGGGCCAGACTACAAAGACTGTTAACAGCTGGGTGCGGTTGCTCGTGCCTGTAATCCCAGCACTTTGGGAGGTCAAGGTGGGGAGGATCGCTTGACGCCAGTTCAAGAACAGCCTGAGCAACATAGTAAGATCCCGTCTCTACAGAAAATAAAAATTAGCCTGGTATGGTAGCACACACTTGTCTTAGCTGCTTGGAAGGCTGAGGTGGGAGGATTGCTTGAGCCTAGGAGATCAAGGCTGTAGTGAGCTATGATCATGCCACTGCACTCCATCCTGGATGACAAAGCAAGACCTTGTCTAATATATATACATATATATATAATTTAAAAAATTAATAACAAAAACTGTTTACAAAAGCAGGCCACAACTGCAGACCAAGGGTCAGATCCCATTCGCTCCTGTTATCACCATGGCCTGATAACTATGCCCGCCCCAGCCTCCTCATGGATTCTACCCAGAGCCACAGAAAACAAAGGTGTCCCATAATGTCTCTGGTCTTCCTCTAGGGCAGTTCTGAAGCCTCCATGCAGGCTTTGAGATAAGTGGTGGTCAGGAGTCCATCCCTACAGCCTGTGGGTAGAGAAAAGGTCTGGATTTGATCCCTGCCTAAGCTTAATAAAGTGTGTATCTAGGGAATGTTCTGCAAACTCTGCAGACCCCAGCACATTTGAGACAGTATGATGTAATGCTTATAAGCCAGACTCCTTGGGTGTGAAGTCCTAGCTCCACCACTCACATGTTATGTAATCCTGGGTAAGTTACTTAGCCTTTCTGTGCATTACTTTCCCATCTGTAAAAATGGGCATCTATATCTTAGAGTTGTTGCAAGGATTCACTGAGTTAATACAAGTAAAACGTGTAAGTAGAAAGGATGCCTGGCCCAGTTTTCATGAAGTCTGTAGCTTTAGCTGCATTGTCCCTATGCCTGGGTTGCTGCTTCTGCTTTCTAAGCAGCACTCGGAAAGAGAAGGGTCTCTAGTTCTCTAGGAGGGGCTGAAACCTCCAGGTCAGCCTTACTGGCCTCATCTTCCTCCCCTCTAATGGTATAGTAATCCAGAAATATCCTCCAAACCATGCCATTTCAACCATCTGTGCCTTTGTTCATACTAGTCCCTCAGTTTGGAACAATCTTCCCTCTACTTCACTTCTTTACTCTGTTTTTTCCCACTCAAGGAATCAGAACTCTGCTTAGATGCCACTGTCTCTGGACTTCTTCGTGCAACCCACACTACAAAGACCTCTTGTACTACGTATATGCAAGTTGAGAATGGAGAGCACATTTCAGTGTCCCTACATTCCTAGGACAGCCTCAGCATACAGGTATGTTTAGTGATTATCTGGTGATGAAACAAGCCCAGCCTGCTTAGCTACCATCCTACCTCTTCCTCCAAAGTAGACTTGGAGCTCCACCTCCATCTGACTCCAAATGCCTCCACTGTTTGGAGATTCCCATTAGTGTCCCAACTCTGACTGGGTTTCCTAGGGATGGATGGAACTAGCATGGATCGAGCTGACTCACCTGGACATTGGCTGGAGAATGGAAGACCATCATTGACAGGGTCCAATCCCTCATCCCCATCAGTCTGGTTCTCTTACCCAGGTCCATCTTCAGTAGCCACCTATCCCAACACATATCCTACCAAAGTTATCTGAGCCACAACACACAGGCCTAAGTGGAGCCCACTCAACATCAGAACAAGAAGAGGTAACACATGTACAACCAAAAACTTCAAAACTTGCAGAAGGTTGGGAGCCACTGGACAGGAGCCTTATATATGCTGTTGTAGGCAGAGAGTGTGCTTGAAGGCGCAGACCCTTCACTACCATGAGGAGTGCTAATACTCTACATCCTGTCACTATGCAGCCAGCAGGAATGTACTTCTCTTTAGAGAAAGGAGGTCCCCTACTATTTGTAAAAAAGGAAATTTTTTTTTCCTCCTTGAAATCCAGATATCACTTGTTAGAGAGGTTGGAAACCTTTACCATTGTCCCTAAGAATCCAATTTTTCAATCCAATCTGTTTCTCTTGAGTCACTGTGACAATACCAAATTTTACATACAGTTATCTGTTGCTCTGTAAAGAAATACAGATGGTTTTGTGGAAATAAACAGTCATTTATTTTAAACAATTGTAAAATAGTTTATGGAAACCAGTGGGGTAATGCATTCAAATAAATGCCAAAACTGGTTGATGGGGATCCAGGGTGCTAAATCACACTGCGGAGGAATTTAGCTGTGGGGAACAGACAGTAAATCCAGAGTGACAGAATTTCCCGTGATGGCAAAGGTTTCTGACATCCAGTCCAGTACTCAAAACCCACAGCAGTTCAAACCCATTTTCCTTAACACAGCCTTGACAGCCAGTGAAATTAGTGAATTTAGTCACAAGCACCTAAGGACAAAAAACAGAAGAAACAAAAATGAGACTTCATTTATCTTCAACCTTCTCTGAGCTACATGAAAGTGGTGACTCCAACCTGAGTCAGTGGAGAGCAAGCTTAGAGCCAACTGTTTTCAGTCAGCAGACTCTGTTATGATATATTGGAATCTGAAGACTTTCATTCAAATCTGCTTATGTCAGAGGCTTGGGTAAACCACTTCCTCTCTGAACTTCAGTCTCTTCCTCTGTTAAATGTGGATAATACAGTAGTTGTATGTACTTGACAGGATTTTGAGCGGATTCAGTGAGGCACCAGGATTATTCTTTGGCTAGCTTGATGCCAGTGGCCCTGGTGGAAGGGGCTCTAGCCCAGGGTGGGACAAAAGGCTACAGGGCCTCTTTAGGGACTTCTACCAACTCTTCAGGGAAGCACCACTGCCAGTGAATGGTTGGACCAGCCTTTGCAGGAAGAAAGAGACTCTAAGCTCTTTTTTGCTTCTAATTTTACAGGACAATCAACTACAAACTTACCATCCTTCCATTCTCAAACCAGCTTTTTTTCCTTGTAACTGTGCTTCCAATGACGACACCACGATTCACCCAATGAATTAAATCAGTTGGTTCATCAAACTGTACTAAACTCCTACCATGTGCCATGTCATGAGCTAGTCACTGTAGATATGAAGATGAACAAGACTCTGAATCTGGCCTCTAAGGACTTGGCATAGTGAACACGGCACTCTCAAGTTTGGAATACTTCTTAGCCTTCCCGCTTGTTGATGACATTAAATCGGCTCCCAAGTTCTGCAGACTCTACCCACTTAATACATCTCCCTTGCATTCCTTCTCACTCAGGCCGCAGTAATGGTTTCCCAACCTTCTTCTGGCCTCCAGCCAACCACTCTTCACCCTATTGTTAGAGTGCTCTCCAGAGCCAAATTCTGGTAGATTCAAGGTATCACTTTCATACAATCCCTTCACAACTTCCTTGCAGGCTACTAGTTTAGATGCAAATTCCTTACCCCACTCTCAAGGCTTTCTATCCACCCTAATTTCTTGTCCATCTATGTCCTTTATGACCCAAACTAGACTCACTGTTCAGTGCATATATTTCCTGGTTTC
Source organism: Gorilla gorilla gorilla (assembly GCF_029281585.2). Lineage (NCBI taxonomy): Eukaryota > Metazoa > Chordata > Mammalia > Primates > Hominidae > Gorilla > Gorilla gorilla. Next base: position 121,897,573 of record NC_073237.2, read on the forward strand.
CTACCTCCATGTCACTGCTGCGCCCTTCCCTTCACCCAGACTGACTCCGTCAGCTTGTCAAAATCACATCCTTCCTTTTTGATTATCCCCTAAGTCTTATCTTCTCTCCTTCTGACCCCATGATATCAGGCCCAACCAGAGTCCCAGACTGGCCTCCTTCCTTTCCCCACAATAGGGAAAGTTGCACCAGTTAACGTCTGCAGGCTTTGCTTCAAGGCAATAGGATTTCTACAATCCCCAGCCAACCAAAAACAGGGCTTCCTTTTTAAAAACTCTAGCCTTGGCCTTTACGTCTCATTCAGTTAACTGTCCTTGCTCCTGGCCCAATCCTGCCCAGAACCCTGCCCTCAGGCCTGGTGCCATGCTAGGTTCCCAGTGTGTCTCTCTGAAAATCCTGCCCTGCCCTCTGATACTGCCTGCCCGCCTGGATTTCCTTGTGCATAAATCATACATTTAATTTATCTGAATTCAACCATACTTGCTAGGTAGAAAAGAGGAAAAAAAGAGGGAGACCTGACCAAGAGCACAATTTAAGCAGTTGGGAGAATTCTACTTGCCATGACTCTCAGTGATCCAATGAGCCCCAAGAGTGGGAATATGAGGCAGGAGTCCAGAAATCATCTTTGCAACTATGGAACCTTGTAAATGTGTGATAAGTGACTAACTGCATTAAATGGGTGGATGATAGTATCTCAGTCTTGCTAGACCAAGTTTGATTTTAGCATTTAAAAATATGTACTTTTAGCTGTTACGATGCTAGAGAAAAAAGCTGTGTGAATTTAATGAGAAAAATTACATTGCCTCTGATGGGCATTTTTAAAGAGATTTTTCTTTCCTACAGGTAATTTTGACAATGGGATTTTTACTCACCTGTTGCCTTTGTGATCTAACCCTGGATAAGCTGTGGCTCTTGGTACGGCCACCCCCAGGTGCTGAGCATCATCCGCTTCCCTGGTCCTCGCTGCCAGGACCTGCAGTTCCCCCGCTGTCCTTATGGCCCCCCACTGCTGACTGCCCATCTGCCCTGTTCCCTGCTGTGGGGGCCAGATCCTTCAGAGATTGGCTCCACCTGTCAACAGGGCTTCTCTCTGCCTGCCCCATCTTCCTTCTAATAACCATTGTGCCAACTGAGGTTTGTGTTTCAAGTCAGAACACAAGCCTTGGTGAGTACTTATTTATTTATTTATTTTTTATTTTTTTACATAAGTAAAGAGGCCAGGCTTGAGGACTGCAACCTAGGAGCATAGATTTAGGTTGCCCTAAATACACTCCCAGCACTTTAATTACCACTACCCTGTCCAGCTTTATAACAGCCATTTAAGTTCTCGCCTCAGTACCTCCTACTAGGTTGGTAGGACAGTGATGGTGGGGTCAAGCATTACCACCAATTCATAAGACCTTTGGAAATTACTTAAGTGCTCTAAGCACTGGTTCCTTATCTATAAGTGGGGAATGATGATAATTTCTAACTCATGTGGTTATTATACAGATTAAATGAGATAACACATGTAAAGCACTTAGTTTGGCACATAAGTGCTCAATAAATAGCAACTATTTCTTAATACATTAATACGATTTTGCACATTTTGCCATGTTCAACTCTCAAGCTTCTTATCTTAAACAGTTAAGAAGCTGAATTATATATCCTGTTTTATTTTAAGCCAATTGTGACTTACAACCGAACATGTTGCTTCTCTTTGAGCTACAAACAAAACAAAAAGGTAAAAGCAATGGGAAAAATGGCGGAAGAGGAGACGTGGCTGTCAGCCATTTTCCTTTCTCAGAGTTTTCTTTCTTGTTAGATCTATTATCTGGGAGCTGGGCTGCCCTGCTGGCTTTCCATTTGCCTTGCTAATAACAGTAAATCCAGCAGCTTCCACTGCAGTTCCTGTCTCCTTCAGCTGACTCCCAGGCCAATCAGCATTTCCTCTCTGCTAATGTCAGATGTTCCCTGGGAAGTCCTGCTGAAAAGAAAATTTATGACTAAAGTTTCTCCAGCTTTTAACCCTTCTGCATATCCTGCTCCAGATGCAGGGTGCTCCAGAGGAAGGCTAGGTCATTCCTACACGTGCACTACTATGTTCTTGCTGATGCTCTGCTGCTCTGACAAGGAGCCTCGGACCCCTGGAAAAGCCCAAATGAGCAGCTGCGCAGACAGATGCACACATTCTGGGCTGTACCTAATACGTGGACTCAATTTGAGCTGGGTTCCTTAGCAGCTAGATTCTCTTTTGAACTATAACTCAAAGCAGTCATATTCATACAAAAAGAGCATTAGATCACAAAACTGTGAGTCTGACTAGGTTTCATGACTGAAACTGAAAGGAGGCGACAGGACTAACATTTACTGAGTGATAAGATAATAACAGCAAAGACTTACTGGGTCCTTGGTGCTTTGCAAGGATCGCTGCTTAATTCTCACAATAATACTATGAAGAAGACATTATTATTATTTTCATTCATAAATGAGGCAAATGAAGTTCAAACAGGTTAAGAAACTTATCAGAGAGCTAGAAAAAGCAACCGGAGGCCAGGCGCGGTGGCTTATGCCTATAATCACAGCACTTTGGGAGGCTGAGGTGGGCAGATCACCTGAGGTGGGCAGATCACCTGAGGTCGGGGGTTCAAGACCAGCCTGACCAACATGAAGAAATTCCGTCTCTACTAAAAATACAAAATTAGCCGGGCGCGGTGGCGCATGCCTGTAATCCCAGGTACTTGGGAGGCTGAGGCAGGAGAATCGCTTGAACCCGGGAGGCGGAGGTTGTGGTGAGCTGAGATTGCGCCATTGCACTCCAGCCTGGGCAACAAGAGCAAAACTCCATCTCAAACAAAACGAAAAAACAAAAACAAAAACAAAAACAAAAAAAAAAAAAAAAAGGAAAAGTAACAGGAGCAGGGGTGGAACCAGGTAGGTCTGCTAGAACCCAGGTCTTAACTAAGCTCCACAGTTAAGGCTATCAACCAGAAGACTATGATCTGGTTGGGACCTTATTTTATTGAAGAGGAGACTAAAGCAAGGAACTCAAAGACAGAGAATGACCAGTTTTAAGCCAATAGAGGAAGCATGATCTTCTGATCTGCAACAGCCACCTCCTGAAATAAATCCTCCAAGGCTGGCAGAAGAGGAGAATGCACTGACGTAGGCGTTCAGGAGACAATGGGGTGGTACTCCACAATCTCTTCAGCGGAACAGAGAACAATGGCTGGCTGCCGAGATTCAGGCTTGCTGGCAAAGGTGGCAGTGGTGCAGCAGCCACTGCCAGGCCCTTACAGACCTTATGTTCTTGGCACAGAAGGGTCTCATCACAGGGTTTACATTTTAAGTAAGTTCAAGCCTTTGGGGATGTCTGCATGCTGGCTCCATGGACTTTCCTATGACCTCTTCTGTACCTCTCCACAGAAGTTAGATGATATACTTAACCAGATCAGCAAATCCAGTAAACTAATTTTTGTCCCAATTTAAAAAGAAGTAAGAATGTCAAAATGTACATGTGACAGCTGTTTGGGACTCTAATGTTATGGAAAAGCAGCTGTTTTCATTTATATTTGAGATATTAGTCATCCTTCCAATGGGACAGAGTATCCAGCTAATAGCTTATGCTTTAACCTACGGAAAATATGGGTCACAGAGACAAAGTGTTGGCAGAATCACAATACACTGACTATACTCATATAACATTTTGGTCTTAAAAAGTTTGAAAACATTTATAAGAAACAACTATTTAATAATGATGTTCTCAGAGAAATCTGACATCCAACATGTTGAAATGAATGGTTTGCTTTTAGGAGAAAGGGCGTTTTCAAATAGACAAAGTCCACATAAGTAAGGAAAGAAAGATCCTTCTATGCTCCAGAAGTTGAAAGTAAGACGTTTTCTTTTAACAAAATTTAAAAATTAACTTTAATCAAAGTAGCATACATATAGTTTTTTTTTTTCTTTTTTCTTTTTTTTTTGAGAGTCTTGCTCTGTCACCCAAGCTGGAGTGCAGTGGCGCAATCTCAGCTCACTGCAACCTCTGCCTCCAGGGTTCAAGTGATTCTTCTGCCTTAGCCTCCCGAGTAGCTGGGACTACAGGCGTGTGCCACCATGCCCAGCTAATTTTTTGTATTTTTAGTAGAGGTAGGGTTTCACTGTGTTAGCCAGGATAGTCTCGATCTCCTGACCTCGTGATCTGCCTGCCTCAGCCTCCCAAAATGCTGGGATTCATACATATAGTGTTTTTTTTGTTTGTTTCTTTGGGGGGATGTAGTCTCACTCTGTCACCCAGGCTGGAGTACAGTGGCGCGATCTTGGCTCACTGCAAGCTCTGCCCGCCCCCAGGTTTAAGCAATTCTCTGCCTCAGCCTCTGGAGTAGCTGGGACTACAGGCGTGTGCCACCATGCCCAGCTAATTTTTTGCATTTTTAGTAGAGATGGAGTTTCACCACCTTGGCCAGGCTGGTCTTGAACTCCTGACCTCCTGATCCACCCACCTTGGCCTCCCAAAGTGCTGGGATTACAGGCGTGAGCCACCGCGCCCGGGCCTCATACATATAGTTTTAAGAGTAAATAATGCTGTTAAGTCCTATGATGAAAAAGAGTAATTCCCTGTCCCATTCTTGAGTCCCTCCTTATAGGCAATTTGTTTAAGTTTTTTTGTCTGTGTGATTTCTGGCACTCACCATCCTACTTTTTATTAACATTCTCATTCAACTACTTAGATAAGTTATTATAAATATCAGACAATATCTATTAACTTACATTAGAGAGAATGAAGACTTAGGCCGTGCGCTCTCTCTCTCTTTCACACACACACCCACACGTCCTTTGGAAAGTGAGTTTGCTTTTCTTTTCTTTTTCTGCAATACAGTAGCTTCCTACAGTAACTTCCTCCTGCTGGGCACCCTTACGTGACTATCAATGTTTAAAATGTCTGCTTTTGGTATACTCCTCTGGCTCCCCAAGGACTCAGAAGAGATCCATATCATTACGGGAATCTGGGCGGCAACACTAATTTCAACGGATGTGCATCGCCTTTCATTTTAAACACATTTACATTTTCATTTGATGATGTAATTCTCCAAGGGAGTTTAATCTCTGATAACCAAAGTACAGTGAATCCACTCCTAAACACAAAGTGGTGGCCTCAGGTGTGGGCTGGCTGAGAGACACGTGGCTATGAGCTGTGGACTGGTTTTCACTACATCTTAGTTCATTCCACAAATGTGCTAACCACCAACCCTGGGCCAGCTGCGGTGCTGGTAAACCATAAGGAACCTACCTCTCCAAAAGGAGCTTTCACTGTACTCAAGGAAAAGGGGGGGCTCTCATTCTCTTCTTTTGCAAGGTGCTTACCAGCAGCTGGCAAGATCAGTGTATTTGGACCTTACTGGGGACAGGGCCACGGTGCCTCTGCCACAAGCCTAAGTGGCTGAGGGATACTGATCTCTGGAGAGGATTAGTGTCCCTTCCCAGCTTCCATGGATGGCACATGGCCTGTTTCCCTTGATGGCCAATGTTGATGGAGTCATTTACTGCTCATGAATTTACCCAGCCCTTTCTGCCCTGTCCACTTCTCCCTGCCTGCATCAAGGAGGGGTGCTGGTAGCCCAATTAGGAGATGCGTGGAAACGAGTGGAAAGAATGAAGTTATGCCTGAGCCTGGGAGCCAGAGAGACTCCCTCTAGGAGGGGAACTCCCAAACCTGAGGACTCAAGGAAGTCTTTTCAGTTAGAAAATGGAAGGACCGCCAGGCACAGTGGCTCACGCCTGTAATCCCAGCACTTTGGGAGGCCGAGGCAGGTGGATCACGAGGTCAGGAGTTCGAGACCAGCCTGGCCGAGATGGTGAAACCCCGTCTCTACTAAAAATACAAAAATGAGCTGGGCGTGGTGGCACATGCCTGTGGTGCCAGCTACTTGGGAGGCTGAGGCAGGAGAATCGCCTGAACCCGGGAGGTGGAGGTTGCGGTGAGCCGAGATCATGCCATTGCACTCCAGCCTGGGTGACAAGAGTGAGACTCCGTCTCAAAAAAAAAAAAAAAAAAAAAAAAAAGGAAGGACTAGCAGGGCGCAGTGGCTCACGCCTGTGATCCCAGCACTTTGGGAGGCCAAGGCAGGCGGATTATTTGTGGTCAGGAGTTCGAGACCAGCCTGGCCAACATGGCGAAAACCCCTGTCTAAAAATACAACTAAAAATACAAAAATTAGCCGGGCGTGGTGGTGTGCACCTGTAATCCCAGCTACTCGGGAAGTTGAGGCAGGAGAATCCCTTGAACCTGGAAGGCGGAGGTTGCAGTGGGCCAAGGTTGCACCATTGCACTCCAGCCTGGGCAAAATGAGTGAAACTCTATCTCAAAAAAAAAAAGAAAAAAAAAGAAAAAAGAAAAAAGAAAAGAAAATGGAAGGACTAACAAAAGCCAGAGCAAGAATTCCTATCAAATGTGTTTTATTGCTTTGTTTATTAGCCATCTCCTCTATTAGAATGTTAGCTCTCTGAGATCACCCAACTGTCACCCTTATATCCTTATTCACTACCTGAAATGTAGCCAAGACTCTACTGAACGATAAGTTAGGTTTCAGACACACTGTACCTGAGAGATCTGCATGACCCTCAGGGATTCTTAGACTTCAGTTACACATTATCTTAATTCACACTGTTCTGCTATTAAAAGTAGTGTGCCAAAAAAAAAAAAGAAAAAAAGAAAAAAAGGCGAAAAAAGAAAAGGAAAGCTTAAGTTTTGCTATGATTTGATATTTCTGTGATTATGTGGTGACAGTTTCCAGGAAGATTGAGGAGTTCCAATAGACCACCTTGTATCTTTTGCAGCACTTGGGCTTTAATCACATCTCACTGACTTTCTGTTTGAAAAATTGGTTCGATGACACAGTAGAATCTACACACCTAGCTGCCTGCCATACTGTGATTAGTAGCTAGGTAACCAGAGAGGTAGATGCTGATACGTCCTCTCCCCAGATCTGCCTTACGGTGCTAATCCAATGCCATTTTCCTGATTTTAAGTCTTCTTTGTCTCAGGACATTATTGTCATGTAAGGCAGAAAAAGAAACGCCCTTACTGACTAGCTATTTTTCTTCTTTTCTTTATAATGCACTTAAAGCTGTTGCAGATATGCGGCAGAAAGTGCCACTACTTATAATTTACTCAAAAAGAAAGAACTATGCAAAATTACTATTGGAGTTGTTTAAAATGCCTTTTACATTGCTTATGGGAGTAAAACAGCTCCAGCATCAGGCCTCCGTAAGCAGCAGAACAGGAGTTGGGTGGTTCAGGCCCTTGGTTTCCTGTGGTGGGGTAACTCTACTAAAGCAAGGGTTTTTTCATAGAAAGTAGCTAAAATCAGTCTTGGTAGAGAAGAATTTTCCTTACAGCTACTAATAGGATAAACACATCAAATGGCCTGACCGAAGAAAGAGGGACTTCTGCTTCCTCTAGTGCAGACTGAGACTCTTCAAAGAGGCTGGAGAGATGTAATGGGCACATGCAACACTCTAATCCTGTCTGTAATTATAGAATCATTTTCATTTTCAAAATCACATGGATATTTAAGTATACTTCCTCTTTTAAATGTTTTCTGAGAAATAGCAACAGGGTCTGTGAACTACTAAACTGTGAACACAAAGACTTTTAAAACTTACTTATAAATGTGTTTGTTACAGGCAATTACAGTTTGTTCACATTATTTCCAGAATCTTTGGCATAGGAAATTAAATTTGCAGACATAAGCTATCTGATAAATAAGCCTTGTGACCATTAATCCATCCCTATAGATATATGGTATAGTTCACTTATTAGTAAAAAAAATCATTTGAGTTGACTCTCTGGGTCTAGTTTTCTCCTTCTTCAAAATAAAGTGTGCTTCCAGCAGATTCTAATTCAAACACAATTCAAAGGCTCATTCTACCACAAGGTAAAAACTTTCTATAGACTTAATTCACTGGAAAACAAAAGGTGCAGGCAAAGGCCAAATCATATGGATAGAAAAGGAAGTAAACCAAAACCTAAAGAGAAAGCCAGGTTTTATGGCGTGCCTGGCATGATAGTGGCAATAGGGATGATGGCAGCTGATGTCCACTGAGCGCCTACTGTGGACTAAGTGTTTTACATGCATTCAGTTAAGACAACAACCCTGCAAGATAGGTATTATTACCTCTATTTACAGAAAAGACAACTGAGGTCAGAAGGGGCTGATGACTTCCCTAACTTCACAGCTTGTAAAAGGGACAGGTGGCCTGGGGACTGGGGTTGGTTTGGTTCCAAAGCCCATGCTGTTTCCACTGAATCTTGCTGCCACCCCCAGCTGAAGCAGGGACATTTGGTCTCTCTAGAGAGAAAGGCAACAGCTTCCACTGAGCCGTGGGCCCTGTAACCTTATCCAGTAGAAGGAAGCACCACAGTGTCTAGCAGTACAACCTTTGGCCATTTGGCTTTGAGTCCTTACTCCCCTACTAGCTGTGCGACCTCAGCAAGTCCTGCAACCTCTCTGAGCTTTAATATTCTCACTTACAAAATGAACATGACAACTGATTCAAATAGTTGTTTTAAGGATTAAAGTGTAATGGAAAAAAGTATCTGGCAGATCACCTGGCCAAGTGTGAGTATTAGTAAGTGGTGATTATTATACCTGTAACTGTATATGCAACTTAAAACCACAGATCAATGGGAGAAACTATGACCTCAAAGATGTTATTTAACAGATGAGCTAATAACAATAAAATAACCTAGTGCTTTTTATGCTACAAAAATACATGTTTGTACATTCAGAAATTCATATTAGTATCAACAGTATCTAAATTATGTATTTTTAATTTTTGTGAGTTTTCCCATTTTATTATGAGTATTTTTAAACCACAGAAAAGTTGAAAGAACTGAACACTGAGAACCCATATACCCATCACCTAGACCTATAGTCAACATTTTATAATACTTGCTTGATCACATATCTATGAATACGTTTTTTAAAATGTATTTCAAATCAAGGAGGAGACATTACTACATTCACTCTGAACTACTTCAGCATACACAGCATTAACTGAAGCTCAATATTTGTTTAAGATTCTCTTTTTACTTTTAGGTAAAATTTACATGCAATATACACACAAATTATACAATTTGACAGTCTGACAAATGTACACACTGGGCAATTGCAGCTCCCGTCAATATATAGATTCCCAATCAATATACAGCTGATTAGCTTTACTCCAGAAAGTTCCCTCATCCACATTACATTTTAAGTGAGGAAGCTGTGGTGTATGGAAAAAAAAACACTGGGCTCAAGAATCAAAGGGTCTGGGTTCAAATCTCACCTGTATTACTCATTAGAAACACATACAAGTGTGCACACACGCACTCCATGTGCTCTCTTTCTCTCTATATTTATATATATCCTTGGTTTTCTACCATAAAAAAGAGATAATGCCCATCTCACAAGGTCTTTTGTAAAGGTTAAATACAAAAATACCTGGAATAAGTAAGTATTCAGTAGATGTAATCAAATTGGAATCATTACCTTGGTACTTTCTACCTCTCTCCCACCTCTCTCCAATCTGAGGATATTGTCTTCAAAAAGAAAAGTAAGGACACACACACAAAAAGCAGCTGCAAAAGAGATGAGGGGGAAAAAGGCATCTCTCTGCATAGGCAGTAATCTCCCAATTTATCCACTCTGACTTCAGCTAATTAAACATCTGTCTCAACGGCCTCCTCAGCAAATTAGTCATCCCCACTTTGTGACATTGATTGTTGGTTGCAGCCTTTTCCCCACTTGCTACCATTCCCAGAAACTTCTAGGAGTTTACTCACCAGGCACATGGCAAGGAATGATGCAGGGTCCCCATTAACCCCCTACAGTTGCCCTTGGTGCCACTGCTGTTCATAATGCTGCCAGGCGTGTCCTTAGATCTGCTGCCCCGAAATAAACCGGTTAAGGGGTAACAATGTTTTTGTCTATATTTGTGACTTCCAGATTATGATGCATTTTCTAAGTGCTATGTACATGTACCAGACTAAAGTATTTAATAAACATTTAACTAAAAATCTGTTTTTTAAACTAGTGTTGATGACAAAGCAATCAGGTAACAGAAGTTCTCAAATAGGAGGTGGATTAAAGTCTGGTAAATTATTAGACAGCTTTTTCTGAACATATAAACAAAAGCTTTGCCGGTGCTCAAAGGGCCAGCAGGCAAACAAGTGAAGCTGTGTGGCTTGGATGCGTGATCCATTTCTCTACATGATGGGGTGTGTGTGTATGTGTACGCATACACGCCTGCTTTGGCAGGAAGTAGGGGGAAGTGAGGTGGGGACGAGCTGTATTCTAAACTATAGAGCACATCTTAAAAATGGTATTCTGAAATTAGGCTTTTTCTCAATTCTTTTTCCCATTAAAATAGTCGTGACTGACCAAAGAACTATCTTTTAGAAAGATAAAATGGCTAATAAATACATTTAAAAATACTAAACGACACTAAAGACCCAGAAATGCAAATTAAAATGAGATACTGGCTGCTAACCATCAATTTGGCAAAAATTAAAGACTGATAACATTCAGTGCTGGTAAGGAGCTGGGGAAAAGGGCATTCTCACATACTCTTGGAATGTCAAAGAATGGGCATAAACTTTTTCTTTTTTTTTTTTTTTGAGACAGAGTCTTACTCTGTCACCCACGCTAGAGTACAGTGGCACGATCTTGGCTTACTGCAATCTCTGCTTCCCAGGTTCAAGCGATTCTCCCTGCCTCAGCCTCCTGAGTACCTGGGATTACAGGCACCTGCCACGTAATTTGGCTAATTTTTGTATTTTTAGTAGAGACGAGGTTTTGCCACGTTGGCCAGGCTGGTCTCAAACTCGACCTCAGGTGATCCGTCTGCCTTAGCCTCTCAAAGTGCTGGGATTACAGGTGTGAGCCACTACGCTCGGCCAGGCATAAACTTTTTGAAAGGCAATTTGTTTTCCTCAACATTTTAAATAAATATTTGACAAGCAATCCATATTTAAAATCTAGCACAAATATGCAATGAATATTCAAACAAGATTGTTCACTGCATGTTTTTGTAACACTGAAAATTTGGAAATAATCTAAACATCCTTCAATAGAGAGCTAAGTTGAACAAATTATTAGGAAGATAAAATGTGTGGTCACTCTAATATAGAATAATGCTTATGACATATTGAGTTAAAAAAGTAAATGCAATATCATATATGCTGTGTGACATAATTACCCTAAAAACCTTAACACATATGCATTTTTCATGAGTTCACTTAACAAGCATTTACTGAGTATACTATTTGACAGGTACCTTGACAGATGTTGAATATGTAAGTGATTTAAAAAATAAAAACAAAAACAAAAAACAGGAACCCTGTCCACATGAAATGTATAACCTATATGTCTATCTGTATGTGAACTGAAGGAAAAAAAAACCAAAGGATTTACACCAAAGGAAGTTATACGAAACCTTCATTTTTTACTTCACACATCTCTAAAATGTTTGCTTCTTCCCCAACAAGTATTTAATTTTATTCAAAAAATATCTTTAAATGCCACTACCTTCTTTTGATATTAACTCCAGGAGATCTGGCCACAGGTCAAAGCTATTTCAATTCTCCCAAACTGTGCATTTAGCTCTAATGAAAGAAATCAGATGTTACCATAGTGTCCATCCCTCCATTTCCCGATGAGTAGCTTCTACTCTTCTGCACGCCTTAATTCAGGGCTCCACTATCTGTTGGACAGATTTCTTGAGAGCCTCTGCATTGGTGTCTCTGCTTCACGTTCTTTGGCCTCTAATACATTTGTACAATGCAGATGAGTGTTTTCTAAGAGAAATTCTGATTATATATTGCCCTTCTTTCAATAGATCCCCTCTGCCATCAGAATAAAGTTCATATTCAACACAGCTTACATACGGACATGACTTAGCCCCTGACGACCACAGCAGCCTGAACACTCTTTCCCATCCCTCTTTACCTGCCTAGTTTCTATTCATCTTCAGATTTCAGCTTGGGATGTTCTTCCCTGACTCCCCAGGATGGAACTAGGGCTCCCTGCTTCCCATGTGCACCCAGGCCCTATACTTACTTCCATGTATCCCTTGTATGGTATTATAATTGCCTGTTTATCCCAACTAAATAGAAGCTGCTTGAGAGTAGGAACGATTTCTTGGTCTTTACAAAATTCTTAGTGCCTACACAGTGCCTGTTACAAAACAAGCTCCCAAAACATAAATGCACTTCTATTTTTAAGCTGACTTATCAGGCCTGGCCTGGTCGGATCCGGCCCTGCCTAGTTTCTGTAGCTTACCCTCTGCCCTCTTCCTGCTCCAATGATTTGGAACTTCTATGTTTTGTGACTACATCTCAAAACATGTTGTCTCCTCTACTTAGAATGTTCTTCTCATTTACCCATCTGGCAAAGTTCTAATTAGTCTTCAAGGAGCCATCAAATAAATCACCCCAGAGAATCTTTTCTCAGTCCCCTACCCAACCCAGTAGTTTCAAGTAGGACTCCCTTACCTGTGCTGCTTTAGTAGCTTATATACGTCTGCTTGACAATTTACCACATTTTAATCCCTCTTTTTATGTGTACTCATTGGGTTTTCCACCTGATTTCTAGTGCAGCATGGCACAGAGCAGGCAGCATGGCACAGAGCAGGCAGCATGGCACAGAGCAGGCAGCATTTGATGACAGATGAACTAAACAGGGCATCTCAGAGCCACACAGAGCTTAAGAGCACAGATAGCCCTTTCCTCCAGTGCCTTGATTAATACTCACTCAGCCTCTCCCATGTTAGAGTTGAGGAAAGCGAGGCTTAGAGAGGTTAAGTACATCATTACACACATATACACTTTCCGGAATTTCTTAATTCTGAGATAGATTTTCATTTTTTAAAACATTTATAAAATCAGGATGCAGTTTACAATCAATATGTACACGTAATGTAGAATTATTTCCTGAGAAGCTATTATTAAATTGGCGGTGCTCTAGAATCAGACCCTAGTGAACCCAGGAGAAGGCTGTCTGACTTCTAAGTGTGTGTGTGTCTCCCATACCACCACACAGCCTCTTGGGGCATATGTCTTTTTTCTTCCTTTCGGTCTGCTTTTTCATTAATTGAATCCACACTTATGACTGCCCAGATGATATGAATGAATAGATTTTATAAGGAAAAGGAACTTCTGAAAGATTAGCGACTAGCAGGAAGAGTAAATGTTGGTCAAACATAGTTTTGGCAAATGATATATTTCAAGTTTTTCTGAGGTGGCAGTTGCGAGAGCTCATAATACCCTTCTAAAATAATTGGGTCTCTAAAGTGATTCCAAAAGATTTTTGCTTGACATAAATTCTCTAAATTTCCAGGCTTTCTAGATAAAATAGTTGACTGCAATGCCACTATCTTCAACGTGCTGTGCTCTGTATTTGGGAAGATCCATCAGGAGCCTCAGAGCACTCCAGACAGGGAGAGGCTCAGGTGAGATGGAACAGTAAGATAAAGAGGCAGAGAAAGGAGGCAGGCAGGAATATTGAACTCCTTGCCTGGGGCAATTCTGAGTCACACATTTAAACACTTTAGCAGCCCTAATTTACTGTAGCATTTTCCCAATAGGTCACTGGATATTGAGTGTCAGGTCTCTGTTTCCTATTCATCCCCTATGCATGAGTGGCATCAGCATGATTACTTATTCTTCCATAAGGAGGAATAATTGTCTGCAGAATTTACTGCCTTTTTTCTGACAAAGATCACTTGAACAGTTCTATTTTCCATTCATTCATTCATTCATTCATTCATTCATTCAGTGTTTATTCTTTTAAGGATTATCTGCTACAGCATAAGGAAATCACAAATCTGTGTCCCTGGCTTACAAACTCTACTTTGATAGAAGAAAGAATACTGGATTTTCTGTACCAATTGCATATGAAGTAGGACTCTCTGTTCAACCCTATAGCCAGAAGATTCTTTAGCTTACATTAGCCTTCAGAGGGCATTTCAGGCTAGAAGGGTGTTAAAAACCCTACTCCATCTAAAATATATATGGGTTTCCCTTTTCCACAGGGCAGCTTAGGACAGGTGTATGTTGCTTTAAGAAAGCTAGACATAAAACATTAAAACTGACACCAATACAGACAAATTGTGCAATTACAAAAAGAATTCCTGGCTTTATATCCAGATTCACCACAGGGTTCCTTTAAATGCTGCACTTCCCTCGTGCATTTAGATCTCAGAATCAATGAACATTTCTGTTTACAGAATTTTAAATTTATTCTCCCATTAGGGTTCTAATAAGCAACACGGTACAAATAAAAAGAGTATGGGCTTTGAGGTCAAAAAAGCCTGGGCTCCAATTTAGATTCACCATTTACTTACCGAGGAAACTTGGGTACGTTTAACCTCTTAGAGCTGAGGAAAGTGAGGCTCAGAGAAGTACATCATTACATATACAGTTACCATAGGTCCTTAATTCCAAGATGCACCTCCTTTTTCCTTTAACATTTCTAAAGCCTCATCTTCAAACCAGGCATAATAAAATCTACTTTCCAGGGATGTTGTACAGATTAAATGAGGTAATATTTCTAGGTACACCAAGGCACTCCATTCATTAGCTCCCATGTCCTTGGAAGGGGTCCTCCTTTCGGAAAGACCAACTCCTCCCATGGCACACAAATCCCCTTTAAAATAACTCCCCCTCCCAATACAGAGTCTTGCTCTGTCACCCAGGCTGAAGTGCAGTAGTGTGATCATGCCTCACTGTAGCCTTGACCTCCTGGGTTTAACCAATCCTCCCACATCAGCCTCCCGAGTCACTGGGACTACACGCGTGTGCCACCATGTCTGGCTAATTTTTAAGATTTTTTGTGGAGACAGGGTTTCACTATGTTGTCCAGTGTGGTCTCAAACTGCTGGGTTCAAGCAATCCTCCTGCCTTGGCCTCCCAAGTGTTGGAATTACAGGTGTGAGCTACTGTGCCTGACTAAAATACACTTAATAAATAATAAATTCATCTGTATACAACTTTCTCAGTCTATCTGGCATGAAAGTAAGGCCTACTGTGTGTGGTATTATGGAGACTGACCCTGCTGCAGCCAGTCTAGTACAGCAGGTCCACAGTGGGTCACAGGCTCTAAATTCTGCACCTCCCCATGGCCTTGGGTACCCAGGGTCTCTTCCTGATCTGTATCCCTCTGTCATAAGGCAATCATCAACTCTGTATTTTTTTCTCCATTTCTTTCAAGTTCTTTTATTTCTTTGTGTTCATACTCTCTGTATGTCTCTTATCCTCTTTGGGCCTCAGTGTATTTCACAGTGGTTAAAAATTTGGATTTAATTCTATACAGAACTGAAAGTCATTGAAGAGTTCGGAGCAGATATGCTCTGACTCATATTTTAAAATCTCTCTTTGGTTGCTGTGTAAACAACAGACTGGAGAGAGGCCAAGAGCACAAGCAGAAAAACCAGCCAGGGTGCTATTTCAGCAGTCTAGGTGGAGAGTCATGGTGACTTGGACCCATCCAACAGAGACGAAGACAACTAAATGGATTCAGGATATATTCTAGAGGTAAAACTGATAAGACTTGCTAATGGATAAGATGTGGGGAGGCAGTGCAGGAAAAATTCAAGACTGACAGCTGGATATGTGGCTCAGGTGAATGGGTAGACGATGGTGCCACTTACTGTGCAGGGAACCTGCTTTATCTCCCTTAAAGGGTCAATTTTACTACAATTTTTTTTTTTTTTGGCGGGGTGGGGGGTTAAGTAAATTAAACTGCAAAGTAATCTGAAATGTTCTTTTTACATTAAAATATGGTAAGCCACTGCTTTGACTGGCATTGTCCCTGCCCTACTCCTAAACTGTTCATAGCTTAAATGTGAAGGTCATTGTTTAAATGTCAATTTCTCAGAGAGGGGCTCCCCGAACACCCTATAGGATGCAGAGAGCTCCCCTGCATCCTATTATTCTCCCTCTCAGCCTCTTATGTATACTCTTGCTCTAGAAAAAGGTCCTCCTTAGGTCTGACACAGGGGAGCACATAAGTGAATGTACGACATAGCTACAGATACGTTATGGATCGATATTTACATTTTACATGAAATTTTTAAGATACAACTTAAGAGTCCAACGATGCCATCATTGTCCCTCAGACCAGAACCCCATACCCTGTTGTACATGTTTACTCCCCCTCTGCTCCTAGTAGTACTTGGCGGAATAATGTTTGAGAAGCCCCGTACACTATCTCACTGGTGACATTCTAGGGGTCTTGTGAAAACAAAGTAAATTAGCAAGCAATAAGGTGCTCTGTGATTCTAAACAGATATAGAGTTAGGAGGGAGCCCACTTGACAAAGCTAACATTTTTCTTTCAAGTTCTACGTGAAATTTTATAAAAGTAGGAATGAATGTCACTAGGCTTATTAACAATATTTTAAGAACTTTTTAAAAGAATCTTCAGACTAATAAAAATTTGTCTTTCATATCAAAAGAATGGACAGGAATAAGAAAAAGTTAAGATGCTCCTGTTCAATCTTTCCACAGATAATACAGAAAATCACCTCTATTTCATAATGAGACTACTGAGACAAGTTACGCGGAAAACTATTCTGCTTAGCAAACCCCACTTTGATGCTCTCTCTTCTGTAGATCTAGAAGTATCTATATTTCTGTGTCAATGTTAAACATTGAAATTGATCTATTTCTCAGCAATGTGTCTGTCATGCCCAACATAATGCTTCAGAAGGCTAGGAAGGGCTGATGGTTAACTGCATTTTTAAATAACAACAAAGGTCACTGATTGTGAGGGTAAGCTTGACAGAGGGAGAACTTGAATTAAGGCCTTTATTCACTAAATAACAGCTTAGTATATTTTGCTGCCTAAATCAAGGGACCTGACAAGCCACTCTTTACTGTGTCAAAAACACACCCACCTAACTGTTAACATGAGTAAAGAGGCTTCACCTAATTCTTCTAAAACTGGATTCTCCAATTACAATTTTCTTAAATAGTAGGGACTTCCTGCCAATGCAGGTACATTCCAAATGTCAAGTAGGCCAGTAAAAAAAAATGAAAGGCTGAAGAGAAACTTTAAAAGAGACATTTAAAAATAGGCATAAAAAATAGACCTTAGCAGAGAATTGACTGAAACATACTGTGAAAAGACTACTATAGTATATTCTTTTCATATGAATATTAATAGAAAAAAAACCCATGCAGTGTTCATAGTTTTGAGTTGATGAAATAATTACAAATAATGCAAATCAAAATTTTAGGTCAGTTACAAGTGTCTGTAAATGACAGTCTATCCTAAAAAGCAAAATGATTTTGAAACCCTAAGGGCTTCAATTGGCAAAGCTATTTACCTCAACAAAGAAGAGTTCCTTTGCTCAAGCAAATACCTACCACCTTCTGATTTTTCACAAATGAAAACTGGGGAAGGAGTGCCAGACTGAAGGACAAGAGAGCAAATATTAGGACTGCCATTAGGCCTACATTTTGATTTAATAATGAAATGTTTAAGTTCTAAATTTATTATTATTATCAAACAAACAGTTGTGTAGTCAGTCTGGAAAAAAGGTAAGAGAAGAGAAATGTCTGTGGGCAAGGAACAAGTTCACTGTCAGCCTATCAAAGGATTTCTGAAATCTTGTTGTAGCACAACTAACCTCTGTGATAACTACTGACTCTACATGGCATGTGTATTTTGATTTGAACTGGTATTTCCCCCCTTCTTCACTGACGTTCAATAAGGGTAGCAAAGAGACAAGTGCTGTTCTGTACTCAATCAGGTAAAAGGGGTTTGACGACAGGGCTGATCACTCTAATTCTGTTCCCAGACATGGGGCATGGTAGGCACATTTTTGCAAACACTAAGCTGGTTACTGTGACAGAGGCTCAGGAAGTGCAGGATGACTGCCTCTAACCTGGCATCTCTTTCCACCAAGTTCATGACTAAGTTCATGCGTCATAATGGGTAACTAACAGGTATTTCATAGCCAACTGTGAGCACCAACAATTTTTTAAGTACTTTCTATGTGTTACTTTCTATGACAAGAGGATTTTCCTCTTTTCATTAATCACTCTCCAAAGAAAAGTCTACTCTACAATATAAAAGTTCAAAAACACAAGATGTACCCTGCCTTTACCAACCTAACCTTAAACAAATATCTTTACCAAACTGGAGATCCTTCTGTTTTATGTGACCAGACTTATTAAAGCTACAGAAAGAGCTTCTTTTGTTAAAAAGCTTTTTGGATTAAGAAAATGGACAGTAATTTATGTAAATGTATCAATCTCAATTGGCTTCTCTTGTATGAAAAGGAATAAATAATGCAGATCACTGTTTTTCAGATAACGAGTCCTAACTCTTTGCCAAGGATATGGCAAAGACTCTGATGGAAAAGGCAGTAATGTGTACACAAAGGTGAACATAAATAAATGTGTGTATGATAAACGCTGGGAATGGACATAGAAAAACGGGTATGCAATTGGACAGAGACGACGGGAGACAGAAGGAAAGATACTTGCTCAGCTGTATCTAAGTAAGTTCATAGGAGTTTCATGGTCTGAAAAATCTGTGACAGTGGAATTTCTACTAAGAAGCTTAAAAAAGTTTCACCTTCTCCTTGGACAATTCAGAATAAGGCCTTCTTAGAATATAATGCATTATATCACAAATATACTTTTATATAAAATATTTGGGACCAAAACAAGAGTAAAGAACCAGGATCCGAAAGGGTGAATGCCTACTAAATATCTTTGATTATCTAAAGCTGTTTAAAAGCTATTAGATTGGCACCTGGAACCCCAAAATATCCACTTTTCACTGGGAAGGAGTGGCTGTGCCTCTTCAATCACCCCCTAAATGCAAAGAAGTTTGACCCCCATGCAATGGATAAAAGTCACCCAAAAAATGAACAAAAGAGGTGTTTGGAAAAACCAGAACACCATTCATCCCAGCTAACGACTTGTTCATTATGAGTGATGATGGATAAAGACTTCTCATGCTGAGATGAAATCAAGATTTATATGCATTGTTTCCTCTCCCAACTTGTGGGAAGATCATCATCATTTAATTCTATCTCTGCGGCCAGTGATGGGCATCCAGAGAGCTGGTTATCAAACGGCGCAGTCAGCTGGCAAAAGCCGAAACGTGCAGTTGGCACATCTGGACAGAGCCGCCACAGCCGAGGGTGAACAATGACTCCTGGCAAGCATCCAAATTGCTTGCAGACGCTAGCAGGTCTCATCTACAACCGCCCCTACCAGCATCTCTCTCTCTCTCTCTTTTTTATGAGAATCAGATTTTCATTGCTCCATTCAATTGCTCTCCTCTGCCATTTTTTACAGCTCTTATCATTCCCCTGGAATATGGCCTTGAGACAGCTCATCCATGTCCTTCGCTGTGTTATCTCTTCTAACTTTTATTAAAACTTCAGCTTTCATCTGAAGATAGCTAATTAAATCTGGAACAGATTATATGCCTCCCCTTAAAAAGAGCACAAAACTATTTTCTTCAACCCCAGCAATGCTTTTTTTCCTTTCCAAAAGGTAAAATCAAAGGTGTTTAAGAAGTCTCTTTATTTACAGAGCTAAGATATTCAACACGTCATATATGAGTTGATTTATATTAAAGTTGTCTGTGATATGACAAATCTTTGAGCTATTTCTCAAGATGATTATTTCTCAATCCTGGTATATATCCTTTAAATATCACAGCTAATACTATAAGCATATTTTCTATATAAAGTTGAGTAATGAGGAGTTATTAGTGCACATCAAGTGATTTGTCCTTTTATTCGTCTTTTTTTTTTTAAAGGTTGCCCTCATTTGATAAGGATGAAGAGAAATTTTTCTTTTCTTCCCCATACCACAAATATTAGTAACTAAAAGTTCTCCCATGGGAAATTATGTGAAAACATGAAATTAATAGCAGTGATTCAAGTTTAGGACTGATTCAGTTTTCAAGACAGCTTTATATCAACTGATCATCAGCACAAGTAGCTCTGTCTGAGTCTACCACAAATTATTAATGAAGCAACTTCCACAATTGATATGAATACATTCTTCTCACATATGCCGCTGACCCAGTCCCTTTCTGAGGCCGAGGGGCAGTGTACAATCACCTTTTCTTGCATAGATCAGCTAACCAAACCTTCTAGCAATGACATCTGAAAGAATCTAGCCAGCCATCACACACACACACCCCCTATGCCCTTTTAATAAGGGTTAAGCTTCTACTACTGTGAGAATATGATTTAACTATCCCACCTGAAACTTTCTGGGATCCTTTTCTTCGCTTCACTGCCTTTAGTAAGATTTCCTTCATGGTAACCTTTGTGTTGTCCACCTGAATAAGGGAGAATCCATGAGCAGCATTTCTGTAGGAAAAGACAAATATTAAATCATCACTAACATTCATCCAGAGAGATGTTAACTGCAATCTTCACTGTGTTTAAGCAGTTTTTTTTTGTTTGTTTGTTTGTTTTGTTTTGTTTTTGAGATGGAGTCTCGCTCCGTCACCCAGGCTGGAGTGCAGTGGCGCAATCTCGGCTCACTGCAAGATCCGCCTCCTGGGTTCACACCATTCTCCTGCCTCAGCCTCCCGAGTAGCTGGGACAGGTGCCCGCCACTACATCCGGCTAATTTTTTGTATTTTTTTTTTTTTTTTTAGTAGAGACAGGGTTTCACCGTGTTAGCCAGGATGGTCTCGATCTCTTGACCTCGTGATCTGCCCGCCTCGGCCTCCCAAAGTGCTGGGATTACAGGCATGAGCCACCGCGCCCGGCCGTGTTTAAGCAAGTTTTAAAGTAAGTGCATACTGAGGTGCCAATTATTTAAAAATAGGTTGAATAAATACACTTCTAATGGTGGGTGGCGGGGGGGGGGGCAGTGATAAACGATTCTAGCATGAGCAGTTCCATGTGAGAGAGGTCACGCTTAGGGAAGGTTCTTCTAATCTGTCCAAGTTGAACCTAAGTGGTCTGTGTGGGTCAGCAGCACCATGGGTTCCTAGTGTTGGCTTCCAAACCAAATCTTGCAACAAGGATTGACAACTGATAAACTTGGCTTGTGTCAGTAGATGTCACTACAGGCAGATACTGCCATCATACTAAGCTCATGGAGCCCCAGACAAAAAAAAGTCATGTGGGGCCGCAGGGCAGTAATACCCCAAAGTAACTGAGAAGGAGGAAAAGAAAATGCTCTAACTAGCTAGTAAATATATTTCTTTATTCATACACACACTTTTTTTTTTGAGATGTCTGTCACCCAGGCTAGAGTGCAGTGGCGCAATCTCGGCTCACTGCAACCTCTGTTGCCCGGGTTCAGGCGATTCTCCTGCCTCAGCCTCTCCAGGAGCTGAGATTACAGGCACCTGCCACCGTGCCTGGCTAATTTTTGTAGTTTTAGTAGAGATGGGTTTCACCATCTTGGCCAGGCTGGTCTTGAACTCCTGACCTTGTGATCTGCCTGCCTCAGCTGCCCAAAGTGCTGGGATTACAGGCATAAGCCACCGCACCTGGCTGTATTTTTTTTTTTAAATACAGTCTATACACTTCAGTATGAATGATTTAATCTGCTTAGTCCTAGAAAGTCAAAATATTAGCTGAAGCACAAGTAATTATAAGACAAAACACTAACACTCCTTGTAAGCTTCCAATTAATCAAACTGGGTGCGGGAAAGGCTTCATCTAGATTGGAAAAAAACCGCTAAGGAACAAGCACTCTAAAAACAGAAGCCCATCTCCTGTGTGAGGTATAACTTCACCAAGACTGTTAATTGCAATAGCAAGTATCACAAATACTACTCACTACGCTTGGGCACTGGAACAAAACAGACCAATTCCAAGTAGCTCATGTAACAAACGGGACCCAAGTTTCCAACTATGGAACATGGGAATTGCCACAAGGAGTTTGGTCGCATTCCCATTTCTCCATAAGAATCTCTAAAGGGAATGTGGCCAAAAAACATGGCAGAACTTCATATTGACGACAAATCTGAAAGAAAAGCCAAGCCCCAAGCTAAGTTCTGGAAAAGCTTCCCAATGGTAGGACAGGCTGGGAAGGGCCTTAAGCCTAGGTTGGACCCAACCAGGTGGCTGACTCTCCACAGGGGCTGGGGGCCGATCTCAAAACCAAGGACCTAATTTGCTTCCCTAATACAGAGACATCTCCACAACCCTCCTCTCCATACGGCTTGCTGTTTAATCCTTGACATTCCATTTGTTAAAAAGCAAAAGCCGATGCTGGTCTGGCCAGCACCATCATCCATTTTAACTTGGTCAAGTTCTTGCTATTGAACAGCAGGCCTGAGAACTGTCAAGCTAATTTTACGGAACACTCTGTTACTGAATCATGCCTGAGTCCCGGCCATTCTTTACCTCAGAAGCTGGACCCCATCCCAGAACAATCTTTAAAAGTTTATTTTACTGATCAAAGCAAAATAAGAAAAAGCTCTTTTTAAAAAACTATATTTAGGGAGCGATGCAGTAAGTGATACTTTGGCAAGAGTACTGAAACGTAAAGTGCCTTGTGCATTTATAAACTTGGGGGTATTTGCTCTGGCGCTAGGCCAGTGTGTGTTTGGAACAAATGCCAGTCAACCACGTTCAGATTTGCCTTCCCCTGCTTTCTCCTCAGAAGTCAGTATGCGCTCCATCTGTGACAATATGTTGGGCGATGGATGAGTAGGGCCTAAAAGAGAACACAAGTTCTCGGGTACTCACAAACTAGTACTGGCCTGGACCTCATGAACTGCCATCCACCTGGTTCTACCGGAACTACTGTAGATTTCAGTCTGCTTAGAAACTGCTTACGTTCCCTCCTAATCTGCTGCCGGCTGACAGCATTATTTCCAGCCAATACGTTTATCTTTTTCAGCAAAGGCAGACTAAAAGCTCAAAAGGAAGCCTTGTGTTTGGACTAACTTCCATAAATTAAAAGTGCCCTTTTAAAAGATTTTTGAGCAGAGGAAAATCCCCAGTCTGTATTTTTCTGTCATTTTACTAAAACGTACCTGGGTGACAAGGTTAAAGCAAGCAGAGGAAATTCCTGGCACTTATCATCCACAGGCATTACTGATAAATTGTGTGGTGGAGGAATAAAGGATTACCTTCTGTATTTTTTCATTACACTTTTCTTTTGTTACAGAATACATAAATCCATTGTGGCACAATGTAATATGTATCACCATGCTACACCTGCGGACGCTTCCGAGCGGCTGCCATGTCTGTGCAGTCAGGAATGATAAGTGAACCACCCGTGAATGTTAACGATAGTGATCATTCTGAGGTAACTCGGCTCTCCATCTTCCTTTACAGCCTCCGTGCTGAAGCCAGGGTAGCAAGGTTCAGGAGAGGAAAATGAAAACAACAGCGAAGGGAAGGGGCACGCGCGGCCCTCGGAATGGACCTTCGTGAGTGTGCAGTATCTTACTCTGGGGCTCCATTTCCGTAAAAACGTGCACGTTAAAAGGAGAAAGAGGTTCTGCCCTGAGTGCTGCACATTCAGGCAGACCTAATAAGAGTCTCCTCAGGTCAGTCCCACGCTCCGCTCCTTTCCCTCCAGACGAATGCCAACTTTGGATCTTGTTCCACGTCTACAGCGCTTTGCGGGGAGATGGGCAGGGTTTTGTTTTTTGAGTAATACCCTCATATGTTTCCAAAACGTAAGAGCATAGAATTCAAGTGGTTCTCAGCCTCCGTCTAGGTGCAAGTGTTAAGTTATGCTCCCATTTAACAAGTGGAGATGGAGACTTGCCACAATTTTCAGCTTGACTTCCAAACATTCTGGGTTTTATGCCTCATTTCTTTATATCCAGGATTTTTTATGGGCTTTCTAAAAAGTCTATTGAAATACATCTTTTAAAGCCTTTACTTAATGTGGGATGCTGGGTTTGAAGCTGAGAAGACAATGATCCTGGGGGGAGTGCTGGTAGTGGGCAGGAAAGGAAGGGTGCTCCTCGTCCCGGCCTGCCTTCCCTGTGGCACACGCTCCAGTCTCTGGGTTAGGAGCTGTGGCGGGGTGATCAGCCCTCGGATGAACAGGCAGGCTACACACAGACTCAAAGTCTCGGCTCAGAAACCGCTCCTCCTTCTGCTCGCCTCAGGGACAGACAACCTGTTTTCCCCCAGAGCAGGGCATTCTAGGGACACTGAGAAGCAGCAGCTGCCCTTCCCACGGCTCCTTGGGCTGTCCATGCTGGGTCTAGGGTGAAACTCCATGTCACGGAGCGTAAGAAACACTGCCAGGAGTGCTTCAGTCAATTCAAAGTTAGGTCCTGTCAAGTCTCGTAACCACTGAATGATGTATGGGCATTTTAAAAAGAGACTCCTCGCTTGAGGAGTTCAGCTCCGTCCCAGCGCACAGCTACTCAGTTACCCCAAAGAAGTTTGTATGCCAGCACGAACCCAACGCAAGCAGGCTTTCTGTACTAAGCAGTAAGCGAGAGGCAACGGGAGCCACGGAGCCCCCAGGGACAAAGGTCTTCATCTGAAAAGCTTAGATTCTATCTTTAGGAAGAGAGCTGGAACCAGAACTCAAGTTGGAAGGCAGCATACTGGAGAGGAAAGGGCATAGGCTGGGGGTTAAATACCCTTTGACCGAAATCTTGGTTCCGTGGCTAACGGAGGTGTTGCTGTAACATGTGGGAACCTCAGCCGCATCCATGAAATGAGTAGGCTACTTCCCTATAGAATTGTCACGAGCATGAAACAGACAATGAATGCCAAGCACCTCACACTATGGCTGGCAAACAGTAAAGGGAGTCGACGTTAGTTCTCTTTTGTTCCCCTTGCCCTAAGTCATCATTCCAAGAGAAGAGGCCCCACTTCAGCCCCTCCTTCCCCTGCCTCCTAAGCAGAGACTGCTTATCGGGGGGTGGGAGTCTCAAAACTCACTGCCTGTCATTGGTAACACAGGGGCATTAAAATGTGTGATTTGTTGAGCTTGGTGGCCATATTCAGGGGCACTGTCAGTGAGCAGCCTGTGGCCCAAGCACCAAAATTTCCCAAGAGCTCCAAGGGGAGCACTCTGGGTTCAGTTTTCAAAACTTTCCTTTTTGAAAGTGTTAACTACGAAGCAGGTATGTTCCGCCTCAACTTAATTCACTGGCTTTGCATGATGATAATGGAAATTAAAAAATCATGGTGGTGTAGAGAATTTCAACAACATTTATTAAGAACTTTTTGATTTGCACAATACAAGTTGTCCACTGTTTAACAATTATAATAACAGCAACTACTATTTATTGAACACTTTCTATGGGCTAGGTGCTGTTTTAAGCTTTTTAAAAAATATCTGTATTGACTCATTCAATCCTAAAATAGATACAATTATTACACCCATTTTATAGAAACTGAGGCTGAAGGCATTAGGGAATTTACCTGAGATCACTCATCTATTAAAAATCCTGTTTTGGATTCAGAAATCAACAATGTGGTCCCTAACCCAAGTTGCACAGTCCAGTGGGAGAGAAAGATAAGAAGTCAACAAACAATTATAGTTCTGTGTGACAGTCACAAAGGCGGAGGCAAGTTCAGAGTGCTGCCAAAACAAACATAGGGCACGTAACCCAGCCACACAGAGGTGAGAGGGTCTGGGAAGCTTCCTAGTGGGGATAATGTCTCAAAACGCAAACATCATTTAGCTCTAAACCATGCTAGGAGAGACGGTGGCAGCACCAGAAGGCAGCAGAACACAGTAAGCTCTAGAATAAAGTGACCTGGTTTGGAACCCCACCTCTGCTTTCACGGATAACAACATAATCACTTTAACTTCATTTCCTCATCTACAAAATGAGGATGATAATTATTCTTGGATTTTAAGATTGTTGTAAAGGCAAAATATTTCTAAAGTACTTACCATAATATCTGTCATATAATAAATGCTCATAGATGAGCCATTAGTTAAAAAAAGATAAATGCTTAATAAACAGTTAATATATAATAAGCATAAGCATTTTCTTCATATGTACAATGAAGTAATATATAATGATGAGACAATAATATTCAATATTTATTGAGCACTTACTTTGTTTAATCCTCCTAGAAAAGATAGGTGTTATTATGAGTTCCATTTTATAAAAGAGAAAACTGAGGTTTGGCAAGGTTGAGACATTTGTCTGGAGTTATATAATAAGTTAATACATTATATAACTAATAAGTCCTAAAGGAGCCAGGACTTGAACCCAGATCAGCTAGACTCCCAAGTCTGTGTTTGTTAATCCCTCCACAGCCGCAAAGGGAGTCTTAGGGACTCGGGAAAGAAGAGACTTCCAGGGAGCACATCTTCCATACCAGAACCACTGACCCAATCTGTGGAAAAGGTTCAACTTCCACTGTAACAAATTCAGCTTGACTATGAATGTCCAGACTCTTAGACTAACCATATGACCTACAAGATTTTTAAGGAGACCTTGGAGAATGTCATGGTTTCAAAAGCCACAGTCTCAGTTTGCAGAAGTGGGAAAAGGTTGCTACGACCAGTTCCCAGTAGTGATGAAGACACACTCTAGTTCCCAACCTGCTCTGGTCCAATTCCATGCATGTTCATTCTCCAGCATTTCAAGGTAGAAAATGAAAATATAGGAGCAAGAGAAGGCCTTGTAATAACTGCAACATGCCTGCTTTAAAATAAGTCCTCTGAGTATGACTTTATCCATAAAGAGTTTACACTAGTGTGAATGCCACATTTTGTTTCCCCTTAGACTGACCAAAAATTTTTTTTAAAGATCAAAGCGTACTGTGGGAGCATGCGATGTTTGACATTGGACAAAGTACTCTTTTTCAAAACAGACATTTTCCAAAAACATAACTCGCTAGACTAATGGGCAGTGAGAAGCCAAAATGACTGCCCTCCGCCTTCTCCTTGTGTATCTTTGCCAGAGTCCTTGGGACTTGCCAAATCCGGTCATGCCTGCTTAGCTTGCTCGACTGATTGTGCCAGAAAAGAAAATAAGACACAGATGTATTTGAGCTCTTTGAGATGCCAGTAAGAGAGACAGCTAATGGCTTCATTTCGACCCTCCCCTTCCAGCTGGGCACAGGTGGGGGATAATGAGGTCCCTCTCTCTAATCAAACTCAATTATTTACTACTCTATATAACCGCAAAGACATTCACATTCCGTTCAGAATATAAAACACACCGTGGGCTACTTCCAACCACTGCCACTGGGTATTTATAACAAACTCAAGTGGCTAACAGTTTGCCTTGGCAGGAGTTTAAGTGTGTAAAGTTTTGCAAACTGTTTCTGTTCAAATATGTCCTGCTGAAATGGGGTCCCAGGCGGGGTTCCATAACTGTCAGGTCAGTGAACTGCATAACATCTGAGAATGTATTCACCACGCAGTGCAGACAGGATCTGGAAATCAAACGCTTCGTTCTATCACAACCTTCTGAGAAGCATCAGTTTTTTCAACAGCAAGACTGACATTGTATTAATAAACATTCCAAGTCACTAGCCTGACATGTACATAGCAGCAGCTGACAGACTCCGACATAAGCTGAGGGGAGAACAGAGGAAATCAGAATGAGACATAGTAACTAAACACGGCCAAAGGGGGAAGCATCACCAAACCAATCACATGGGCTCAGAAATGGGAGCTCCCCGACATTGAAGACACATATTAACTAAAGCAACAATCTGGTATAATTTTTAGATACAAAGTAAGTTGATGGTTATCTAAAATGTGTGCTTTTATGGTAGGAACAAAGCGAATCCTGGCACAATTTCAAGACATTCCAGTGAGCAAAACATACATATTTAGCTTGTCTGACCTTTAAATTCTTAGAAGTGTGTAATTAATGCTTTCCATCTTTATTACTTGCTCCAGTATTTCTGTCACTTTAAACAGACACAAAGAAAAATCCTTTCTTTTCTCTAGACAGTAGCTGTTGCCAAAAAGGAAATCAAGTCAGATTTACAAATACAAAATTAAACAGGCTGCATATGTTACATTTCCATACACGAGGACAATCTGGACAATGAAAATGTTTGCTAATACAACAGAATGAAAAGAAACAACATACAGTTGGTCCTCTATGACTCAAGCAAACAATAAATAACCAGGATAATTTATACTCATTTTGTCAGGCCTGGTTACAAAGAACACAAGCATCTTCTTTTATTCCTTATTCTATTTTAGCTCTGCCTCTTACCAAACAGCATGGCCTTGAATTAGTAACTAACTACCTGTCTCTGAGCCTCAGCTTACATATTATAAAAGTGAATTGTGTATAAGAAACTTTACTGATGGTGTGTGGCCAATTTTAAAATATCATAAAAAAGAAATAAATGATAAAAAAAGAAATAAATGAGATAGCATCTATTGGAGGTATGAAACTGAATGAGTGTGTGAAAATGTTCTCCCTGCCCTCCTCTTTTTTTCATTCTCTAGACCACAAGGCAATAGCATATAACAGAAGGAAAGGCTTCAAGCTAATGACACCCTTTAATAAAGGTCTGGTCACTTGGGGTATACTGTGGATTTATCATCAGGAAAGTAAACTAAAACTCCCCACTCTTCTGAAAAGCCCAGTAAAGAGCATGAATGAACCTAGGGCACGCCTCTTTAAAAAAGCAGCTCATCGTTCCCTTTCTGCAGAGCCAAGAGAAGCCAAGGTAGTCTCTGGGAGCCTGCCCAAGGCAGCCCAGCTTCTGGGCTAAGACCTTCCACTGTTACCTGACAGCTGTTACCCAAAGAGCTCTTGGTTAGAACTGTTCCTTCCTCATGTTCCTCTAATATATCAAATATTTAAAGGAAAATACATATATATATAGGAGACAGTTTAACTGCTCTGACTTCTAACCTAAGGAGATTCTGACCATTTTATTGGCCTTGACTTTTTTTTTTTTTCCTTTAATGCCCTTCTTCCCCCACTCCAGAGTAGAATCCTGGCATGAAACTTTAATGTCAACACATATAAGGTAATAATACTACCACAGTTGTTTTTGTCATTGCCACTTTTGAACGCAATTCAGTCTCACAAATTCTGACTAAATTAGGCCTGTGTTGGGAATGGGAGAAGGAGACGAACAAGGCAGGTCCCTATCCTTGAGAGGCACTTAGCCCACTCAAGATCTCATTCTCCCTTGTCCTACTTTGTCTAAAGGAACAGTAGGATTTGGCTTGGTCACTGCTGGCAAGAAACATTTCTTGAGATGCTGGGCACTATCTGAGCTCCAGCTCTTTATCTGGTTTTGGGGGTCAGCCAAAAACCTTCCCATTCCTCCCACTCCCTACTTCTCCTCTCTGACACTACTGATATCCAAACATCTTTACTGCTTAAGCTCAAAGTAGTCAGCAAGTTAGGGATTCCCATTTACAGATATATTTGCTCTGTCCAAAATCAATCAGGAACAATGGATAGCTTAGGAATCCACTTGAAGATTTGTTAAAAGAGGCAGTTTCCATTACCAGGCTCCTAATTTGCAAGTTGTTAGAATAATCCATTCTCCTTCTCTGAACAACTCTATCCAGGAGATTCCTGGGGCCCAGGGGTTCTAGAGGGAAAGCTAGATAGATCTAGTCCTGATTTAGTAAGAACATCAGAAGACATCCAATTTCACGTTCCCTCCACAGAATAATTTTCCAATGAGAAATTCATTAATTAGTTCCCCTTTAAAAAATGTAAATAATTATAAAATATAATTCACAATCTTTGCATGATGGAATGAAGACAAATTTAAAAATTTCTTTTATATGCAGAAACAGATCTATTTCCCAATTTTGCTATAATGGACACATATTAATTATATAACAAAAAATAACTCAAAGGAAGGTTAAACCCCATTCTCACCTTAGTGTAAATTATTCCCACTGAGAATCCCTGACAGAAATAACAATAGCAACTATGTAACACTTCCTACATGCCAGAGTCTCAGCTAATATTAATAATCACAGCAGCATTTCCTGAGGTTCAAGAGCCCCCAGGAATCAACAGATGAATTTACAGACTAAGTTTCAGAATTTAAAAACCTGTTTTCTCACGGTGATGTGAGCCTCTAGTTCCAGCTACTCAGGAGGACTGTCTGAACCCAAGAGTTCCAGTCCAGCCTGGGCAGCATAGTGAGACACTGTCTCTAAAAATTTTTTTAAATTAAAAACAATTTTGATTTTAGTCAATGAAAAGCATATAGAGATGTATTATCTATACATATCAATATATGTATGATATGGATGTGTAGATATATATATCTATATATGCTTTTCATTGAACTAAAAGCAAAATTATATGTGTCACCACATATTTTATATATGTCACTGTGTGTGTGTGGGGGTGTATGAGATAAAGATACAGATAGAGGCCCCTCCTCACTCCTCATCTTCCATGTTCCCCATTTTCCACCCACCTGGGGAGCCCTGAGCCACTGCCTAGAGGAGAAATACCCAAGAGAGCCACCTGGCCCACATCAGACAAATGTGAACAAGAAATAAAATTATTAGGCTGGGCGCGGTGGCTCATGCCTGTAATCCCAGGGGAGGATTTGGGAGGTAGAGGCAGGCAGATCCCCTGAGGTCAGGACTTCGAGACCAGCCTGGCCAACATGGCGAAAACCCATCTCTACTAAAAACACAAAAATTGGCAGGGCATGGTGGCAGGTGCCTGTAATCACAGATACTCGGGAGGCTGAGGCAGGAGAATCGCTTGAGTCTGAGAGGCGGAGGTTGCAGTGAGCCAAGATCACGCCATTACACTCCAGCCTGGGTGACAAGAGTGAAACTCTACCCAAAAAAATGGGAGGGGAGGGGAGGGCAAGACAGAAAGAAAGAAAGAAACTTATTGGGAAATTCCAGAAGTTGATCAACAAACCTACCCCATGCCCATTTGTCTATGTAGTCTATGGCTACTCACACACTACAATGGCAGTGCTGAGTTACACAAACTCTATGGCCAATAGCCTAAATATTTACCATCTGGCCCTTTGCAGAAAAAGTTTGCTGAGCTAGAAGCGGTGGCTGAAGCCTATAATCCCAGCACTTTGGGAAGCTGAGGTGAGCAGATCACTTGAGTCCAGGAGTTTGAGACCAGCCTGGGCAACACAGCGACACTCTGTCTCTACAAAAAATACAAAAAGTATTTGGGCATGGTGGTGCATGCCTGTAGTCCCAGCTACTTGGGAAGCTGAGGTGGGACGATTGCTCGAGCCTGGGAGGCAGAGGTTGCAGTGAGCCAAGATGATGTCACTGCACTCCAGCCTGGGTGACAGAGCAATACCCTATCTCAAAAAAAAAAGTTTGCCAACCCTGGGATAAGGTGGCGAGATTTGGGGGGTTATGTGTTCCAGCAGCTAGAGTTATTTGACATAACTAACAAACTTAGTAAAAGTCAAATGGCATTACTGCAAGCTGCATACAGAGCTTGTTTGCTGAACAGAGAAAAATGGTGACAGAATTCAGTGGGCACAAGGATCTCTATGAACAGTCTTGCTGGTCTCTGAAAAATCTGTGCTGTTTGGTGCCAAGTCACACTATACACAAGTATCAGTCAGGCAGAGCCCACTTATGTATAGACCAAGCAACAGATAAAGTAGAGTGACCAATCTGGTTTACCTAGGATGGAGGAAGGGGTTGGAGGTGAGCATCAGGGAGTGCTCATAGATTCAGGACTTTCAGTTTTGAAGCAGGGAGAGTCCTGGACAAACCATCACAAATTGATCATACTAACAGAAAGCGTGGTGGGCCAAACGTAAAGTAGAGTTTTCTAGGTTAGGAGCGGTGGCTCATGCCTGTAATCCTAACACTTTGGGAGGCCGAGGCAGGAGGACTGCTTGAGCTCAGGAGTTCAGGACCAGCCTGGGCAACACAGTGAGACCTTGTCTCTATTAAAAATAGAGTTAGTTGGGCATGGTGACACATGCCTGTAGTTCCAGCTACTTGGGAGGCTGAGGCAGGAGGGTCCTTTGAGCCCAGGAGTTTGGGGCTGCAGTGAGCCATGATCACATCACTGCACTCCAGACTAGGCCACACAGCAAGACACTTACCAAAAAAAAAAAAAAAAAAAGCATTTTCTAGTAAAGAACATTTAAAATTTATGTGTTTGTGTGGGGGGACACATTATAAATCAAATCAATTGGCCCACTAAAATAATGGACTAGTAGTTAAAAATACACTGTTTAAAAGGATGTTAATCATGATGTCTCATATGAAAATCAAAAGACTCAAGTTGACAAGTAAAACATTTAACACCCCATTAAACCCAACATCAGCAATGTTTAATTTCAGCAAAACATCATCTGTTACATTAAAGTTGTTAATTTGTATTTTATTAATGTTATAATTTTATCTGTATTTAGTTTGTAATTTTGTTTAGGTTGTGTAAAAACACTGAATTTATAGCTAAACATTACAGAACTTTGTATTTGCATGTATCTAAGTAGCATTATTAAAAAACTCATTTGGATAAACATTGAGACTTTAGGAGAATTTATTTCCCTTTAAAAGAGTTCTGTACATAACTTACATTTAAGAAACTCCCTCATGACAATTCCATGAGATAGTTACTGTTACCCAAATTTTAAAGGTGAAGAAACTGAGACTTAACAAAGGTAAGTAAAATTGTCTAAGGTCATGCATGTAGCAAGATACTAGTGAAGCTGAAACGTGAACCCAGGTTTGCCTAAATTCAAAGTCTGTGCTGCCGCACTCAGAGGGAAAGATGGTACTGGAGCCCCAGGAATAGCCGGTGTGAGGGCCTCTAAAGGTCAGAAGGCGACCTGGGCTTCCTGGTATTTGAAAGGCAGGAACGGGTGTAAAAAAGGGGAAGAGGTCTTAGAAAGCAAGGTGGGACACAGTGCTGGGTCAGGTGTCCTCCTGGCAGCCCACAGACACCTGAAGTTTCAGTCATTCCTTCTCCATGAAGCCCTGTGCTGGGTGCTAAGGATACAGAGAGACAATAAGACTGTGCCTTCCTAGTCTTCAAGAAGTTAATGGTCTTGCTACTAACTCAGAGGATGTGTGCTCATAAGAGGACTCATTTGAAAGTCTGTAGATCCTCAATGTTTACCCACTGCCCATGTTCACTGAAAGTTATTCCAATTCAGCTTTTTCAGTCCAGCTGAGCAATGTCCACCTAAACACTACCCCTCCTCTGCTATAAAACGAAGTCGGAGAAGAAAAATGTAGAAGTGGCAGAGATCTACTCAGTAACCCATTCAAGAAATACGTGTGACAGATCTATCATAGTAATGGAGTGATGGTGAGTATTGTGGGCACAGATAATTCAGTTCTTGCTCTCCAAGCGTTGTTTATTAATAGTAACAATAACAGCAGCTAACACTAAGATGATGCGTACATACACTAAACACTGTTCTAAGTGCTTCAGATCTATTAACTCATTTAATCCTCATAACTGATCTGTGAGGTAGGTATTATTATCTCCATTTCACTGAGCCACAGAAAAGTTAAATATTCATCCAGGACCACACACACTAGTAAGGGCAAGGCTAGGATCGGCGTCCAAGCGATCCGGCTCACAGCCTACCATGCTGTCGCCTACTGCACTATAGCAGTGGCTGAATGTCAGCCTTAAGACAGTGAGATTCACAGGTTAAACCAACACCAGATTCCCCAGCCTCAATCTTTCAGCAGAGGGTTGGAAAGGGCATGGACTTTAAAGTCAGGGATGGCGTCAAATCCAGGCCTAAGAACAATATTGCTCACCCTCAGGTTCCACGCCTCTAAATTGTTCATAAAAACTGGGCTATTTTGGGATTAAGTGAGAAAGCATATGCATAGTTGGCCGTTAGTAAGTATTAGTTCACTCCCTATGTCAAACCTACTTCCCTCTTTCTGTTTCAGCTTAGTGTCTTCCCAGCCACTTCTTGTCCCTTCTCTATTGGGAGACAAATGGAAGGAGGAAAGGGGGGAAATGACGAGGAGGAGTAGTTACGGCTTTATTTATTTTGCTGGGATTTCCTTCTCTGAAACTTTAGACACATCCCTACAGACTCCTGAAGGTCTGCTCTGTTCTGCATTTGTAGGAGAAGCTTTACTAACTTAGAATATAGACCAGAAAGGCGAGTAAGAGGTTGCTGAACCAAGAAAATACACACAGGGCAAACGGTCAGTAATCTGTACTATTTCATCAGACGACTGAGAAAAAGAAAATTTATTGACACTTTTGTTCTTAATGCTCACATATAAAGATTTCACTTTACCTCGTGTTTTCAGAAACACTCCAGACACATCAAATAAACTCTCTTGAATTTTAAAATAGAAAAAGGATTGACTGGGCTATGTGTGTGTCTGGGAGTGGGAACACAGGGATGGGAGTAATTCAGGATCAAAAAACAGAGTATTAAGTTTAAAGCAGTTGTTACTCTCTGCCTTCCCCCTCCTTCCTATTCTCCAGAAGGCAGGGTTCATAGTGAAACACTGTGCAGTCTTAGATGCCCCTCCTGGAAAGGCATATGAATCCTAGCCCCACTCCACTCTACTGAAAAGTCAGTGATTTAAAGCCTCTTGCTTTAAAAAAGGACTTTTGGTTCAAAAGACTGCTATGATCATGTGTTAATATTTATGTAGAAAAAGTTCTAGTCATATTAATAATCAATAAAAATGCAAGTAAAAACTATCGAAATGCCACTGTGTATATCTTTTAGAGTAGAAAAAAAAAACTTCTAATACCTTGTAATGGTAAAACTATAAAAATGATTTTAGGAATTCTGTTGGTAGCATTGTAAATTAGGACATCTTTCAGAGGGCTATTGTCAATAAAAAGTGAGTCTAAAGATGTTTTTACTCTGACCAATAATCCTACTTACAAGGCATGATCCTAAGAAAGTTGTTCAACAGAATAAAAGGTGTATAGATAATGACCGTCATCATCAAATTACTTACTAAAACCACACAAGGAAGCAATCTAAATATTCTGTGATCGGCTTCCACTACATCCCATACACTTTTCTTTTATACTGCTTATCACATTTTAATTATTTGACAACTGTCTCACTACTAGATAGTAAGCTCCATGAGGGTAGTGCTGTCTCTGCCTAGATCTCTGGCACATAAATACAGACTGTAGGAATTAAGAACAAATACTGAAACGTTTATAATTTATTATTTTTAGATGGAGTCTCGCTTTGTCGCCCAGGCTGGAGTGCAATGGCGCGATCTCAGCAAACTGCTACCTCCGCCTCCCGGGTTCCAGCGATTCTCCTGCCTCAGACTCCCGAGTAGCTGGGATTACAGGTGCCCACCACTGCATCCGGCTAATTTTTGTATTTTTAGTAGAGACGGGGTTTCACCATGTTGGCCAAGCTGGTTTCGAACTCCTCCTCGGCCTCCCAAATCCTGGCCTGCCTCGGTCTCCCAAAGTGCTGGGATTACAGGTGTGAGCCACTGAACCTGACCTAATTTAATGTCAAGTAAAAATAACACAAAAATATGTGTGCTACAAGTGAAACGGAGTAACATATACACACGATTATTATACAAGATTAAAAATAGTTAAGATGGAGGCATCATTGGCCAACTTTTCAATTATTTTAAATATTCTTTAAAGTTATTTTAGTACCTCTGAAATGAAAAAGCAGGAAAAAATTTGCTGTTATTTACACCAAACTTGACCTTGTAGTAGGGATGAAACGGCCACCATGAAAGCCTGAGGGCCCACTCCCCAGCTTACCCCCAGGCACTCAGTTATTCTTTCTTTGCTCAAGGGTAGAAAGAGCCAAAATACTCATACATCATATGTAGCATAACCCTATTTTCTGTAACAATCTCAAACAAAGGCAGTATGTTGAGAGAGACAGGGAAATGTCTTTTAAAGCAATCCCTTTTGAACAGTGAATTTGCTGGTTACTAACAGCAGGGGGTGCCAAAGGGATCGCTATTGTTCCCAGGAGACGGCCATGAGAAGGACTGCTGAGGCCTAGGTTGAAAAAAAGCTTAGGTTTGAGAGTAAAATCCAAATGCAGTAGGTTTTCCCATAACAACTGGGACATGTGGATAAAACTCAGGAGCTCATAAACTTGAATGGATAAAAACTACATTTTAATTTTCACTAACTTCTAATATTTTGCATTTCCTTGATTTATAAGTGTGGGCAACCAATCACAGCAGAATCACAGTGCCAGTGACTCTGTCATGAACAGAAGTCATAGCTAACACCACAGCAGATTACAGCTGTTGCAGATTTCTCAAATACCATTTATGCTCATCACCGCTTTGAAACAACAGGCTTCAGGAGTTACTGTTAGGTATACAGCTGGATATTGTTTAATCTACTAGTAAAGCCACACATATTACTATATCATGAATTTGCTCAATAATCTGATAACTTTAAATAACAGAATACTTTTATATTCCAGTGGATTTTATTTTATGCATTTACACACGCTTTTCTGAGAAAGGCACAAAAAAAAGCTGAAGACATGTGCTCAGTCTCAAGGCAGGCAACTGACAGGGAAGGTCAAATTTGGTCTGAGAGAAAATTATTTTAAGTCACAAGAGAGAAGTGGCCACAGTGCACATTTTCAGTTAGTGTGTATTCCTCGCAGAGAAGGTGCAAACCTAGAAGTTTTGCTTCACAGGCTCCCAGTGCACCAGTGTTTCCAGAGGCCTGGCTCTGGACATGCCGTTCAGAGATCTGCTTCACACAATGTGCCACTGCAAAGCAGTCTGTGTAGCCTAGGTGCAGAGGCATGAAATACAATGCGAATGTCATCCTCAGCATCTCTCTGGGAGTCATCGTTATTACCAGTGGACTCTCCAGATGCCAAATATCATTTATTTGATGAACAAAACCAAAATCAGATCCAAAATGCTAGAAGGTTGGGATGAGATACTGAGAGAAGTAATAGAGTCAGTACTCACATTCGAACAAAGAGTGACTCTTTGGATGTCAGACCAGGAGATGAGTACTTTTCAACCAGGGCCAAAGTACTGAAGCCAAATTTATGAATGGGCTCATTGGAATCCAGTGGGGGGAAATCGGTGTCCACCTCCCCATCATCCTCAGCAATATGCAGGCAGTAGGCACTGACATTGTCACTGAAAGGAAAACCAAAAAGGCGAGTGAATACCAAGGTAGGGAAGGGACAAGAAGACCAGAGGGTATGGTGCACAGCAAGCAAATTGAGGAGACTGCTTTTCTTTACCCCAAGCCTGGTGATACAGTAAAAAATCCCAAATCCTACTTCATTTGATAGAGAGAATACACATGGCAATGCAAAGGGGAGAAAAACAGTGTGAAATGAAGGTCTTTATACTACTCTATTCTTGCAACATTCACTGAGCCCTATTGCAGCTACGACAAAGAACCTAACCTCTTAGATCAAAGGTGAGATTTAGTATCAGCCCTAAAAGCAGCTTACAGCATAGTAGGGAGGAAAAGTAATAAGCATTACACTAGCTACAATACAAATGTAAAAAAAAATATATATATATATAAAACAGATATAAACAAAACTGTGAAGGGGGGGGGGAGATTATCTGGCCGCGGGGAAGGCAGGGGTCAGAGGCCTTTGATTTATGGTTAGGATTAAGAAAATATCTGGCCAGGCATGGTGGCTCATGCCTGTAATCCCAGCACTTTGGGAGGCTGAGGCAGGTAGATCGCTTGATCCCAGGAGTTCAAGACTAGCGAGGCAACATGGCAAAACCCCATCTCTGCTAAAATACAAAAATTAGCCAGACATGGTGGTATGCGCCTGTAGTTCCAGCTACTCAGGAGGCTGAGGTGAGAGGATCACTTGAGCCCGTGAGGTCGAGGCTGCAGTGAGCTATGATGGTGTTACTTCACTCCAGCCTGGGCAACAGAGTTAAGACCCTGTCTCAAAAAAATAAAATTAAAATTAAAAAAGAAAATATTTGTGCTCTAGATCAGGAGAAATACTCAACGTAACCAAGACAATCCATACAGTTCTCCCTTCTCTAAAGAGTATCTAACTCAGTTGGTAGAATCTGACTTCAAACACCATGGATCCTTAGCAGAGTAAAAGCAAATGACTGGATTAGTCCTGACACAGATACCTGGTCCTCTTGACTACTTCTGCACACTTCCCACTCCCTAGAATGTCCAGACAGTACTCCCAGATTGCAGTCTTGCCCAGTTTAGAATCAACACATACCCTCTTTGGGGGAAGTAAAAAGTTGATCTGTTCAAAGAGGATGGGAAACTATACCAACATACAGACAGTGTAAGAGTGCAATCAATTCAATTGCTCCAAACCGCAAACCTGCGAGCTTCAGAAGTATGCTAGCTTCAGAAGCAGGAACCCAATAGCTCACAAGGCAGTAGAATTCTAAATTCTGCAGCTTAAGTTTGGAGTTTTAATTACATGATTGATGCTTAAATTAATTAATTGCAAAGTGTATGCTAATTGTTTAATTGGTTGCTTGATCTATATAGACCATTTTTTGAATTAAATGAGTTGATTTACCAAGTTTATTGACTGGATGTGACAATGAATTATTTCACTGACTACCTGACTTGCAATTTTCCCAATTAATTCACAAATCTTTAGCTGCAACTCTGCTTATTGCAAGAGAGGGAGCCTACTTCAGGTGATCTATACTCAGTGAGTCTGTCATGACTAAGAGATATTTATTATAAAAAACAGGTAATAAGGACAAATTAAAATTAATGGAAACTGTAAATTTGCTAAATGGATTGATAACAAGAAAGTAATCTAGCTATGTTTGTCACTTTACATTTCAGGTATTTGTAATGCTGTTAAGATATTTAAAATTCATCTTTGAATGGCATGGGAAACTTTTGGATCTCTGCAACAGGGTACTAACTTAAACACAGAACAATTAGAGAGGCAAAAGAAAGCACTTTGGATGAGGAAAATGTCATGGTATACTGGCTAAGAGAGCTCTGTGGTCAGAACGAGTTCAAATTTCAGCTCCATGGCTCATGGCTATGTGATTTCAGAGAATAAGCTTCACCTCGAGTTTCAGTTTCCACTTCTATAAAAAGGGTATAATCGTCCCTCAGAGATTGTAAAGATTAGATCAGATAATATATGTAGTGTCTGGCATGTAACAGAAGTAAAAAATAAATGAGAAGGTAACTATAATAAGAAAGTCATATGGAAACTAACTTATAGTTGCACCAATCCTTAAACACAAATTGTGGATGCATATTAAGCAACAATGCAACTGAACAGCATGTTCTATGTACACACAACTGTAATGGGAGTCAACATGTCCACTGTGTTCCAACCTTGGAACCTTGGGTCACTGAGCCCCCAGGGTTTTATGAACAGGGCAGACATGGATGGAACAAGCAACAGACAGCACAGATTATTTATTGCCATGTAAATCAACCTGAGGAATGTTTGATTCTCCAGCATCACACAGGTTCAGGGGCAAATAATAAGCCTATTGATCAAAGCAGAAAAGTCCAACAATGATATCAGAAGAATTCTGCTTTGATTGTTAAGGGACATCCCCAAATCCTCTCAAAACAAATTCAATAAATATCACAGGCTAAGATTTGAGATGCAAAAGGTTCACTGCCAAGTGCTATTATTCTCCCCAGTTCTTAAATATGAAGTGTGAAATCATTCATTCAAAACACATTTGTAAAGTGCCCCCCTGGGCTGTGGCCTGTCCTGAGCATCAGGAACAGAGGAAGGAAAAGAAGACTGATTCCTGCTATATTATACAAGATGAATAGAAGCCTCTTCTCGGTCATCAGTAAAGTCTAGCAGTAAATAGTGCTCCAACTCCTCTGACCCCTTAATTGAAAATCTGAGGAGATAATGACTAAAATTCTATATTCTACACATGGACATACTGGTTCCTTTGGTGCTTTTATAAAGGAATCATTAGTAAAAGAAGCTACTGTTATATTTTGACTTCTAAAACTGCTTCAGGACTCCAAATTAGTACTAGTACAATACCAGCAGTATCATTAGCTACATTTATTGAGTACTATAAGCCAGACACTCTGCAAAGCGGCTTAGATATATAAGCTCACTGAAACTTCACATCAACTTTGTAAATGAATCATTTCTATTTTACAAATTAGATAACTGAGCCTCAATAGGATTAGGTGGCTTGCTCAAGATTAAACAGCATGTAAGTGACAGGGCTGAGATTCAAATCCAGGCAGCCAAGAGCTGTCCCTCTTGACCCCCACCCATTCCTCTGCCAAAGCCATAGTGTGTCAAGACTTCCTGAGGCACTTGGGAACCCAATCACCTATGGAAATATGACACACTTTGATGAGAAGGAGGAAACCATGACATATTACTTATAAAAAGTTAGATTTAGTTCAACCTCCTTGCTTTTACAGATGGGAAATGGAGGCAGAGAAAAGAGGGATAACATGCTCATTATCACCCAATTAAACAGAGGCAAAGCTGGTCTTGAAAACTCTGGTGTCTCCACTTCTTGTCCATTATTCTTTAAACAAATAAAAAACTGGTGGACTTTGAAATGGGGAGAGAAAAGAAAGGGGGCAGCTCTGGTCCCTGCCTCAGGAAACCCCCGATACAGACATCTCAGAGTTTACAACACAATGGAAACAGGGGCACTTCCCATGACACAGCTT
The DNA here is from genome assembly GCF_029281585.2 of Gorilla gorilla gorilla. Lineage (NCBI taxonomy): Eukaryota > Metazoa > Chordata > Mammalia > Primates > Hominidae > Gorilla > Gorilla gorilla. Next base: position 121,938,066 of record NC_073237.2, read on the forward strand.
GGTGGAAAGAACAGGGATTTTGCAGACACAACTGGTTTTAATGCTAACTCAAATTCTTAGACCAAATCTCTTTGAGCTCCATTTTCTTATCGGAAAAACAGCTTTCCTTGATTTCTCTAGGAGAATAGCTTGGATCTCCGAAATTCAAGCAATTCTCCTTTGTGGTCTTACAAAATTTGGTCAATATTTCTGTATATCACTAATCATATTGCTTTTTCCTATTTCTGCATCTGTATTCTAAAGAGCAAGGATTCTTCTATTATCTCTCCATACTTACTAAAGAGTAAAATGACTGGCATTTAGAAGGTACTTAACAAACATTTGTTGAATAAATGAAGATATGAATGTGTAGACTGAATCACTCTATGAAGAAAGCAAAGGGTATTATTATTATTATTATTATTATTATTATTTTTGAGATGGAGTCTTGCTCTTGTCACCCAGGCTAGAGTGCAATGGCACGATCTCTGCTCACTGAAACCTCTGCCTCCCAGTTTCAAGCAATTCTCCTGCCTCAGCCTCCCAAGTGGGATTATAGGTGCCTGCCACCACACCTGGCTAATTTTTGTATTTTTAGTAGAGACAGGGTTTCACCATATTGGCCAGGCTGGTCTCGAACTCCTGACCTCGTGATCCACCCGCCTTGGCCTCCCAAAGTGCTGGGATTATAGGCGTGAGCCACCATGCCCAACCAGCAAAGGGTATTATTAGTAAGGTATGTGTTAACGAGAAGAGGGAAAGTAATAACCTTCTTTTTGTGTTCTTGCTTTTCACAGTGATATCTGTTAACCAAATAGGGCTTTCTAGGCAATGCACATGTGTCAAAGATTGTAATTCAAGACTAGAGGAGAAGGCAGCACAGGCAAAGGTGAGAATGAAAGGGGAATTTTTATAGTCCATCAAGATATGAATACTGGCATCTCACTTTTTATGGAGAAAAAACAGAAATGATGATACTATGTAAAAATTTTCAATTGTCACACATGAAAAGACTAGAAATAAATGTACCAAATGGGTTAAGTTTACACATACATTTAAGTCACGAGCCCTCTTTTCCTTCTAATTTTATACACTTTCCAAATATCCTGAGTACCATAACTTTTATTTTCCTTTCTTTATAAAAGATTTATTTTTGATGAGGGTAGCACATTTTTATTGTGCACAATTTAGAAATATGAAGCAGTATGAAGAATGCAGGGAAATCTCTTAGCCCACCACACAGAGAATCACTTGTCCTGGAGACCCTGAGCATTGTCAGCCTCACTCACGTCCCCTTGTTCCTAAGTGGTCATTTTCTCTACCGAGTTCTGGAATTATGAAGGAAGTAACCATATCTACTGCATAAGGGTCTTGTAAGGATTAAATGATTGAATTTATTGCACAGTGACTGCATGAAGAAAGATACTCATTTTGCTAAGATTTCTTGCACCGCTCTTAAGCTTCTGATTACGCAGAAGCTGGATTAACTATCTCACAGTAGCATGGCAGACAGTAGCATGGCAGACAGCATGAAGCAGAGACCTAAAAGTCCTGTTTCTGAGTCACCACCAGAGAAAGAGGAATGATCAAAAGAACAATGAACAAGTACAGGATAACTGGATCCACAGGAAGAGACTTAATTTTAGAGTTGGTTTGGCATAAAAAGAGCAGTACCTTTCATGGGACCAGGAAGTCTCCATGAGAACTGGAAGTTTGAACAACGAATGGATGCAAAATAGAGCCTGCTGCCAAAAGAGAGGTGGGTGTGGGGGTGTACAGGGCAGAATATATATGATACATAAATCATATCTCCAAATCTTTAATGAGTACAACTTTCACTTATTCATGTTCCATCAAATAAGATTAAAATTTTCCATTAAAAAATTTATTTCATTGAATTGTTTAACCAATATTCATTTTATGTTCAAAGGCCAGTATAGCTTTCACAAAGTGACAGAAGCCTGTAGCCCATATATAGATAGCATTTAATCCATATGTGAGAATTCAGGAGCATTCCAGGAAGCATCCCAGATTTCTCCCAAATGTGATCTGGCATGTTCAATTTACATACTCATAAAAATTCACTCATCCTTGGAAAATGTAAAACACACTTAAGTATGATGACCAGATAGATGAATGCTTATTGTTTTTTTTTCTACATGAAAAATAAAAGAGCACATGATTTTTAAATGTCCAGAACTCTCATCACTTGGGCTTTGGTGTTTATTTTGATGAAAGAATCAATATTAATAGTGTATTGGGCATTAGCAAGGGAAAAAAGATCATGAGGATTGCAGCTCAGAAGCTGATCTCTCTGAAATCAGAGAAAAGGCGTTTAAGGTGATCAAGATTTCCTTTTCTCCAAAACCCCTCAGGAAAGTGAGGTCCAAAAAAACCTCAGGAAGTTAGATAACTTCCTGATCCTCAGTTTCTCTCCTGCAAAAAAAAAAAAAAAAAAAAGGTTATTATCTATAACTTACAGAGATGTTGTAAGGAATAAAATAATACACTTGAAGTGCTTAGCATGTGGTGTAACACATAGTAGGCCCTCCAGTGTGTATCTACCAACCCATTAACTAGCAGTGTGGTGACTAGCAATTGGGAAATGTTGATAATGGGTTTTCTTTCTGTCTAGGTCACCGAACAAAATGTATGCAATAATTCCACATCTGTCACTTAAATAAAATACATCAGCAGGTTGAGAAATCTAACTTGGTGATTTTTACTGAATAAAATTCTATATACAGTCAGAAGCTTATTTTAGCACACACCTGAAGAAGGGCCTCCTTGGCATGGCAAGGGTAGAGAATTTCAGTCCAGATCTTTAAATGTTCCTATGTTCTCTCACCCATTCCACAGATTATTCATTGAGTATTTTCATTGAGTATTTGCTATGTGTTAAGCATTGTGTATGGACTGAGGAATACGAGCCTATAAAACAGACACAGTCCAGACTCAAAACTATCCTACTACAACTTATAAGACTTCTTGCTGGGTGTGGTGACTCACACCTATAATCCTAGCACTTTGGGAGGTCAAGGCAGGCAGACTGCTTGAGCCCAGGAGTTTGAGACTAGCCTGGGCAACATGGTGAAACCCCATCTCTATAAAAAATACAAAAATTAGCTGGGTGTGGTGGCACATGCTTGTAGTCCCAGCTACTTAGGAGGTGAAGTGCGAGGACAGCTTGAGCCTGGGAGGATGAGGCTGCCGTGAGCTGCGATTGCACCCCTGCAGCAGCATGGGCAACAGAGTGAGACACTGTCTTGAAAAAGAAAAAGAAAAAGAAAAAAGACTTCTTCATTCACTTGGATGTCTCTCAAGTAATCTCCGCCTTCATTACACCCAAAACTGAACTCCACTCACACTGAGAAACCTATTTCTATAGGATATCCCATTTCGACCTTGCCATCCACACAGTTCTTCAATGTCCACCCAGTCTTAGGCCTGTCTCTCTTTTCATTCATCCATGCTAGAAGTTTTAATTAATATTTACGTAGATGACTCCTAAATTCATATTTCCAGCTCATACCTCTCCCCTCTAAACTCCAGACAAGAAAATACAAGTGACTACTTGAACACTTTGTTTAGATCTAGCAAGGCCACCTCAAACTAACAGGCAGAAAACCAAACTCATGCTGCCCCTATCCCTCCTAGTCACACAGCAAGCCCCAACAAAACCTGCTGTTCCAATGCTAGCTATTTCAGTGAAGAGCACCACAGTGCATCACGGTGTGTGAGTCATGAAGCCTCTCCTCTGCCACACTCTCCATATTGAGTTCAGCCCAAGTCCTCGTGAATTCCATTTCTCAAATACTCCCAGAATCTGTCCACTTCTCTCAATCCCCACTGTGACCCCTGCCTACCTCTCAGTCTCATTCTGTCAAAGGCGTGTGAGTCAGAGCAACTCCATCTTAAATAGAGCTGGGTAAAATGAGGCTGAAACCTACTGGGCTGCATTCCCAGATGGTTAAGGCATTTGGATGAGACGGGAGGTCAGCACAAAATACAGGTCATAAAGACATTGCTGATAAAAGGTTGCAGTAATGGAGCCAGCTAAAACCCACTGAAACCAAAATGGCAACAAGAGTGACCTCTGGTCATCCTCACTGCTACACTCCCACCAGCGCCATGACAGTTTACAAATGCCATGGCAAGATCAGAAAGTTACCCTATATGGCCTAAAAAGGGGAGGCATGAATAATCCACTGTTGTTTAGCATATCATCAAGAAATAACTACAAAAATAGGCAACCAGCAGCTCCCAGGGCTGCTCTGTCTGTGGAGTAGCCATTCTTTTATTCCTTTTTTTCTTAATAAACTTGCTTTCACTTTGCACTGTGGACTTGCCCTGAATTCTTTCTTGCGTGAGATCCAAAAACCCTCTCTTGGAGTCTGGATCAGGACCCCTGTCCTGTAACATCTTCCTGGCGATCATGAAGGGACTATAGTGAGAAAACCCTGACTCAATGGCTACCTTTGGGTAAATGTTGGGGTCCTGTAACATCTTTCTGGCAATGACAGAAGTGACTATACTTCGGAAACCCCTGATCCAACAAAAGCTAACTTTGGGTAAGTGGTGGGGTCTGGTAACATCTTTCTCACGAACCACAAAAGGGACAATACTGAGGAGACCCTCCGATGCAAAGGAAATAGACTGGAGCACTGATTGGACAACTTTGGGTAAGTGATGGGGTACCCGGGTAAAGAATGAGATTGGTAAAGAATGAGACTGGGGTAGAGGCCCAACTTAGGGGAGTTAGAGTCTCTCCTAAGACAGAGTGGGTTAGAGTCCCCTCTTAACAAAAGGCAAGGATGCCTGACTGACCTTGGGTTAGAGGCCCAACTTAGGAGGGTTGAAGTCCCTTCTAAGATTTAGGGGGTTAAAGGCCCCTCTCGGTAAAGTCCTTGGATAAGAATAGGTTTGGCACTATGGGATGTTAACTGTTATTCTCTTTGGATTAATCTGCCTTGCACTCTTTGCTGATGACTGTGGATGACAGGGTTAGGCATGTACTGGATCGTGGGATATGAGGAGTTTTTTCCTTCCTAAAAGGGGAAACTTGAGAGCTGATGGGACTGCTGGAAAAGGTCCGTTTGCAACCAACAAGCAGCCGCCTGAACTTTTCATTGTCGGCTGCATTGAGTGGGTCTTTTACCTGACCTTCCTAAGCTCTTCACCTTCCCCACCCTGCCACAGGCAATACTTTCCTTCTGTACTTTTCCTTTCCTTTCTTTTCTGTTACTCAGGGCAACCACCCTGCCCAGCCACCACATGTTGAAACTCTAAGTCAGAGGTTGGATTAAAGATGATGGGGCCCATCTGAGGGCAAATTTAAGCCTTGCCAGTTTGATACTGGGTGCTAAGCAGAGTGGCTAACGTCTATGTTTTATTACATGTATTTTGCTCTGGCCAGAATGAAAAAAAATAACTTTCCTTTATGATGTAGCTTGGCCCCCAGGGCAATGGTGCTGCAAGCTGGATCACTGGGGCCGCTCAGGGAAAGGGAATCCAGAAGCCTGGTATGCTGACAAAAGGGTAAGAATTTCTTTCCAGTCAGATTTCTGGCTTCTTCCTCTCTGTGCAAACGGGTCCATGAATGGTTTTAAAAAAAAAATCAGTGTTTATCTCCTCTGTAAAGCTTTGATTAATGTGAAAAAGAATTCTAAGTCTAGTCTTAAGCTGGTGTATTTTGTGCTATGAATTAGTCGTTCTGTGTCGAGGGGTACTTCAGGGTAAAACACGGGCTTAGAACACCTGTAAGCCCACTTTTCCAGACAAGCCAGCAAGTTGGTCAGTAACAAACTTGAATACAGGTCCCTTAAACAAAAAAACTGGATGATGTCTCCACCTTGTTTTATGCCCTTGGGAGCTTGACCTTTTAACCACGTTTAATGCCTTCCAGGGAACAGGAATTTTAGGGTTCATGTCATAGTTAGCTCTAAAAATCATATTAAATAGTTAAAAGCCTTTGCAAGCTCAAAATGAACTACTCTAGACTCCTTCTGGGAAAGGAAATGGAGACTGCCCCATGCTATCGCTCAGTAGCTAAGGTTTTTGCACTTTCACAGTGGTGGTCCGGGTTCAATTCCCCACCTAGGAAGTAAGTCGTTTCTGGTTTAATATCTGCGTGACCTTGTCTATTCTTTTCTCCTCCGCGGACTATCTTAAATTTTCCTTTCTCTGAATACCTGGGAGGTTACCTGTGGTAAAATTCAAAAGCCAGAAATATCAGCTGCTTGGCATAAGAAATTCTAAAAGGACGTTATTAGAGAGTGCTACGGTTAAAATCAGTTTAATTAAAAGTGGATATTCAAGCTCTAACAGCCTCCTTGGGAAAAACAGGAGGCACCAGAGACCCCTTTCCTGGCCCTGTTCTTCCAAGGACTCCACCCTAAAGCCAGTAATCCAGCTAAGAAACTTAAAAACTGGCAAATGAAAAATCTTACAACTACTGTAGTAATCTTCTTCTGTCTTTCTGTGTAGCTGCATATGTGTTGTGTGTAATGCTTACACAAAAGAGCTCTAATTGGCTTAAACAAAATTAAGCACTTAAATATTTTAAAAGTAAAATAAAAACTAATGCCTTTTGGTTCACGTAACTTTAGTAATCTTTGGGAAATGAAAACAGCTTTAAAAATGACTGATAAAATAAAAATGCTTAGTCTAAATTATGCAGGTCAGATATTAAGTTGGCTAAATGCTTTAAGGTCATGAACTGCTTCTTTAACTTTTAAAAATTGTTTAATTTACCTACCTTAAAGCCATTAAATGCTAGATAAGGCCTGGGGACATGTGGAACTAGCCATGCCCCCTAGCTATACAAAGAAGATTACAAAGAAAGACATTTTATATAAGAAAGGATCTTGTATGGTAAATTCCTGTCCTAAAGTAAAATAACTGGTTGTTTAAAAGGAGGGAGGTTTAGGGCAAGTTGGAAAGTCCAAGAGTCTCAAATGGTATGGGTAAGTCATGAAAAAATTTGTGAAAGGGAATTTATGCAAGAAATGTTGTCCAATTCAAAGGTTGTTAGGTCTGCTAAACGCTTCATAAAATGCCACTATGGTTCTTACTGCATAACTTGCCTGCTTTACAGCTAGGTAAGGCCTGGGGACATGTGGAGTTAGACATGCCCCCAGCTATGCTGGAGAGTCAGACCTTATCCGCACTTCTGCCTGGTGTGTCCTAGTGTATCTAGGAGCAGTACACTGCTCCGCACCTAGTGTAGAATTAAAATCTCAAACTTACCAAAGTTTTCACCAAAAATAAAAGTTGCTAAGAGTTAACATTATAATATGCAATTGAAACTACTGAAATAATTTTACATGCAATGTGTAAAGAAAGTAAAATTTGTTTTTGGTGAAAGATTGTAAGAAATCATGGGAATGTGAATTTTTTTCTGCCTAAAGTATTGAAGGATTGTTTTAAGTAAGAAAAAAAAATCTAAAGGTTTAAACAAGTTGTGAAAGGTTTATAAAAAGTAATTGTAAGAGATTCAGTGTGTGAACATACTGGCTAAAGTTAAAGGGGTACTATTCAATTTTTCCACGAATTAAATTTTAGAATAAAAGCACAACAGGTTTTTCTTAGCGCACTCATCTGCTCTTTCATAAAAAAAAAAAAAATGTAAAGGGTTATAAAGGTTTATAAGAATCTTAACTTATGGTTAAACATTAAAATTCAGTAAATATGTCTAAAAGATTTTATTAAAAATTGCATATAACATTAATAGTACATTAATATAAAGGTGAAATCTGGCTTATTTGGTATAAAAATCGTACATTATCAAATGTAAAATGGTGTTTTGCTTTCTTTGGACTATATGTGCATAAATGTGTTATTGGTATATGTTCCAAATTATGGGAAACTCCTATAATTCTAATATAACTTAGTGTATGTAATTAATCATTATAATTGTTATGTAAAATTTTGTGTGCCACAGAAGTAACCAAATTTCCTTATCAATTGTGGCTTTAATAGTGGCTGTCCTAAAACTTTTTATCATCTACAGGCCATTGTTGTCTTGTTTTAATCCTCTTTAGAAGGTGGTTTATAATTAACTAGAGAACTCTAGCAGGTGTTCTTAAATGCAGGTTTCTAATAACTTTGGAAATTGTAAGATTAGAATAGAGGAAACAATTTTTAAAACTCTTATGAAGAGCTGGAACGTTCATGAATATCTAATAGAACAGAAGTTAACTGAATTAACTGGACCAATAGCAAACTAACGTAATCTTTTTAACTTTGCTTAAATGCTGCTGATCTGGCCAGGTGCCGTGGCTCATGCCTGTAATCCTAGCACTTTGGGAGGCCAAGGCGGGTGGATCACCTGAGGTCAGGAGTTTGAGACGAGCGTGGCCAACGCATGGTGAAACCCTATCTTTACTAAAAAAATACAAAAATTTGCCAGGTATGGTGGTGCATGCCTGTAATCCCAGCTATTCGGGAGGCTGAGGAAGGAGAATTGCTTGAACCTGGGAGGCAGAGATTGCAGTGAGCCACGATCGCGCCACTGCACTCCAGCCTGCTCGACGGGAGCGAAACTCTATCTCAAAATAAATAAATAAATAAATAGAATATCCTGCTGATCCTTTGTTTTTCAGAGTCAAGGAAACTTTTCATTTGAGCTATTTACAGCTTTTACCAATTAAGTAAAGTATACTCCTGTAAACAAAATTTGGAGCATATTTGTTTCTCTCTACCTGATTTCTCCAAAATTTGGAAACTATTTGTGAGCATTCTTAATTTATGGCAATATAGTTATTTGCATAAGTGCAATAAGAATCTGTTTTCTTTTATAACAGAACACAACTGAAGAAACTAGTTATTTTCCCAAGGCTTTAACTGGAATGGTGTGTACAAGGTTTCTGACCTGTGATAAGTAAAGAATGTCACTTTCTAACAGGTCCAGGAGCCCCAAGTTATCTTGGGACCCCAAGAGGAGAGGAATTTACTCAACTAATAGGTATTTGAGGGTACAAAACCATGGCTGAGCTTGGTTTTAAGAAATCTTAACTAAGATTCCTTCTATGGAACAGAGTTCCATCAAAGCCAATTTTAAAAGAGGCTATGTGAAAAATAATTATTCTTGCTGTACTTTATACAAATAATCAGGCCAAGTATAATAAAGCAAATCAGTCTTACTATGATTTGTCTTTAGTAAAAATGAAAAACTGGAGAATGAAATATTATGTTTCAAGAACTATGGTATGCTTTCTACTAAATTCTAGTCTCATTAGTTGTTTTTAAGTTTGTTTCTGCAATTTAGGCTAACCCTGCTTATTCCTGTGAACCAAAGAGTGATCTCTGACTTGTGGTCAGAAGAAACAAGAGGGATGAGTAATGTAAAAATATGGATCAGTATTCTAATTCTGGGCACATTACAATCAGCTAACAATCCCATATCGGCTTAGTTCCAACAGTTGCCCAGTTCATGTAAAGCCTTCTAATTTAGTTTACTTGGAATAACTTTACTTATTTTGCTTTACTCTTGTGGAATATACTGCTGTTATACTCTTTGTGTAGGAATATAGGACAAGCTTACTGAATGTTTTCTTAAATTAAACACTTATTAATCTTCCAGATATTGCCTTTTCTCAAAACTCAAGAGTTATGAATGGACCTTACCATACTGATGCTTTCTGACTGAGCTCCTGTCTACTCTGAATGCAAGAAACCCTCATAGTTAGGCAGGAATATCATAATCGCTATTCAGCCTGAAGAAGTTAAAGAAGATGGATCTTCATCCCTCTGCAACTCTTACGATTAAAGAGTTCTCTTATAAAAGGGCGGGGGGAAACATGAGAGGTGTGTGAACCAGAGCAACTCCATCTTAAATAGGAGCTGGGTAAAATGAGGCTGAAACCTACCAGGCTGCATTCCCAGACAGTTAAGGCATTCTAAGTCACAGGATGAGATAGCAGGTCAGCACAAAATAAAGGTCATAACGACCTTGCTGACAAAACAGGTTGCAGTAAAGGAGCCAGCCAAAACACACCCAAAACAAAATGGCAACAAGAGTGACCTCTGGTCATCCTCACTGCTACACTCCCACCAGCGCCATGACAGTTTACAAATGCCATGGCAACATCAGGAAGTAACCCTATATGGTCTAAAAAGGGGAGGCATTAATAATCCACCCCTTGTTTAGCATATCAGCAAGAAATAACCATAAAAATGGGCAACCAGCAGCCCCAAGGGGTTGGCTATGGAACAGCCATTCTTTCATTTCTTTACTTTCTTAACAAACTTGCTTTCATTTTGCACTGTGGGATCACCCTGAATTCTTTCTTGCATGAGATCCAAAAACCCTCTTGGGGTCTGGATCAAGACCCCTGTCCTGTAACAATCCCACTCTGTTCTCCCTGTTCTTTGTGCTCCAGTCACACTGACCTTCTTTTGCTCCCTGACCACAACATGCTTCCTCCAGCAATAAGGTGGCTGCCACACTGCTCCATTTGCTGGGACCCTCCCCCGCCCCAGTGCCTCCTGTATCACTTTCTTGGGGAATTTCTCCCTGACTTCCAGGCAAAGCTCTCATAAACAGTGTTCCTTTCCTTCAGAGCACCTAATTCAGTTTTAAAGCAAACATTATTTAGTTTAACTATCTGAATTAATTATTTTAGTTATTTGCCCACTTCCTTCAATAGACTGTGGAATTCATGAAAGCGAGACCATGCCTGGCTCTACTCACCACTGTATACCCACCAAAATGCCTGGTATATAGCAAACACTCAATAAATATTTGTTGAATGCATGAATGAATAGAAATGATAAGTGAAATGAGCCAGTTACAAAGTGCTTTTACCCTTGATAATTTCTTCTTCCCCAACAAACTGTACATTTTTTAGTGCAGTGATCACATTTCTCTTGTTCTCCATTTTATCCTGAATACTTAGGGTCTGAAACTCCAAAAACATTTATTAAATGAAGGAATGAAGGACTTAAGCTTCTGAGATTAAGCAGAATGCCAAGAGGAGAAGAATGAGAAAAGCATTTCTGACTACAGAAATAGCAAAAGCACTTATGGTATTGATGTTAAAAAGCTGCCAGTAAAAGAATGTGATGCCTTAGGATATATGGGAGCACAGCTGGGAGTCAGAATAGGAAGGCCACTTCAGCTGTACTGTTTAGGTGAGTAGTTCTCATGATGACTCTAAGAAATATAAAGCAGAAGCAGCAACCCAGAAATGGGAGAAGACACAGGTGGGCATGCAGATGGTAAAAAAGGGGACTATCAAGAACATACTGAAGAGTTCAAATAACTAAGTTGTCTGGAAATACATAATGTCAGGTCAAACACTGCCAAATACTGTCCTAAGTCCACAGGGCATCAGAATATCATAGCATAGTAAAATTACTTGAGTCATCAAAAAAGGACTAAATTACACTACTACTGCTGAACTACTTACTAATATTGGTTGTGGTAGTAGCTGGCTGCGGTTACAGTAGTCAGGAGGAGCAGAAATGAACATTTATTGAGCACTTGCTATGTATTTTCTCATTTTATTTTCATTACTACCCTGTTAGATAGTTTCCACCCTCATTTTATACATGAGAAAATCATACTACATGGGGCTTAAGTAATTCACTTAAAATCATCCTGCTAGTAGGCGTTAACACCAGAATTAAAACCCAGCCTGTAGCTGTGAATCTCACACTTTCAGCCACTATGTTATATTCTGATTAAGTAAGTACAGAAAGATGTTAACACAATTTAGAGAGCTCCTATGAAGAATAACTCAAATGAAGTTTGGCCAGGCATGGTGGCTCAGGCCTATGATTCTAGTACTTTGGGAGACTGAGGCAGGATGATTGCTTTAAGCCAGGAATTCAAGACCACCCAAGGCAGCAAAGCTCTTGCAAAAAATTTGTGCCACTACAAAAAATTTTAAAAATTAGCCAAGTGTGGGGACATGCACCTGTAGTTCTAGCTACTTGAGAGGCAAAGGTGGGAGGACTACTTGAGCCCAGGAGTTCAAGGCTGCAGTGAACTGTAATTGCACAACCGCACTCCAACCTGAGCAACAGAGTCTTAAAATAAATGAATAAAATGTGATGCTTGATGAGATAAGCCCTCAAATAGCTACAAAACCCACCAACTTTCCCTAAGCAGTCTAGATGGCTGAGGTCCTATCAAAATGATGCTAATCCAGAGTTATCTCCAATGCATGACTATACCATGTATTGTTACACACTGGACTGTCTAATGTATAGTGGCCATTAAAAATGGGCAAAAGATATGAACAGCTCACCAAAGAAAACAAACAGGTAACAAATAAGCATATGAAGATGCTCAACATGATGTAATTAGGGAATTACAAATTAAAACAATGACATACCACTACACACCTATTAAAACAGCTAAAATTGAAAATACTGATAAAAACCAAATGCTGGTGAGGATTTGGAGCAACAACTCTCATTCCTCACTTGTGGGAATGCCAAATGGTATGACCACTTTGGAAGACAGTTTGGCAGTGTCTTATATCATAGGCTTACCATACAATTTGTCAATCACACTCCTACATATTTGCCCAAATGAGCTGAAAACTTACATCCACATAAAAATCTGTACATGAATACTTACAGCGTCTTTATTCATAATTCCCAAAAATTAGAAGCAACCAAGATATCTTTCAATAGATGAATGAATAAATGAACTGTGGTAAATCCATGCAGTCCATTACTTAACAACAGTGAGAAATAAGTGTATCACACAAAGGATGCTTAAATGCATACTGCTAAGTGAAAAAAGCTAGTCTGAAAAGGCTACATATGGTATGATTCCAACTAGATGGCATTCTGTAAAATGCAATACTACAGAGACAGAAAAAAGGCCAGTAGTTGCCAGCGGTGGTGGGTAGGGTTGAATAGATGGAGCACAGGACATTTTTAGGGCAGTGAAGCCATTCTGTATGATACAACCATTAGAGCTGCACAAGAGTGAACCCTAATGTATAACTGCTGGCTTTTGTTAATAATATTGGTTCATCAACTTTAACAAATGTACCACACTAATGCAAGATATTAGTAACAGGAGTAAAATGAGGGATTGGAAGAATATGTATGGGAACTCACTGTATTTTCTGTGCAAATTTTCTGTAAACCTAAAACTGCTCTAAAAAATAGTCGATTAAAATTTTTTTAAAAAAACGAAGCATAAAAAAAGATAGTTCTTATGAAATGAAAATCACTTACATGAGTCAAAAAAGAAAAACCTCACAAAATTATTAACATATCTAAAACAGAAGGCAAAAGTAAAAGACTGAAGAAAGAGCAAAGAAGAGCAGGGAGGAAAAAGCTCAGATTGCTGATGAAGCAAAGAAACAGGCAAGACACAATCATAAACAGAACAAATAAGACCGGTTTATACTGAAGTAGAACTGATAATACAGACACAAAACACATGAATCTTTATGTGAACTGAAATATATAAAGTGCATACTGTTGAAATATTAGGAAAAGTTAACAGAAACACACAAGATGGAAATTTTAATGCATTTCTCTTAATCATCCATAGACCAAATAGTCAAAAACCCTAAGATAATAGAAATAAGTAATTAAGGACATTGACTTAATAAGTATATATTGAGGTCCATAACCGATAGAGAATAATTATTTCCAGAACCCATGGAATATTGACCAAAAAATTATAGCATAGTAAGCAGCCAAATATACATAAATCTCTTAGGCAAAAATTTTATAGTCCACATTTTCTGATCAAAATTCAATAAAGAATAACAAAGTCTAAATTTTAAAATTTGACCATTTAGAGATTGAAATTATTTCAGTTAGTTTCTCCCAAATGTTTTCCCCCAAATCAGTGCATCAAAATAAGCAGGAAATAAGCCTAAGTACCATATTCCAATCTTGCTCAAGAGTTAACAGACGTTAAGTGTAAAGGAGGCCAAGAATTCCTGCCAAATTCTCCATTCCTTCACTGCGGCCAAAGTCTACTACCATAGACAGTTTACAAGGCACAGGAACAGGAGAACAATATTTTTTTTTTTTCTGAGACAAAGTTTTGCTCTTGTTGCCCAGGCTGGAGTGCAATGGCGTGATCTCAGCTCACTGCAACCTCCGTCTCCCAGGTTCAAGTGATTCTCCTGCCTCAGACTCCCGAGTAGCTGGGATTATAGGCGCCTGCCACCACCCCCGGCTAATTTTTTGTATATTTTGTAGAGATGGGGTTTCACCATGTTGACCAGGCTGGTGTTGAACTTCTGACCTCAGGTGATCCACCCACCTCGGCCTCCCAGAGTGCTGGGATTACAGGTGTGAGCAACCGTGCCCAGCCCAAGAACAATATTCTTAAATGGTTGTCTTGACAACCAGGCTGCAACTGGTGGGCCACTCTTCACATGCATCCAGCAATTCCCTCTCTGTGAATGAAAAGCTCTTTCACAGGGCCAACCCACTGGAAAAGACCAAATAAGGATCTATTCCAACACTAAATACAAACACACTAGAAAGAAAACACCTCACATTACACTGCCCGACAGGAGAAGATCCCAGGGATTCACTTTATAGACTGTATTACACCAAACAAACCTGAGAAATCCAACGTCACTAAGAATTGTAACAAATTTCAAAAGACCATGGTTTAGATTCAATATAATCGTGTAATTCGAAATATGGAACAACTATTTAAAAATGTCATATAATTGTAGTCCAATATCAACACCAGGGAAATTGACACTGGTGCAATACTGTTAAGACTAGACTTTATTCATGAAAACAACAGGTGTTGGAGAGGATATGGAGAAATAGAAATGCTTTTACACTGTTGATGGGAGCGTAAACTAGTTCAACCATTGTGGAAGACAGTGTGGCGATTTCTCAAGGATCTAGAACTAGAAATACCATTTGACCCACCTATCCCATTACTGGGTATATACCCAAAGGATTATAAATCATGCTACTATAAAGACACATGCACACATGTGTTTACTGCGGCACTATTCACAATAGCAAAGACTTGGAATCAACTCAAATGTCCATCAATGATAGACTGGATTAAGAAAATGTGGCACATATACACCATGGAATACTATGCAGCCATAAAAAAGGATGAGTTCATGTCTTTTGTAGGGACATGGATAAAGCTGGAAACCATTATTCTGAGCAAACTATCACAAGGACAGAAATCCAAACACTGCATGTTCTCACTTATAGGTGGGAACTGAACAATGAGAACACTTGGACACAGGGCGGGGAACATCACACACTGGGGCCTGTTGTGGGGTGGGGGGAGGGGGAGGGATGGCATTAAGTGAAATACCTATTGTAAATGACGAGTTAATGGGTGCAGCACACCAACATGGCACATGTATACATATGTAACAAACCTGCACGTTGTGCACACGTACCCTAGAACTTAAAAGTATATATAAAAAAAGACTATAGACATTACTCACTTTTCACCAGTTTTTACATGTACTTGTGTGTGTGTGTGTGTGTGTGTGTGTGTGTTGTGTAGTTCTACACATTGGATTACATGTATATATTTGTGTAATCATCACCAAGATACAAAACTGTTCCATCATGACAGAGAAGCTCTTTTTTACCACCCATTTATAGTTGGACTGCCTCCCTAACACTGTGGCTGTCCTCTGGCAACCACTCAATTGTTCTCCATCTCTATACTTTTGTCATTTTGAGGATGTTACATAAATGGAATTGGGTGATACGAAACTTTTAGAGATTGGTTTTTTTCACTACGTGAATCCACCCAAGTCACTCCATGTATGAAAACGGTTTGTTCCTCTTCTCTTGATAGTAGTATTACTTGGTATGAATGTACCACAATGTTTAATCATTTACCTGCTGAAGGACATTTAGGTTGTTTCCAGTTTTAAGTAGAAATAAGGCTGATATACACATTTGTATACAGGTTTTTATGTGAATGTAAGTTTTCACTGCTCTGGAATAAATGCCCAAGAGGGCAATTGCCGGGTTGTATGGTAAATTCACGTTTAGCTTTATAAGAAACTGCCAAAGTATTTTCCAGAATGACTATACCATTTTACATTACCAACAGAAATGATGTATGATACAGTTTCTCTACATCCTTGCCAGCAATTGGTGTCATCACTATTTTTTATTTCAGCTGTTCTAATAGCATGTGGTTTTAATTTGCATTTTCCTAATGGCTAATGTTGCTGAGCATCTTTTCATGTGCTCATCTGCCATCTGTATGCATATCCTCTTCAGTGATATGTCTGTTTATGCCTTTGCCCATTTTCTGATCAACCGTCTAAACTTTCTACTGTTGGGTTCTCAGTTCTTTACCTATTCTATATGTCTTTAGTCAGATATGTGGTTTACAAATATTTCCTTCCAGTGTGTAGCTTGTCCTTTCATCCTCTTAACAGGGTCTTTTGCAGAGCAAATATTTTTAATTTTAGTGAAGTCTAACTTGCTCTAGGTCCCAAAGATTTTCTCCTGTTTTTTTCTTACATTTTACATTTAACTTGTGATTTATTTTTAATTAATACAAGATACATGATTTAGGTTGATTTTTTCAGCTTATAGAATTTCAACTGGTCCAGGACCATTTGTTTAAAAAAAAAAAGTCTCTTCTTCCGCCATTTAATTTGCATGTGTTTTTAACATCAAACCCACTCATATCTGTCTTCAGTTCTGGGAAATTCTTTGACATTATCTCTTCAAATATTGCTTCTCTGCTATTCCCTTCCTTCTCCACTTCACACGTGGGAGCCTTTGAATCTTTCCTTCATGTCTCTTCTCTTTCATTCTTTGTACCTCTTTATCTCTTTGTACTATATCCTAGGTTGAATTACTCAGTATCAACTGTCCTTCACCTCATTCTCTCTTGAACTGTGACCAGCCTAGAGTTTATCCCAAAGTATTTTTTACTTTAATAATTGTATTTTATATTTCCAGTACTGTACTTTTAATTGGTTCTTTTCTAAATTCAAATTTGCTTGCTTTCGTTTCATAATTTCCTAGAAGTGAACCATGAATGTTATTCCTTCCTTCATCTGTTTGGTGAGCTTAAACATATTTATTTGAAATTAATTTTCAGACTGCTTTACTATATTCTGTTCCCAAATTCATCTCCTGATTACTGTCTGTGTTTCTTAGTACTAGCTATCCTCGTGTGTTTTGGAATTTTAATTTGCTGAGCTCTTCTTGAATGAGAACCCTTGCTTGCTCTCTCCCTCTACTCACTGTCAGTGCTTTTACAGATATTGCCACCACCCTCCACCCTCATCCAAACAGAGGCCTCCAGACCAGAACCAGGTCTTACACTGATAGTTCAGGGTTCCTGTAATACTAGGGATAACATAAACCCAGCCATGCCACAGTCAGGTCCCGGTTGCACTGCTCTCTCTATTCCTTGGCACCCCAGACACACAACTTTAAATGAGCCACAGACCCAAGCAAGCCTTGTTCAGCTTCTTTTCATAGGTATGACAGTCTCACTCCAGCTTCTAGTTTCTGTCATTTCCTCTGGTCCCCGTCCAGGGATGCAGTTCCTTTGGTCCCATACCCTCGCGTAGTATTTCCCACTCTTTTTGACACCATGACATATGGAGAAAATAACAATATTTGCACAGTACACAGCTAGATGGATGAGACTGTTCCCTCACCCAGGAATGTTTGGCTGAGGGCTCTGATCATCACCCATGCCCTGACTAGCTGCCCTGAAGCCTGAGAAAAATCAGTATGTCATACACTGGTAAACCCATCCACAGCATGCTCTAAGGACAGTAATACCCTAAAATAATGGACTTCTAGCACACTCTGCCTGTTTCTGTAGTTGTTTCTATTTCTAGTCCACCAGGATGCTTATCTTGTTATTAAAGTACAAATATGTTAATAGCATTTCATTTACTATTATTATGTATTTGGAGCAGAATATAGAATTTAAAGCATGAACTTAAAGGTCTATCATAACCATGCTTTTCCCTGTTGGAATGCCCTCCTCTCAACCTCTTTACATGACTTTTTCCTACTGCTCCCTCAGGTATCAGTTTAGATGTCATTTAATCAAGGGAGATTTTCACGACTCCATTTTCACCCCCAAATGTGGGGTTAGATCTCCTTGTAAGCACCTGATTTTGCACGTAATTGTATTGTATTGTTATTACCTATTTACCTTAAACAGAAAGGTCCCTGATGGCAGGAACTGCCTCTTTCATTTCTGTATTTCCAGATCTAGCACAGTGCCTGCAATAAGTACAAACTCAATAAATATTTTCATTTCACCTATAACAGAGTTCCATGGTGGAGAGGATAATGTAATAGTGAAGAGATGGAGCTCTGGAGTCAGAGATTGTTGGGTTTTAATACTAATTCTACCACTTATTATGTGACATAAGAAAGCTACTTAGTCTCTCTAAGTTAGTTTCCTCATCTATAAGATGTACATCACAGTTCAATTCCTATCTCTGTTACTTACTAGTAACCCTGGGCAAGTTCCTCTCTTGATTTCAGTGCCTGCCCTAAGTAATGTTTTAAGAAATTACATCAAAGGCTGGGTGCGGTGGCTCATGCCTGTAATCCCAACACTTTGAGAGGCCGAGGCGGGCGGATCACGAAGTCAGGAGATCGAGACCATCCTGGTTAACACAGTGAAACCCTGTCTCTACTAAAAATACAAAAAATTAGCTGGGCGTGGTGGTAGGCGCCTGCAGTCCCAGCTACTCGGGAGGCTGAGGTAGGAGAATGGCGTGAACCCGGGAGGCGGAGCCTGCAGTGAGCCGAGATCACGCCACTGCACTCCAGCCTGGGCGACAGAGCAAGACTCCGTCTCCAAAAAAAAAAAAAAAGAATTACTTCAGACAACATCGATAAAGTCATTTGTTCTGTGACACCTTTTCCTGTTTCCTTGTTCCCACTTCATGCAGAAAAGGGAGGACCTCACAGCTCACCCTTGAGGAGTGCCGCTGATGAACCATTTTCTAAGCCTAGGTGGCATCTTGGTGAAAGGCTTTCTCTGCCACCAGAGCTTTGTGTCCACAACTTACTCAGGCAAAGTGGAGGGCAATGTCAATAAGAATTTGAAAAAATGATTTTATGTGTCATACTAAATTTACCTAAAGAAATTTAATATACCTAAAGAAAAATAAAAACTAACTGCTGACTGGATCATACTAACTCTGAAAATGTGAAAGGGGAAGAGAACATCTCCATGAAAATCCTTCTTTTGAGATGGAGTCTTGCTCTGTCACCAGGCTGGAGTGCAGTGGCGCAATCTCGGTTCACTGCAACCTCTGCAGCGATTCTCCTGCCTCAGCCTCCTGAGTAGCTGGGATTACGGATGGCCACCACCATGCCCGGCTAATTTTTGTATTTTCAGTAGAGAAAGGGTTTCACCATGTTGGCCAGGCTGGTCTCAAACTCCTGACCTCAGGTGATCCGCCCACCTCGGCCTTCCAACGTGCTGGGATTACAGGTGTGAGCCCCCGCACCCAGCTGAGAGTCAATTTTTAAAATGAAGGCATCTACTACATTTTGCTGTGTTCTAAACCCTACTGCTGGAAAGAACATGTAAAACTAGAAGAGAATGCCTGTCAGAAACTCAAGTAGGGGAGAGGCAATGCAGCAAAGCACTTTAAAGTTCAAATTATAATGCAGAGGCATAGAGAGGCTACTTTCAAGCACTACACTTTAAATATAATTATTTAATGAAGAACAGAGCCAAGTGACTGAGAGAAAATTAGAACCATTAACTGATAAAGAAAACTAAAATTCGGACCAAAGGTTCTATAGAACGCAGAAGGAAATAATGCAAAAACCTTGGCATCAAACAGACCTGGAATCAAATCCTGACTCTGCCATCTCTCACTGTGCAACCTTCATCCAGTAACAGCTCTGAACCTGAGCTTCCACCACTGCAGAATGAGGATCATTACCCTCACCTCCCAGGGAGCTGGGAGGATCAAACGAGATTCCAGATACCAGCTATGAAGTGCCCAGCCCAGTGCCCAATGCATGGTTGGTGCTCAACAAACATCAATCCCCTCCAGTTCCCTTCCAGGTTGCTTATTAGCAGGGATCATAAAAGGGTTTGGAAATTACTAAAAATCCATGTTCTCATGTCTGTAATTCACCAACTTCTAAGTCTATTTTGCAAGCTGATTCTCTGAGATGCACAGGCGCGAGACCTGGTGAGCACCCAGAGCTGGATCAGTGCAGAAGTGTGGTTCCAGGCCAATGCCTAGAAAGACTAACCAGCCTAGAAGACACTTTGGGTGGCCAAAAGACCACAAGAAACTAGAGCAGCCAAAAAGAATGGATTACTTGAGCTTCGGCTCCCGTCCTTCGCTTGTATACTGCCAGCAGATGAGCCCGATCAGGTCCTGCACCCTGGCGCTGGCCATTGTCACCACGGTCATTGGCAGCAGTCTGTCCTGGCTCGAGTGCAGAGGGAGGTAGACATCGATCTTCTTGGTTGCTGTTGTACCTACATGACCCTGTGGACAGAACAAACACATGAGAGCAAAGCACACTGCCAGTTATACAGACCCCACTGCTCTCCAGGCCTGTGGGCAGCACAGCCATTTTTCATCCTTGCTGTACAGACCTGCTGTGACCATGGAATGGTCCCAAAGTGGAAACACTGTCTAGTTTCAAGGATTTTTTTTCCTTAAATTTTCATTTTATAATAAACTAACAGATCGGGATCTGCCAGCAGGAAGGTAAATGGGCACTAAAACTAAGAGGAAAATATGAGTGGTGAGTAGAGTTCATGTTTGGTGTTAGGAGGCTGGCTTTGCTACTAACTCAGTGTGTCCTTGGACCTTAGCACTGGGTGCCTCTCTGGCAACTGTCTCATTGTCCTTGAGACAATGAGATGAGCTGCCTGGGAAGCTGTCATACTCTCCCAGGAAGGATTTAGGCCCGCAGCACTGAAACAAGTGCTTGCCTTCTCAGAGACTATGGCGGCTAGTTCCACTAGGCAGTACATCTGTTTCCTTCAGTACCACACAGGTTCAAGGGCCCTTTGGTCCTCCATTATTGCCCTAACCACCAACCCCACACTGCTGGATATATTCCCACTCCCTCCCACACACCTACCACTCCTCCCACCTGCATCTTCCACTCTGCCCTCGAGAGCTGCTGCGCTAATCAGCAAACACCCATAGATCCTCAGCTGCTATTTAAAACGATTTCCTCTACCTCTTGGACTTCACTGAACCTGCTGTTGAGGATACTGCCTCCTCTGCTGTCCTGTTAAAAGAGGACTGCTTTGTTGGGGTTGTTTTTTATTTTTAATAACCCCTGAACCCTCAAGGCATGCAAGAGTAGGTATCCTAGTCCCTGCTAACACTTCCAATCTAGTACTTTCTCTTTTGTGAAAAAAATCCTTGTTCTCTTGAGACCCAGGCCATCCGATGACACCATCCTCTCTCCCTCCTTTTGTGTTTCTGTTATCCGCCAACCTTCTGGCCATTCCCCTCCCTCACAGAAGGCTTGCACGCTGGCTCAGTCTTCCTTCCCACCCATGCAATATGTTCACCACACAGAGTATACAGAAAAATGTCACCGAAAACGAGTTCAAATCGGAACGCTTGATTGTCCCTCACTCCCTCCTATCCCAAGTCACAACAACAACCCCTCTTATTTTAATAATATGTGCTGCCACCACTAAGCCAGCTGCTCATCTCAACAGTCTTGATGCTTCTTCCTCCCTCACACTGCCTATCTACCTCATTAGGAAGTTCTAATGTCTCTACTTCAAAAATACATTTCAATGGGGAAAGTACAGTCTTTTCAACAAATGATGCTGCGACAAGTGGATAGCCACATGCAAAAGAATGAATTTGGAGTCCTGCCTCATACCACATAAAAATATCAATTCAAAATAAATCAAAGATCTAGATGTAAGAGGCAAAACTATAAAATTCTTAAAAGGAAACAGGTGTAAATCTTCATGACTTTGGATTAGGCAACGATTTCTTTAATATGACACCAAAAGCATAAATAACAAAATAAATAAATTGAACTTCATTAAAATTAAAAACTTTTGTTCCTAGGCCAGGCGCAGTGGCTCACGCCTGTAATCCCAGCACTTTGAGAGGCCAAGGCAGGGAGATCACTTGAGGTCAGGAGTTTGAGACCAACCTGGCCAACATGGTGAAATCCCCTCTCTAATAAAAATACAAAAATCAGCTGGGCATGATGGCAGGCGCCTGTATTGCCAGCTACTGGGGAGGCTGAGGCAGGAGAACTGCTTGAACCCGGAAGGCAGATGTTGCAATGAGCCGACATCATGCCACTGCACTCCAGCCTGGGCAACAGAGGGAGACTCTGCTCAAAACAAAAACAAACAAACAAACAAACAAAAACTTTTGTGCCTAAAGGATACTATCAAGATAGTAAAAAGACAATCAAAAGAACGGGAGAAAATATTCACAAATCATATATCTCGTAAGGCTCTACTATCTAGAATACGTTAAGAAGTCTTATAATTCAATAAGACGACAAAATTTTTTAATGGGCAAAGATTTGAAGAGACATTTCTCCAAAGAAGATACACAAATGACCAATAAACACATGAAAACTGTTTCATATCATTAACCATAATGTAAATTACTTCTTACTCACTAGGGTGGCTATAATTTAAAAAAGGCAAAAACTCCAAACAACAACCCAAAAAACCCTAAAAATAGCAAGGATTTGTGAGGATATGGAGAAACTGAAATCCTCAGACACTGCCAGTGGGAATGTAAAATGATACAGTCATTGTGAAAATGTTCGGCAGTTTCTCAAAAATGAAACACAGAATTACCATATGACCAAGCGATTCCATTCCTAGGTATATACTCTAGAGAACTAAAAACATATGCTCACACTGAAACTTGGACAAATGTTCATAGCAGCATTATTTATAATAGCCAAGGAATGAAAAACACCCAAATGTCCACTAACTAATGAATGGATAAACAAAATCCATACAATAGAATATTATTCAGCCATGAGAAAGAATGAAGTACTGATACACACAGCATGGGTGTACCATGAAAACATCATGCTAAGAGAAGGAAACCAGACATGAAAGGCCACTACTGTATGAACCCATTTATATGAACTGTTCAGAACAGGCAAATCCATAGAGACAGAAAGTAGATTAGCAGATGACAGGGGTGGGAAATTGGGAGGTATGAGGTTTCTTTTGGGGGTGATGGTAATGTTCTGAAATTGGCAGTTAACAGTTCATAACATTGTTAATATATTAAATACCACAGAACTGTACACTTTAAAATGGTTAAAATGGTAAATTTTATGTAATGTTTTATCTTAAGAAAAAAAGTGAAAAATATGTATTTCAAAACCATCTCACTTCTATCTCCACTGCCACCAAAATTACCATCAGGTCTCACCTGAACTACTGTAACAGTTCCCAAATTATTCTACAGTACTCTTGTTTTATCTGATTTGTTCTCTACACACAAGTTAGATCTGTTTTTTAAACTCAGATTTGATCATACCATATTCAGTTTAAATTCCTTCGATGAGTGGCTCCCAAACACCGTGAACAAAATCCAAACTCCCTGCAACATCCAACAAAGCACCACATGATCTGGCCCCGTCTACCTCTTTAACATCATCCACTGCCACTCCCCCACCTGCTCATCAGACTTCGGCTATACCGGCCTTCTGGAAGTACCCTCAATATACCAGCACGTGTGCCTGTGTGTACCTTGCTTGCATTTCTCACGTCCCAGGGCTTAGCAGGTGCTGTTCACTGTATCTAGAGAGGCTCTTTTTCATGGCTTTGCATGCGTGACTCCTCATCCTCTAATGTGTGCCCTTGGGAGGTTACTTAATCTCTCTATGCTTCTGTTTCCTCATATGTAAAATGAGGAGAATGGTAGGACCTACCTATCATAAGACCCTTATAAGAATTATTATTACTTATTAATTATTATTATACAGGGCTCAGCTGTCACTGTTAACACTCCTTTTGCAGTTATTCTCTCACACATGTCCTGTTCATCTCCTTCAGAGCGCTTAACAATTGAGATGATTTATTTATGTACATCTTTAGTGTATGCTTTCTCCACGAAGTTTCCTCTGAACTTCCTTGAGAGCAATGTTAACGTCTGCTTTGTTTACTGTTCCATACATAATGCCTGGCCCTGTACCTGGCACACAGAAGACCCTGAGGAAAAAATCTGTTGAACTACAGAATGAATGTATGAGTGACTCCAGTGCCTGCCAGGACACGTAGTAGGAACTGAGTAAATGTTAGTTTTCTCCAACCCTCTTGCCCTTCCTCTATGGATCCATTTCCTGGTCATAGATGAAAGTGGAGGGACTTGAGCAATCATGTGGTTCCATCTTTAACTCTATAATTCTATCATTCTGAGGTGGAAAAGGTCAGTACAGGGAAAGGAAATTATAAAGTCAGTTTAAAAAACATTTTTAGAGTAATTCCACTTTGCACACAACCCAGCATCCATCATTAGATAGACTGATTTTTTTCCCTCAGCCTCATCTGTATATTACAAAGCAACTACCAAAAAAATAATTCTCCTACATAATGCATGCACCCACACTCGCTCTCTCTCTCTTGCACATGTGCACTCTCTTTCTGTCTCGTATGCAAACACACGTGGGCAAGCACACATTCCCTTGTGCGGTTTTCAGCTCTGAAATAATAATTTCAATGGCTAACAAAGACTTCACTAAATAACAAGTGTTTTGGCCTTGTCGGGCAGGCAAACGGTTACAATGCAAACAGTGGGAATCTTTCTGGAGTGGGTTGATAGCCCTCATATTACCCTCCTTTTCAGACCCAGATCAGTTGCTTGTCATTGCTCTCTCTTTTTATTTCTGGTTATTCCTCTTCCTCTGGAAGCACTAGAACTAAGGAGCTATAGGATTCACAGTATCTCAAGATATGAAGATTCAACGAGATGACAAATGTGAATGTCCTTCATAAACTGGAAGATGCTTTAGAAACGCAGAGCAGTATGCGAGAAAGGGCGTCTGTGTTGAAATTCGACCCATTTCTATTACTCAAGCTTACTACAAGGTCACATGAGGCCAAGAACGGGTACTGCAGGAACACTAATAATACTGACTATTGTAACAAGAGCTAGCATTTAGGCCAGGTGCGGTGGCTCACACCTGCAATCTCAGCACTTTGGGAGGAAAACGTGGGTGGATCACCTTGGGTCAGGAGTTCGAGACCAGCCTGGCCAACATGGCGAAACCCCATCTCTACTAAAAATACAAAAATCAGCCAGGTGTGGTAGCGGGAACCTTTAATGCCAGCTACTGAGGAGGCTGAGGGAGGAGAATTGCTTGCAACTGGGAGGCAGAGGTTGCAATGAGCTGAGATGGCGCCACTGCACTCCAGCCCGGGCAACAAGAGTCAAACTCCGTCTCAAGAAAAAAAAAGGGGAGCGGGGGATAGGGCTAGCACTTACTGAGAGCTGTTAAGTAAACTCTGCTAAATGTTTGCCTAATTATATCATTTAATTCATACAATAACTCTAAGAAATAAGGTTCTATCATAACTTTTTTTTTTTTAAACAGTCTCGCTCTGCTGCCCAAACTGGAGTGCAGTGGCACAATCTCAGCTCAATGCAACCTCCACCTCCCAGGTTCAAGCAATTCTTGGGCCTCAGCCACCCAAATAGCTGAGATTGCAGGCACGTGCCACCACACCCAGCTACTTTCTGTATTTTTAGTAGAGACAAGGTTTTGCCATGTTGGCCAGGCTGGTCTCGAACTCCTGACCTCAAGTGATCCGCCCGCCTCGGCCTCCCAAAATGCTGGGATTACAAGCGTGAGTGACTGCGACCTGGTGTAACCTTTATATTATAGCTGAGAAAACCAAGGCTTACAAGGCTACAGTCATCTGCTCAACATCCAGTAACCAAGGCGGAAGAGCCAAGACTCAAACCTCATGTCAGCCTGACTCCAAAGGCCCTACTGTAAACACCAACGCCCTCTTTCCCTGGACTTACTCTAAATGTAATCAATTCCTACTCTTCAAGGCTTGAAAATCGTCTCCCTCTTCTTTTCCCCACAAACCTGAGGAAAGCTTTGCCTGAGGAGCTGCTCGAGGAGAGCAGTTAGGAGATGGAGACTCCAGGAAACCCTGCCACTGTCAGTTGACTGAAGGGCAGTCACCACTGTTTAGGAAATGAGGACAGATAGTTATATGGTACTCATATGAGTAACACAGAGTATACTCCTCTATTTACTCTAAAGAGTACAGTACTCTTTACTACCCTCTATTTCATAGTAAAATAGAAAGTGGGGCAAAAACTATCGGAATGAATATGATAGATACTTATTAAATGAATGAAGCACTTTATCTTTTTAATCTTCTAATTCCATCTTGACGAACTGATGATGGGAAAAGTGCCTTGCACACTGAAATTACGTATTTTTTAATAAGGAGACTGTCTTCTGAAAAAGCTCAAGGTGGTGGCAGTTAGCTCTATCCTAATAGTCCCTATGTTGCAATATTTAGAAGGAATCATCTAAAACATAAAACAATCCATCAACATAATAGAAAGTAATTAACTTATTTAAAAGAACGGTGACCGAAGGATTAAAAGTATTCATCACACATCAAGGCAAGCAATATTCCATAGATGTCTAAATATGAAAAAGCAACTAGCAATAAACAAAGATCATATCATACAGTTTCACTGCATGGCAATTTATGTGTTCCACCATACAGGACTGGGGAAATGGAGGCATATTTAGAGCACAGGGAAGCGGGCAACACAGAGAAAGTGTTGCCACAGGGAAACTGGCTTAGCTTTATGTTCTCATTCTCTCATGCATTCAACAAACACCAGCTGAAACATGATGCTGGGCTCCGAAGACAAAGTCCACTGACATACAACGCAGACCAGACCCTCATCAAACTGTTTTGCTGAAGGTCTCACTGTACAATGTCACGAAAGTTTTAAGAAGGGGAAAGTCCAGTCTGTCAAGAAAGCCCAGAAGCAACCCAGGCTAAAGGGGGCTAGTGAAGGCCTCTCAGATATAAAAATATACCCTTCCATGCAACAGAACCTTAACCAAGAAAAAGATGCTTATTGTATTTACCTACTATACCAATACACCAAAAGGTGAGCAGGAGTTCCCTCTGAGACACGGGATTATCAGTGATTTTAATTTTCTGGTTTATAGTTTTCTGTATTTTCTATAATAGACATGTATTACTTTTATAATTAGAAACAAAATTATAAATATTATAAACGAAAAAGGAGATAAAAAGAATAAGAGTACCATTCAGGGCTTAAAAGTTTTAGGTGAGGGAAAGAGAGGATCGATTTCGAAAATGTAGCCTGTGTTAAGGGATCAAGTAGGCATCATTAAGAACATACTATGTGCTGGCCAGGCGCAGTGGCTCATGCCTGTAATCCCAGCACTTTGGGAGGCTGAGGAGGGCAGATCACGAGGTCAGGAGATCGAGACCATCTTGGCTAACACGGTGAAACCCCGTCCTACTAAAAATACAAAAAATTAGCCGGGTGTGGTGGTGGGCACCTGTAGTCCCAGCTACTCAGGAGGCTGAGGCAGGAGAACGGCGTGAAACCTGGAGGTGGAGCTTGCAGTGAGCCGAGATAGCACCACTGCAGTCCAGCCTGGGCGAAAGAGCGAGACTCCGTCTCAAAAAAAAAAAAAAAAAAAAGAACATACTATGTGCTGTGACAGGCTGTTGGAAAAAGTAAGTTGAAATATAACTCAAAAAAAAAGAAAAAAGAAAAAAAAGAAAATATAACTCAGGGCTGGGCATGGTGGCTCACACCTACAATCCCAGCACTTTGGGAGGCCGAGGCAGGCAGATCACCTGAGGTCAGGAGTCCAGACCAGCCTGGCCAACATGG
Source organism: Gorilla gorilla gorilla (assembly GCF_029281585.2). Taxonomy (NCBI): domain Eukaryota; kingdom Metazoa; phylum Chordata; class Mammalia; order Primates; family Hominidae; genus Gorilla; species Gorilla gorilla. The sequence goes on from NC_073237.2 coordinate 121,965,884, forward strand.
TAAAATACAAAAATACTAAATATACTAAAAATACAAAAATTAGCTAGGCATGGTGGCATGTGCCTATAGTCCCAGCTACCCCAGAGGCTGAGGCACAGGAATCGCCTGAACCCAGAAGGAAGATGTTGCAGTGAGCCAAGATCATGCCACTGCACTCCAACCTGGGTGACAGAGTGAGACTGTCTCAAAAAAAGAAAAAAATATATATAACTCAGATACCTTACTATGGCAGGTTAAGTAATTTTTATCAAAGAAAAAGAAAAGGGAAAGGCACAGTGGCTCAGGCCTGTAATCCTAGCACTTTGGGAGGCTGAGACGGATGGATTGCCTCAGCTCAGGAGTTTGAGACCAGCCTGGGCAACACAGTGAAACCCCGTCTCTACTGAAATACAAAAAATTAGCCAGGTGTGGTGGCGTGCGCCTGTAGTCCCAGCTACTTGAGAGGCTCAGGCAGGAGAATTGCTTGAACCCGGGAGGCAGAGGTTGCAGGGAGTCGAGATCATGCCACTGCACTTCTGCCTGGGACAGAGCGAGACTCTGTCTCAAAAAGAAAAAGAAAAAAAAAAGGTAATAAATTCACAATCAGCTGACAATTTGAAGTTGAACAACATTCTCCAGAGCAGCTCCTAAATCAGGAAATGCCCCCAAGGCAGGTTTGAGAACAAACAGAAAAGTACTTCCTATAGCAAAACTTTCTCAGCACAAATGCAACTCATGAGGACCAACTAGACTCAACTTCATATCCCACAGCCTCTCCCTGACCTGATGGCTTTGCAAATGCAGTCAGAATCTGAAATTTAACATATCCAACACCAATTTTCTTCTTCACTGGCATGTCTGTCATTCTATACTCTATCTCAACTAAGGCTTTCACCATCTACTCTGTCATGCAAGCTAGGAATCCTAATTCCTCTTTCTGTCTCACACTCTACCATCCAAATGCCTCTGAAATGCCTCCCAAATCTCTCTCCTTCCCATGCTTATTGCCAATGCCCCAGTTTAGGCTTCGTCAGCTTTGTCATCTGTCAGCGAGACCACTGCAGCAATCTCCAACTATTTCTTTATTTTTAAAAATCCTTCTCCCTCCAAATCTTTCTTTCCTTATTGCCACCAATGTGATTATTCTCAAATCACAGACCATGCCAGTCATGTGGAAACATATGATGGCCTAGTGGTAGCATTCCAACTCCTTAGATGGCAGTTAATGCCCTTTGCAATCTGGTCCCTCATATCATTACTGATGTACACTGAACAGTAATTAAGAGCACAGACTCGGGGTCAGCTAGGCCCAGGTCGGAATCCTGGCTTTACCACTTCCTTAGCTGCTAGACCTTAGACTTTGGGCAAGTAACCTCACCTCTCAGAACTTGTATTTACTCACTTGGAAAGCAAATAAGATGTATCTAAAATGCCTGCCACAAAGTCACTGATCAAGAAACACAGCTCTTCTTCTGTCCTTCAATTCAAATATCACCTCTTCCAAGAAGGTAGAAGACCAAATAAATTCCCTCTTCTCTCCTCCCCTAACAATTTGATTTGCACAGACTTACAGTTTCACTTTTTTCTGTAACTACCCTCACCAACTTCTTCCCCACACTCTCTCATTTAGCTGTGAACTACATAAAGGGAAAAATAGCCTCATCCATTTTGTATTCTCCTAGAGCCTAGAACACAGCAGGGGTTTCATGCTAGCTGGCTAAATCAAAAGGACTCCTCAGACTCTCTTTCAGAATGGACCCACCGGACCTACCAATTCTCTATCCCAGGTAGAGCAGCTATACTTCTTCTACTTCCCAGCCCCTGTTCTTCAGGAACACTCTTCCCTCTCTGAAATATCCCCAGCACCTAACAAAGGGCCCGACATAGTTACTTACACATACTGATGGAATAAATGATTAATATTCTTTTAACACATGATTTAAACACTTGCATTATATTATAGCATATGGTGGTACCACCTATTCTCCCATTTTTAGAAATGGAAGCTGTTTACAGTATTCCATTATTATAAATAATCTCATAAACATTTTCCTATATAAATGTGAACATATTTCTAGAAGTAGATTACTAAGTCAAAGACTATGAATGTTTTGTAACTTGTGATATATACTGGAAAAGCTCAGTCTTTTAAAAAGTGTCTCTAGGCCAATTATGAAATATCAATACTATGAACCAAAGGTTACCCAATTAATAATTAGCTCATAAAATGGGTAAACTTAAAAATCTAAAATAACTTCTAATACACAGAATGTGAACAGATATAGAATTGAAATATATGTATTTGAACATGCTGATGAATTAAAACATTATCTAGAGCAGCTTTTCTTAGCTGATCCTATTAATTAAAATAATATACATTAGCTGCTTATCATAAAATTAATTTCAAAATCATATACCTGATAGTTTCCAAAGTAGGAGAAGCAATAAGAATACAGATGGGATTCAGTTCAAAATAATCTTGAATTAAGAAATATCATGCTATGTTTGTCAGCTTACTCCTTTCTGCCTGTGGACACACCAAGGAAGCATCGTTAAAGTCTCTCTTCTCCCTGCCGTCCTAAGTCAGAGTCTCCTAAAGAGCCGAACAGCTAAGGAATCTCTTCATTGGAGGGTTGAGCTTTGAAACAACCAATGAGAGCAAGAGGAGCCATTGTGAGCAATGGGGAATGCTCCCAGACTGTGTGGTAATGAAAGATTCCAACACCAAGCGTTTCAGGGGTTTTGGGTTTGTCACCTATGCCACTGTGGAGGAGGTGGATGCAGCCATGAATGCAAGGCCACACAAGGTGGATCAGAGTTGTGGAACCAAAGAGAGCTGTCTCAAGAGAAGATTCTCAAAGACCAGGTGCCCACTTAACTGTGAAAAAGATATTTGTTGGTGGCATTAAAGAAGACACTGAAGAACATCACCTGCGAGATTATTTTGAACAGTGTGGAAAAACTGAAGTGATTGAAATCACGACTGACCGAGGCAGTGGCAAGAAAAAGGGACTTGCCTTTGTAACCTTTGATGGCCATGACTCCGTGGATAAGACTGTCATTCAAAAATACCATACTGTGAATGGCCACAATTGTGAAGTTAGGAAAGCTCTGTCAAAGCAAGAGATGGCTAATACTTCATCCAGCGAAAGAGGTCGAAGTGGTTCTGGAAACTTTGGTGGTGGTCGTGAAGGTGACTTCGGTTAAGAATGACAACTTTGGTCATGAAGGAAACTTCAGTGGTTGTGGTACCTTTGGTGGCAACCATGGTGGTGGTGGATATGGTGGCAGTAGGGATGGCTATAATGGATTTGGTACTGATGGAAGCAATTTTGGAGGGTGGTGGAAGCTACAATGATTCTGGCAATTACAACAATCAGTCTTCAAATTTTGAACCCATGATGAAAGGAAACTTTGGAGGCAGAAGCTCTGGCAGCTATGGTGGTGGAAGCCAGTACTTTCCCAAACCACAAAACCGAGGTGGCTATGGCAGTTCCAGTAGCAGCAGTAGCTACAGCAGTGGCAGAAAATTTTAATTACTGCCAGCAAACAAAGCTTAACAGGAGAGGAGAGCCAGACAAGTGACAGGGAAGCTACAGGTTACAACAGATTTGTGAACTCAGCCAAGCACAGTGGTGGCAAGGCCTAGCTGCTACAAAGAAGACATGTTTTAGACAAATACTCATGTGTATGGGCAAAAAACTCGAGGACTGTATTTGTGACTAATTGTATAACAGGTTGTTTTAGTTTTTCTTCTGTGGAAAACGTAAAGCATTCCAACAAAGGATTTTAATGTAGATTTCTTTTTTGTACCCATGCTGTTGATTGCTAAATGTAACAGTCTGATCATGACGCTGAATAAATGTGTCTTAAAAAAAAAAAAAAAGGCCAGGCGCAGTGGCTTATGCCTGTAATCCCAGCACTTTGGAGGCCAAGGCGGGCAGATCACGAGGTCAGGAGATTGAGACCATCCTGGCTAACAAAGTGAAACCCTGTCTCTACTAAAACAAATACAAAAAATTAGCCGGGCGTGGTGGTGGGCGCCTGTAGTCCCAGCTACCTGGGAGGCTGAGGCAGGAGAATGGCGTGAACCCGGGAGGTGGAGCTTGCAATGATCCGAGATCGTGCCACTGCACTCCAGCCTGGACGACAGAGCGAGACTCCATCTCAAAAAAAAAAAAAAAAAAAAAAGCTTGGCCTGGTGGCACATGTCTGTAGTCCCAGCTACTCAGGAGGCTGAGGTGGGAGGTTCACTTGAGCCTGGGAGGTTGAGGCTGCAGTGAGCTACGATTAAGCCCCCTGCCCTTTGGCCTGGGCAACAGAGCAAGACCCTGTCTCTAAAAGAAAAGAAAAAAAGAAATATCCATATCAAGTGAGTTAGCTGAATTAAGTCTTACGGACAAAAGGCTTGGCTAGCATTGCTATTTAATATCAAGGTTTCCCAGTAATAAATTGAGTATCAGATCTAAACTGCTGCTAAGTGTTCAGTTTCTCTCCCAAGGAAAAGAAACAGAGAAAGGATAGACAGCTTAGCTTCTGCAATTAAAGAGACAAAAAGCAGGCAACATTATTCCATTAGTAACAACTGCACAAGCAGATCATTACGTGTAATTTTAATGCAGAAATAAATATATCAGTGTATCCAGACGATGTAATGATGCAAATTGATAAAAGAGTTATTTGCAGCCTTCAAAAGAGCCATTCTCTGAAAAGAATGGCTACAGTTCTATTCCATCAGTACCTTTATCCCAACTTCCTCAAGAAGGACCAAAGGATGCTATATTCTACCAATGGTCTTGTCTTTAACAACACAGTAGGCAGACTTGGTACAGGGGTCTCAAATGATCACTACTCTAATGATAATTAATGGACTTCATTTGATCAGAAGTAATAATCTCAAACAAAATCTGGCCTAAATTGGTCTAATTCAGGTTTTACGGGTTATGGGAAGTAAAGAGGGTCGACATGAGAAAAAAAAACAAAACAAAACCCAAACACCAGAATTGTAACATTTTGATCTTAATAAAATTCTGGCTTTATGGACTCACAAAAAGAACTTTTTTTTTTTTACATTCAAAATGGTAATATTGAATTTATAAATGGATTTTGTGTAAAATTCTATGACAAATCCATTCAGAGATAGGGGCTTGGCTTTGTAGTGCTATCTTAACCTTCAATAAATCTGGAATGCTTAAAGGCTATTAAATTAACATTTCCCTGATCTGGCACCTGTAGTCAAGTTAATTTGTCAAAAACATTTCTACAGTTTGTCACTGGACACTGTATTTTCTGACAAGTTAAGCTTAAAATAAAATTGACAAAATCTCATTAATTTCCTCTGAATCACCAACCTTGGTTCCATTAAGCTTTTATTATTAAGAACGTCAACTGCCACTCTTTCTTTAACAAGGTCAAGTTCTGATCTGGGTACCTCCAGGATCCTTGCTATAACTAATAGAAACTAGGGAGGCAGTACTGTGTGATTAAGAGCACAAGTCGGGGCATCAGATAGATTTGAGTTCAATTATAAGCAATGCCACTTACTATGTGTGTCTGGACAATTTATTTAAGCTCTGTGAGTCACTATTTTCTCACATACAAAATGTGGATAATAAAAGTACCTCCTCAAATAATTGTTGAGACGATTCAATAAGACTGTACGGGCCGGTGCAGTAGCTCACACCTGTAATCCCAGTACTTTGGGAGGCTGAGGCAGCTGGATCACCTGAGGTCAGGAGTTTGAGACCAGCCTGGTCAACATGGTGAAACCCCGTCTCTACTAAAAATACAAAAAATAGCCAGGCGTGGTGGCAGGCACCTGTACTCCCAGATACTCGAGAGGCTGAGGCAGGAGAATCACTTGAACCCAGGAGGCGGAGGTTACAGTGAGCCAGCACTGCACTCTAGCCTGGGTGACAAGAATGAAACTCCGTCTCAAAAAAAAAAAAAAAAAAAAGACTTCATGTAAAGCACTTATTACTGTGCCTAGTCCCACAGTAAATGCTCAAGAAATACTGGTTATTATGGTGTTTCTTCCTACTTTTTATCTACTTTTATATCAATAGACTTAAAAAAAAATATTGCCGTTCATAGACTTTTGAAACTACAAGAAATCTGAAGGGTCATCCCCTTTGAAATATCAACAAATGATTGTCTTACAACCTCTCCTGAACACCTTCACTGATGATGTCCCTGTCACCATGTGAAGTAGCCCCTTTTCTTCAGTCTCTGGCAAACAGTTTTGCCAGCTAAAATGTGTTTATGTCCACTGAGGTGCAATCTCTCTGCAAGTTTTACTCATTAGTCTTAGTGCTAACCCTTATGAAATTTGAACAAATCTACCTCTGCCTCCATAGACACCCTTTCATATACCTAGGATCTCAACCAAAAAACTTGGTTACTAAACACCATGGAATAAGCCAGGCTATAATCCTTTCAAGAGTACAACATAGCACAGAAAATAGCATTTTGTAACTTTTCCTTCTGTAACATCTATGATAAATGTAAGTCCCTTTTTTTTTTTTTTTTTTTTTTTTGAGATGGAGTCTTGCTCTGTTGCCCAGGCTGGAGTGCAATGTTGTGATGTCAGCTCACTGCAACCTCTGCCTCCCAGGTTGAAGCAATTCTTCTGCCTCAGCCTCCTGAGTAGCTGGGATTATAGGCACTTGACACCACGCCCAGCTATTTTTTGTATTTTTAGTAGAGACAGGGGTTTGCCATGTTGGCCAGGCTGTTCTTGAACTCCTGACCTCAGGTGACGTGGCTGCTTGAACTCCTGACCTCAGGTGATCTGGCTGCCTTGGCCTCCCAAGTGCTGGGATTACAGGCGTGAGCCACCGCGCCTGTCCGCAAATGTAAATCTTTAGTCCTGGACTCAAAACAAGAAAGGAGGCTGCTGCTCTCAGAAATGGTTTTCTCTACTTAAAACAAACCCTCTATATTTTGATGCTCTGACATTTTTGAGAAAGAAAATGCCTAGCAACTATTGGTTTAAACAATCTGTTATCAAATGAAGTTTGATTAATAGCCTCAAATAATTCTTTTATTTCAAGACATCAACTGAAAAACTAGCAATCATTCATGTTCAAATGTAGGTAAGACATTTCATAAAACATGGGGGGAAGTATGAAGGAAAAAAAAAAAAAAAGGCCAGTCCACTCCGTATCAGAAACAATCATTTTCTCAAAGACCTAAATTCAGAAAGCAATTCTTGATACTGGCAGTTTTCACCAACATAAGTTACATTTGCTAGACTTCTGTTTGCTGAGTCAACTGAACTGATCTGGACTCTGGCCCTGCCAGCCTTGAGCTGTGCAGCCTTGGGTAAGCCCATAATCTCTCTTAAAGTCAGTTTCCTCTCCCATAAAATAGAGATGAGACCATCTACTTCAAAAGATTATCAGGAAGTATAAAGTGAAAACAAAGCATGTTAAAATCCTCTGAGAACTGCAAACTATCATACAAATGTCAATTATTCCTTATTATTGTAATTTAAGCTGTTACTCAGACCAGGCAGATTTTTGGACAAAATGTTCCTTCAAGCAAACATGAAATTGAGAAGTAGGGACAACAGGGAAAGGTCTCTATCTTAATTATTTTGAGAGAAGAACCACATTCTCTTCTCATCCAGCCTTGGGACAGTTACAGCATGTATCAGAATGTGCTCTCACACAGGTATAATCTAGCCATCTTAAAGCATGTAAAATGTCCACTTCGAATTTTCAAAGCCATGATGGGATTCTGTAGATCATTAATGTTACACAGTGCTTTGCATTTAACTATACAAACAATAGCTTCCATAATGATGATATTATCAGGGAAAGGTAATCTGCATGAACTAAGCCCCATCACAGAGCATAAGTTTAGGGACCTCTTCATTATTAAATCATTTATATAATAAAATCAATACGCTTTAAAAGTAAAAATAGGTTTTTTTAAAAAACCATAAAGAAGAGTTACATGTTTTAAACTCTATCAATTATCATAATATAATGAGTCTTGAAGATTTAATATCAACTTTTAAAATTAAAACTCAATGGAGAATGTATATTTGACTCCATTACTAGATGATGTATCTCTAAAAAAGGTTATATTACAGCCATTATCACCTTCCTAAACTATATGGAAATTTTGGTATAACCCTCCAACTATCCCGAGGACAATTTAATTTCAAAGATAGCAAAGTATTTTGAGAATGTAAAATTGCATAAATATTGAAGGAAATAATCCAGGCGCATATGTCATATTCATTTCTTGCAGGGTTTCAGTCGATTAAACATTATAAAAATTTTAAACGTCACTATTCACATTAAAATTGTTTCCTTAATTTTAAATAGTGTAAAAAATCCACAAATCTCTATACAGTGGTAGGTTCGTAACTAAGTGTTTTATCACTTTAAGATTCAATGTTCCTTAATGATATAACTCAAAAATTTCACTGTATCATTATTTAGAAAGTCATAAAAATCTCTTAAAATTAATCTTTCATGCACATCCAGCTTATCCAAAGTTAGAATTTAATTAGATGGCCTTGGCATAAATGGGCTTACTACTTTATTTGCTCAATCAGTGTACGTCTCTTCAGTAATTATAATTAATTCAAGTCCCTGACGCACCTCCTAGCAAACAATGTAAAAACATCAGACAAAATGGAAATAAATAGGTTCACATTTCTTCAATTACGACATTCACTTTCATCCTCAAAATGCACATGTGAAATAACTGGGATAGTTGTTACTCTATGTAACACATAAAGGCCAACACAAAGAACCTACACCTCTGGTGACAGAGAAGGATGCTCCTCCTCAGCAGAAAATATATTATGGTTGTTTACATTGTGATACAACTGCAAAGAGCCAATTGAGAAAGTCTGCATTTAACATAGTTCGCAAATGCATGTTGAAATATAAATAGCAGCTCACGCCTGTAATCCCAGCACTCTGGGAAGCTGGGGTGGGAGGATCACTTGGGCCCAGGAGTCGAGACCAGCCAAGGCAATATAAAGAGACCCCATCTCTACAAAAAATTTAAAAATTAGACAGTTGTGACGGTGTGAGCCTGTGATCTCAGCTATTCGGGAAGGCGATGTGGGAGGATCACTGGAGTCTGGGAGGTTGAGGCTACAATGAGCTGTGATCACACCACTGTGCTCCAGCCTGGGCAGCAGAGGGGGACCTTGTCTCAAAAAGAAAAGAAAGAAATATAAACATCAGCAAATGAAAGAAGAGATAAATTACTAACTATCTAGAACAGCGCTTTCTGTTGGAAAGAATCACTTGTAACTATCAACAAAATTTACAACTGAGAAGCAGCCCAAAAAGTCAGATTATCGGGCCTTCATCCGCGTCTTCCAGACAGCATCACCAAGAAAGCAGTAAGTGGCAGAAAACTTTTATTTCTAAAACTGAGGGTACAGCAAGATCCACAGGATAATACAAACTGTCAGACAAATTATTCAATTAGGTAGTCAGCACAGCAACACAAAGTAAAAGTAGCCAGCTACAAAGCTGACAGTCTCGATGGGAGACGGGGCCAGGCACAGAAAGTGCATTCCTCTGTACACAGCCTTTGCACTCCCACCACAAGCTCTCTCTGCAACTGGCAGGTCACTGCTGCTGTCATTTATTGGGCACCTATCAGGGTCCAAGCACTTTTCATACATTATCTCATTTAATATGCCCAACAGTCCTGTGAGGATCGCTCATTCCCTCTTAGAGCTGTTCATTAAGTAGGCTGTTCCAAAACCCTCAGCTAGTGCAGCCTAGGCAACACGGCAAGACCCTGTCTCAAACAAAACCAAACCAGGTAGAACCTTCTGATTCCGTTTTCTCTCCTTCTTTTAAGAGATGGGGTCTCACTCTTTTGTCCAGGCTGGAGTACAGAGGTGTAAACATGGCTCACTGCATACTTGACCTCCTAAACTCAGGCAATCCTCACACCTCAACCTTCCAAGAAGCTGGGACTACAGGAACACCACCACACTTGCGTCTTTCTTTCTTTCTTTCTTTCTTTCTTTCTTTCTTTCTTTCTTTCTTTCTTTCTTTCTTTCTTTCTTTCCTTCCTTCCTTCCTTCCTTCCTTCCTTCCTTCCTTCCTTCCTTCCTTCCTTCCTTCCTTCCTTCCTTCCTTCCTTCCTTCCTTCCTTCTTTCTTTCTTTCTTTCTTTCTTTCTTTCTTTCTTTCTTTCTTTCTTTTTTTATAGAGACAGAGTCTCAATTATGTTGCCCAGGCTAGTCTCAAACTCCTGGGCTCAAGCGAGCCTCCCACTTTGGCACTCCAACATGTTAGGATTACAGGTGTGAGCCACTGCACCCAGCCTCTGTCTGATTCAGTTTCAAGAAGCAGTGGTCAAGCACCAACTTCCAGGCCACAGACAATCTGTACTCGGATTATGAGGCTCATCAGTAATCGTGAGGTGTATCTGTTACTAAATCTGGCTACCCAGGTGGCAGTACCCAATTGTGCTCTGATAATGACAAAAGAGGAAAATAACAATGTGGTCCTTGGAGAGATGGGCAAGCAGCACATGACATCAACATGGCATCGAGCTCCAACACAAGCAAACGGTGTGAGGAGACAAAGGTCCATCTCAGGTTGCAATTGCCTGCAGAAATGGGCAGCACAAGACCTGTTCACTTGCAGAAACTGACAAGTCACTCATGTATCAAAGTCTCCGGGGTTTCTGCTCAGCCCCCTGGCAGTATTTTCCTTGTGTTCACCCTGAGTCCTAGTCAGTCCAACCTCCTCTGAGGTCCTAACTAAACCAGACACAGGGAGAGTCAGGATTTTATCTTATTAAAATAGATATGGCTAATTTGTCTTTTCAAATTCATTTTAAATTAAATTGGATTTCCTCGGAAGGCTGCTAGGTCAGTTCCCCTGCTGCGAACACAGGACAAAGGTTAATTGCGAGCCCTTCACCAGCTCTTCTGCTCTCTTGGGCAGACTCTGATAACCTGCCCCAAGAGGTGGGCAAGGCTTTGGTTTATTGGGCAATAATGTTGCCATTACAGCCATTTACCATTATGCCAAGAAACATTTTTTTTTTAACTAAATAACAAGGTATGATTACAACAACAAGAAAGAAATATAATGATGTTACCAACTGATGGTTAATTCTAAAATGCAACACTCAAAGAATAAGACTTAACCTATTTGCTTCCCTAAAAGGCTCTGACAGATGCAAAAGCACACACTCTCCTGGACCAAACTGCCTTCTGGTTCCAATGTAAAATTCCATTAACATTTTCACTTAATTTATCTCATTTAGACTGTCTACATTCATGAAAATTTAACCCAGTAATTCCCTGTTATACAAAGCATAACAAAGTATGAATATTTAAATACAATGTAAATAAAACACTTTATCAATTATATTTTTGTATTCTAAATTAGTGACTTCACTTAGCATGTCTGCCTTGCACAGCACCACACTATTTTTCAATTAAAGGTCCAGATGTTTCAAAGGCTCCAGTAGGCAACAGCAGTTATGAGAAATGCTTTATCTGCATTGTAATCATCACCACCACATCAGCTCCAGGCTGCATTAACATACTCATGTTTTATTCCAGCTCCCCTTCTACCAGAGCAGGTAATTATACAACACAGCAGAGAAACACAATCCTAAGAACTGCACAATTTCCTTACAAGCATTCACCTGAGCAACACATTTTCATACATGATTTTAAATTCTTCTAGAAAACATTTCATTACATAGTTAAACTTGCTTTAGCAGGAACACTGATAATTTCAATAATATGTTGTTAATAAAGAATGAATAACAGCACAGATGTACCAAATTTATCTCCCAATAGTATTGAAAGTACAAGAGGGACTGTACGTACTCGTGCTTGTGTGTACTGAAAATCAACAAGTCTGTGTGTGTAAAAAAACATTACCAGTTGTTACAATCTAAGCCATCTCTTCTCAATTTTAATGCCAATGTCATCTCTTGAACAAGTCAATTAGACATTTATTCTTACTATAAAGAAATGACAACTCACCTGAGCTGAGGCTGAGCAAGTACACCAATTATCCCCGTTCCTATTCGATAGTAAAATAACACCACAGCAAAACAAAATGCAATGCTGACAGTGGGAACAAAAATACTATTGCATTTATTATTTAGTTAATTAAATGACTCCCTTATTTACAAACAGAAAATAACCTATGGTATAAAAGATACTGCTATGCATAGTAAACATAGTATAATTTAACGAGAAAATATAGTTCCTCATCATTAAGAGAAACTGTAGCAAAATTCACTTTAATTATAACTTTTCATTATGCTACAAACATTTTTTATTTTGAAATATTCCAAGAAGAGAAGTCCTAATAAAGACGCTATTCAAAAGATAAATGCCTTTACAAATATTAAAACCTCAGACAGGTCAAATCCTGGCAGGTTACACTTCAGTATCTGAAAGCAGACAGCTTCCATTCCTTCCTGAAGGAACCTTAGGTGGAACATTTTTAATACATCACTGTGTCACTTTTTAACGTGCCCCAATCTATTAACCACATGGCAAACTAACAGGGTTTTTTAAAATATGGGTTTTATGGCTTTGTGCTGGTGATTAATTAAATAAATAGCCACCGTTTCACAAATCATCCCTCTAATTAGTCTAAAACAGACACTTTGCATTCACTGGTATTATTGCCATCTGAAGCTCACAGAAGGACAGGAGTGGTACCGCACGGCCGCATCTCTGCACTTCGGAACCCACTGTCACGGGCTCCACGGCTGGCATCCCACCCTGCCACCCAGAGGCAGAGGTGTCAACTTTGCAGGTGCTGCAGTCAGCTGGAATTTGGCTCCAGCTGCTCAGAAAAGATGTTCTCCTTAATTATTCTCCCTCACCCTAAAGGAAACAATGGAACAACAAAGGAATAAAGTGCAACCTCCAGCTGCAATAAGAGGTTTCACCAACACAGTTCATGGAGTGAATAAGAAAGTTGGTTGATTTAGGAATAAGTAGGGAGCTACATTAAACAGGCTTTCCTGAGAACTCAAAACATGTTATGTCATCTTGAATTCAGGTATTAAGCAATTATTTTCAAATCCTATTATTTAAAATACTCCATTCAAAGACTGAGGAGATCACTCTCTTTGAAACTGATAGGAATTCAACCTGTTTTAGTAGCTAGCATATTTTATAAGACGATAATTCCTCTGAAAGCAAATTAAACTTAGAAACAATTTTTAGTGCCAGAAAAAAAAAATCAAATGGGAATATTTCAAGAACCCAATTTCCTTCAGGAAATACATTAAGTGGTTTCCTAATCTTTTAAACTTCATTATGTTTAGAGGAAGGCAGGGAGGGAAGAAGGGTATAGGGAGGCGGGGGGAAGAAAGAAGGAAAAGAAAAGGGGTTAAAGAAAAAGGAAAAGAGTATATGGGAAAAATTCAGCAGGGATAACATACCAAAATATGCTCTAAATTATTCTGCAGAAAGGGCTGTCCTCATATCCCTTCTTTAAGATTTCTATGAATGGGAAGAAGAAATGGGGTATAGTAGAAAAGACCTAGATCCTTAAGCAAGATTGACTCTGACAGGTATTGTGCCTTTCTCTAAGTCATGTGATCCCATTTACCCTCAGTTTCCTCCCCATAAAGGATTTTAGCCCCTATCTTCAATATTATAGGGAAACTGAGATACTGTCTTCGCACATTCCCTGAATAGAGCAGATGCTCAAAAATTATGGCCATGAGAAACTGCACCAGACAATGAAAACTGGGTTGAAGGCAGAGTCTAGGTTCTTTGTTTTCATTCTCTACATGCCTTTCTGAAAGAGCCAAGGTGATTGTAGCCAACACTGCAGATGCTGTGCTCTTGATGCGAAAAGGAGAGACAAAAGCACAAAAGGTTCATCAACACAGGACAGCCACATTATGTTCACCCTACTGAAGAAAACCCGAATCTTCTACAATCGAGAAGAAACAGTGTAGTTTCTCTGACTTTCATGGAGCTAGGGGCATGGAGCTAGGGGAGGGTATGTTTGAGACGGCTCATGGGTAGAAAGTGGAAAGCAAATAAATGCGCTTTGGATTGGAGAGACCTAGGTCTGAATTCCAGCTTCACTGCTTACTAGTTGTGTAACCTCAGGCAAGTCTGTTCATCTTTCTAAGCCTCAGTTTCCCCATGCCAAAACTGGAATAATATTACATACTTTAAAGGGAAGCTTGAAAGAATGAATGAAATGGCATAGTAGATACTCTGGCATACAGCAAACACTCCAATAGTTTCTATTACATTAAATTGAATCATATGAAACTGCTGATAATCACTTATGACCTACAAAAATTGCAATTTCATAGGGTTTCAACAAATATTATAGTGACTGAAACAATATATGTCATGGGCTGGAGAAATAACTGAGAATTCTCAAAAAATAAAATGAACTACATTCCTATCAAAGGAAGACAAGCAAGATATAAAGGGTGTTTTTCAAAGACTGGCTCTTCATTCCAACACTACAGCAGCTAATATTTATCAAACACTATAGGTCAGATATCACCCCATACATTTGACATCCATATTAGCTTATGTAATCTCAAACAACTCTGAGTTAGATTCAACAATTATTTCTATTTTAGAGTTGAAATGGAAGCTTGCAGAAATGAAGGAACTTGCCCAAAGTTACACAGCTAGTGAAGCGAGGATGCTAACTGAGGATGTCTAACTCCAGAGTCTGAGTTCTTACTCATGACTTAAAATTGCCTTCCCCACTGCAAAGTCGCTTACTTTGCTTTTATTTTTTATTTATTTATTATATATTTTTTGAGACAGTGTCTTGCTCTGTCACCAGGCTGGAGTGCAGTGGCGCGATCTCGGCTCACTGCAACCTCCGCCTCCCGGGTTCAAGCGATTCTCCTGCCTCAGCCTCCCAAGTAGCTGGGACTACAGGCATGTGCCGCCACATCCAGCTAATTTTTTGTATTTTTGGTAGAGACGGGGTTTCACCATGTTGGCCAGGATGGGCTTGATCTCTTGACCTTGTGATCTGCCTGCCTTGGCCTCCCAAAGTGACTTTGCTTTTAATAAGACTGTATGGGGGCAAAGAGCAAACAAGTTACGAATCAACTTGTGGGCTTCCGAAGGATGGCCATGTCAATGGGCAGACAGGCACCAGCAGGGAGGGTATGTCACGCCAGCGCCTGTAGTGACTGGGAGGATGATGCATCCAACAGTCCCACTGCAACCATGGCACTCTAGGGTTCTACTTACCCCATGTCATAGTGTTATTAGAAAAAGAAAAAAAGAATAGTAGCAGACATGCTTCGAAGTTTCCAGAAAAGTCCTGAAGTTTTAATCAAATAGCTGCTGTGTTCCCATTATGTTACAGTCAAGCCTTTTCACAATGTGACAAAGGAAGCAAAGCTTTTTATTTATTTGTTAGTCTGATCATTTATTTATTTATGTTCACATCTCTTGCTTCCTGAATCCTTTGATGTAAACAGTGAACAAGCCATCACAGCAAGGGAAATGGCACTGACAGTGGATGCTCTGAATCCACTCCCTTTAAAAAGAGAATTCAAGTCAAGAAAACCCCCAAATGCCAGGCTTTCAAAGCCAAAATTCTAAAAGCCATCACATTTGCATTTAGGGCTTCTTGGGGCCGCCGCTGTGGCACCAAAATCCACCAAAGATAAAGAAGATATTTGTACTAAGTTGGGAAAGTGGAGACATCAGCATTTCCGCCTTCAGACCATTATTCCTGCTCTCCAGACAGCACCTGATGAAGCATCTGGAGTGTTTTGTCTTCTGTGCAGCCACTGCTTTTCCGACGCCTGTGCTCAGGGGTTTCCCTGGGGTTTCCTTTCCAACAATGGCACAGAGACTCTGAGAGGAGCCCAAACCGGCTGCCTTAACCTTCCAGTAAACCGCTATTTCCACAGAGGATTAAAACAAACGTTTCAAATAAGCCAATTTCCTTTACTAAAAAACCAAAATGACAATATTAGTACCAAGAGAAATATACAAAGACGATGAATAAGACATACTTCTCCTGTCTTTGGGCATGCAAAAAAATAGAGAGCAAAAGGTTAGATGGAGGTGGGCTACACAATTCCCTCTTATTTCCAATACTGCCCTACAGTGGAGCCTAACTAAGAAGTTACACAAGAATTAGACTGAGTCATACCAAGAGGGAGAGAAAAAAACCTAAATGCTTATACTACCTGAAACATGCTGATGTTGCATGTTATATATTTTTAAATTCCTGTTAATTGTAAATTTGTCTATTAAAAATGCAACTGTGTCATTTTTTAATTAGGTACTTACAGAATTCTGGGGATGCAAAATGGTTACTTGCTGAACTGATGGGAATGAAAATTCCTATCTTTGATGTCTCTATAGAAGGGAACAAGTTTCCTTCCCCTAAAGTACCCAAAGCAGCTCCCTTGAAACACAGCAAGTGGGAACTTCCTTTGACCCAAAGGGGTAGGGATGTATATGCTCAACTAAATGCATAGGACATATACAAAAAAGAGCTGGAACAGAAAAAATCCTTAAGAAATCCCACTCTCGGAATGCTAAGGGAAGCAGACAGCCTCTGGCTTTGTTTTACCTGCCAAGCTTCTTTATTTATTTGTTTGTTTGTTTGTTTGTTTTTAAGAAAGAGTATGTTGTTTATTTGTGTTTAAGAAAGAGTCTCACTATGTTGCCCAGGTTGGTCTTGAACTCCTGAGCTCAAGTGATCCTCTTGCCTCTGCCTCCTGAATAGCTAACTCAGGCACTTGTCACCGGGCCTGGCCTGCCAAGCTTCATCCTGTTTTCCTCATTTTCTGATCCTGAGTGCCTTTCTCGTTTTTCTCTTTTTGGTAGTTTTGGTAGTTTCTCCCAAACCCACATTCAATTTTACACTACTACATGTACAATGTGAGATGTTTCACATTTAACACTCTATTAACAGCATCTTGAACATTTCTGGAAAGAGAATAACTAAAATTAAAAACGGCTACCATTTACTCTGTGCCTGGCACCGGGCTGAGTGTGCCACATAAATTCTCTCTTTTGATCTTCAAAACAGCCCCCACTTACCCTATTTTACAGATAAACTGCTAAGAGCTGAAAGAAATTGTTAAAGGTCACACAGCCAGTAAGATAACTCAGATGGAAACCCGCCTCTGACTGACTCAAAAGACCACAATCTTAACTTGACAACAATTCTTCCCAAAACCAATATATTTGAAAAGCTTTTTTGGAGGGAAAGTTCTTATTTGAAAAAACATCTTCTTACATTTTGAATCAACATTTGCATGAAATAAAGAGCCATGATATGTGTAAACACAAACTCTTTCTCTTCATTCTGTAATATATATTCCTCTCCCACAGCATTTAATACAACACACTAAAAACTATTTTACTATAGGACTTGTATTTCAACCACATGGCAAAATATGTATCCTGACCAACCCTCAAACAGAAAACAGTTAAACATTTTCATGAAATATAAAAAGAGCTATTTTATCTGACTCAATACACTGGTTGGCAAGTTTTTAAGGCAATCACAAAAGCACAAAGATTAAGTGAAAAGAGAATCTGGAATGAAAAACATAACACAATTTTGCCTTAATGATGGTACTTGCCAAACAAGGTGACATGAAGTGTCAGTTTTCTTGGTCAGCAGGCTATAGGGAACAGTCTATCTATAACCTATAATAAGACCGTGATACCTTCCTCACAACCCACCACCGCCAAAGACCTACATGTGAGAGTAAATTAGAATTAAGGTTTCCCAACTGACCTCCAGCAAGGTAAAACTACCTGTCTTCCCCCAAAATTATTTTCTTTCTCAGACTTTATAAACATAAACCAACCTTCATATGAAATTTCTATCCCAAATTCGTATTATTTGATGGACCAGAAAGATTTTAAGCCAAGTATTTAAAGTGGTCCTGAGGTGGTAGTGCCCCCAAGTTCTAGGTAGAAGCAAACACAGATCCTATTGGGAAAAACCTAAATGACTCAAATAATTCCAACAGAAAAATTTGCAAGAAATAATTTGTTCTATCTCCAAATCACAAAACATAGAAGGCATCATGAAATAGGCCCAGAAAGACTGGAGTTAACAGTATGATCAGAAGCAAAATATAAAATAAATGTGTAAGCAAAAATGTGGAGTAAGTGCAAGAGACTATAAAAGATTATCCAAGGTGTGATATATTATGTTTGAGTAGGAGAATGTTGCTAGGAGTGAATGTCAACTTTTAAAGATTAAATAAAGCAAATATGGCAAAATGTTAACAATTACTGAATACAGGTGCTACACGTAAGGGTGCTCACTGAGCTTTTACTAATAAAATTACTACACTTTTCGTAATAGTTTTTTAAATTACCAAGCAGATTTTTACAAGATCAAAATCAGACTTCTAGAAATTAAAAATACAACAACTAAAATTGGAAATGCAACATATGGGTTCCACAGCTGAGGAGAGAATCTGTTAGGAAGATATGAGTTGAAGAAACTACCTAGAATGCAACCCAAAAAGACACAGAGATAGGAAATAAGAAAGAGACGTTAAGAGATGAGAAGGATAAAATAACACATTCTGATAGGTGTAGCTAGAGTTTCAGAAGAAGAGAAAAGAATAACTGGTTGGGAGGCAATGTCTGAAAAGACAGTGGCTGAGAATTTTCCAGAATGATGAAAGACACTAATATGCAGATTCAGAAAGCCCAATGAATGCAAAAGAAGAAAAATAGGAAAGAAGATCTGTATCTTAAAACATCAAAATGAAACTGCATCTATACCAGACAAATATCAACCAAATGGAGCAGGTGTAACTATTTGAAAGGGAGGAAAACTTCACTAGAGATAATCACAAATGACAAATGGTTCAATTCACCAGGAAAAAATAGCAATTCTGAAATTGTGTGAACATAAAAGCATAACATCACAATATACAAAGAAAAAATAGTCACAATTAAGAAAAAATGGACACCCTATCAACAGCAGGAAATTCAAGTGTATGTCTGTCTAATTGATGGCTTGCACAAAAATATCTGTAAAGAAAAATTTAACAGATTTACAGATTGAGTATCCCCTATTCAAAATTATTGGGACCAAGAGTGTTTCATATTTAAGATTCTGAAATATTATTGGTCTGAAATACTTATTGGTTGAGTAACCCTAATCCAAAAATCCAAAATGTAAAATGCTCCAATGAGCATTTCCTTTGAGCATGCTCCAAAGGAAATGCTTGTTTCTAAATATTTTCTGATTTCTGTTATTTTTTGATACATGAGTTACTTATAAGCGCTCAAAAAGTTTTAGATTTTGGAGCATTTTAAACTTCAGATTTTCAGAGTAAGAATGCTCAACCTGTAACAGTCTTGACCTAATGACAATATTTAGAATATTGCAACCAACAGCAGCTAAAATCACATTCTTTCCAAGTTCACATATAATATTTATAAAAGGTGACCTATATTAATGGGCATACAGCCATGCTCAACGAATTTCAAATAATTGGTAGTGTCACAGCTTCTATACAAATTCTTTTAGTTTTTTTTTAATTTGAAATTTTTATGTTAGCTCTTTAATGGGGGGCGGCATGTGGAGTAAGATTGGAAATTAAACTTATCTACTAACAATCAGTTGTTGTAGAACCACAATAAACTGAGTTCCTAAACGCACTGTCTATTTCCTGATTCCCTATTCTTTCTGAAGCCATCTGTCCTGCAGTGTTTTTGAACAGGCCAGCATTCATGCACAAATCTTTATGTGAATGAACTTATGTTTTTAATGCTGTTGGGTAAATAGAGGCTCTATCAATTAAGAGATCCTGATTCCCAAAGGGAGAACACTTCCACTGGGAGACACAGCAGAAGTACCACTAAATGTTAAAACTATGGCTGCAGCCCAGGTTCCTCATGCCAAGGAACATCATGCAAGAAGGAAAGTCACCATCCTCACAGGAGTGACTGACACTCATCAAAAGAACATGAGGCTGTTACACAATGGAGGCAGGAAGAAACACATCTAGCCAGTAAATCCATTGGGGTATCTTATTACTTTTACCCAATTTTAGTGGTTAATGGACAAATGAAGCAGCTACATCCTGAGAAAGGTAAACAGAGGCTTGGGCCCTCAGAGATAAGGATCTGGGTCTTCATACCATTTAAGACCTAGACCAGCCGAGATGCTAACTAACCAAGGTTGACGGGACTAGAATAAATACTTGAAGAGACAGATGAGTGTTAGTCATGACCTCAAGATCAGTGGTAGAAACAGGACTGTAGATCATTATACTAACCCTCTTTGTATAAATTTCCCCAAAGAAACGAAGTCCAACGCAGACCTGAAGGTGTGCTCCCAGAACTTAACATGAAGCCAGTAAACCCAAGCAGCACCAAGGGTGGACTGGCATGGTCACTTCCTGTACCACCCAGATTCCCTCTTTTCAGGAATAAAGCGCATATTTCCCAACTGCTGGAAGGAATGCTGGCTGATGGCTATCAGCTGTTAGTCCTTTCCTGCAATTGTGTTGGCTGACAGAGTCACCTTGCCAAGACTGCACCTCCTTCTCACGACACTCAGAATCCAATGATAGGTTAGATGCAAGAATGTAAGAGGCCTGACCCCCTTACCCCAACTTGGGACAACTGTGAAGGTCCATCCAGCTGCAGAGTACTCCATGGTGTCAGGTGAGGCCTTGTTACGACTGCATCACAGTCCCAACTCCTCCCTCTACCCAATTCTGTTTTCCTCCCTTTTCCACACAGATGCTAATCCAGAAAACACTCCCTAATACATTTCCTGCATGTTAATCTCCATTTCAGAGACTGCTTCCCAGGAGAACCCAACCTGTGACAACAATAGTTTACTTTTATTAGCAGGTTCCACCAAACATTGAAAGAACAGATAATGCTAGAATTACCCATACTATTTAACCTTACTGAAAAAGAGCAATTTCTTTTTTTTTTTTTTTTTAAGACGGAGTCTCGCTCTGTCACCCAAGCTGGAGTGCAGTGGCGCGATCTCAGCTCACTGCAAGCTCCGCCTCCCAGGTTCACGCCATTCTCCTGCCTCATCCTCCCCAGTAGCTGGGACTACAGGCGCCCGCCACCACGCTCGGCTAATTTTTTGTATTTTTTAATAGAGACGGGGTTTCACCGTGTTAGCCAGGATGGTCTTGATCTCCTGACCTCGTGATCCACCCCCCTCGGCCTCCCAAAGTGCTGGGATTACAGGCGTGAGCCACCGCACCCGGCCAAAAAAGAGCAATTTCTAAATCACTTTATAAGGCTAGAAAAACCTCCATATCCAAACCTGAGAGTGTAAGAGAATAATCTTACAGGCCAGGTTTACTTGTGAACAAAGATCCTAAAGAAAATATTAGCAAACCAACCCAGCAAGATATAAAAACTAGAATATTTGATGACCAAAGCTGAGTTTATTGTATCAAATACTAGGTTGGTTTAACATAAGATGATAAATCAATATAATAATCATATTAAAGCTGGGCGTGGTGGCTCATACTTGTAATCCTAGCACTTTGGGAGCCCAAGGTGGGCAGATCACCTGAGGTCAGGAGTTCGAGACTAGCCTGGCCAACATGGTGAAACCCTGTCTCCACTAAAAACACAAAACTTAGCCAGGTGTGGTAGCAGGCGCCTGTAATCGCAGCTACTTGGGAGGCTGGGACAGGGAGAATCACTTGAACCCTGGAAGTGGAGGTTGCAGTGAGCCAAGATCGCGCCATTGCACTCCAGCTTGAGCAACAGAGTGAGACTCCGTCTCAAAATATAATAATAATAATAATCATATTAAGAGATTAAGGAGAAAAATCATATGGTAGTATAGGTAAATTCAGTATATTCAACATTCAGTACAGTTGAATGTACATGATTTAAAAAGTAATAATTATTGTAGCTAACTAGGAACAGAAAGGACTTTTATTAACCCAACATAGAACATCTGCTAAAATAGGAAATATCCTAAATGGTGAAATATTGGAAACATTTCCTTTGATATCAGAAGCAAGACAATTTCTTTTCAACATGGTATTGTGAAGCAATAAAAAGAATTTTTTAAATTTTCAGCTCTGTAAAGCAAGAAAAATAAAGTATAAGGATTAGAAATAAAACTATCATTATTTGCAAATGACCAACTACACAGAAAACCAAAAAAGGTATAAGTTAATGGAAGTTATAGGAGTTTATTAAGGTTACTGACATTAAATCAATGTCGAAGAAATCAACTACATTTCTCTATACCAGCAACAAACAGGAAGACACTATAATTTAAATAAAATCTTGAAAGTAGAATTTAAAAATATATTTAATAATAGGTATATGTGAATCAATCTAACAACAATGACAAACTATACATATATATGACTTCCATGGAGAAAATGATAAAATTTTACTAAAGATATTATAGGCCACTTAAATGATATATCATGTTCAAAATGGTAAAGATGCCAACTCTCCCAAATTGATCTACAAATTTAATCCAACTCTAATCAAAATCTCAGGAATTTTTTTTAACTTGACAAGTGATTTTAAAAATGTATATGGAAAGGGCTGGTCATGGTGGTTCACACCTGTAATCCCAGCACTTTGGAAGGCCGAGGTGGGTGGATCACCTGAGGTCAGGAGTTCAAGACCAGCCTGGCCAACATGGCAAAACCCCACCTCTACTAAAAATACAAAAAAAAAAAAAAAAAAATCAGCCATTGTGTAGCAGGGCAATAGGTTAAGAATATACAAGACACTCACAAATAACAAAAAGGAGGTTGAGGCCTGGCACAGTGGTTCATGTCTGTAATCCCAGCACTCTGGGAGGCCAAGGTGAGTGGATAACTTGAGGTCAGGAGTTCAAGATCAGCCTGGCCAACATGGCGAAACCCCATCTCTACTAAAAATACAGAAATTAGCCAGGTGTAGTGGTGCATGCCTGTAATCCCAGCTACTCAGGAGGCTGAGGCACGAGAATCACTTGATGTTGCAGAGGCGGATGTTGCAGTGAGCCAAGATCACGCTGCTGCACTCCAGCCTGGGCAACAGAGTGGGACTCCGTCACAGAAAAAAAAAAAGAAAAGAAAAGAAAAGAGAAAAGGAGGTTGAAGGAGCATGATTTATCAGTTATCAGAAATTGCTTTACATTTAAAGTAATTAAAATAGTGTGATATTAGCACAGGAAAAACCAAATAAACAACTGAAACAGAAAAGTCCAGGAAGAGCAGCACAAACATAGGGAAATTTGATATATGACCAAGCGAGCATGACAAACCAATGGGGAAAGGTGGGACTCAATAGATAATGCCACAACAACTGATTAAGCACACAGAAAAAAAACAGAAATCAGACCTCTACCTCACTACCACACATGCAAAAAATCAGTTCCAGATGGATTAATTATTTAACTATAAAAACCTTAAATACAATTTGGGAAAATAACTTTATAATGTTGAGGGTAAAGATTTCTTAGAACACAAAAAGCAATAATGAAGCAAAAGACTGATAATTCAATACATTAAAAACAAGAATTTCTGTTCATTAAAAAGCACCAAAAAGAGAATGAAGACAAGTCACAAACCAGGAGAATCTACAACAGTTGCTACCCAATACATAAAAATGGTTAGTATCCAAACATACATTCAAATTTCTTCTTCAAATCAGGAATTGATTAAAATAGAAAAAAGATTAGAACAAGTAGTTCACACAGAAGAGGAAACATGAATAACCGATAAACACACAAAAAGATGTTCAATTTCAATTATATTCTGAGAAATGCAAATGAAAATCATAATGAGATACAATTTCACACCCATAAGACTAGAAAAAACTAAGTCTGATGTGGGAGCACGACACTGACGCACTGCTGGAGGGGCACACATGGGAATAACCACTTTGTAAGACAGTTTGGCATTATCTATAAGCTGAAGCTGCACATAGATCCCATGACCCTGTAAGTCCATCTGCATGTATTCCCTAACAAAGTTTTCAAACCATGGTCCTGAGGGCTAGGAAATCAATTTAGCCAATTTCAACCAATCTTTTCTTTTAAAATTAAATAAAATAGAATTGATTAGAATAAAAAATAGCATGCATTTGTACTTAGTAAAGGTTAAGTATTTTTCTATGAAAATAGTTTCCATATATCATTTATCTATATGTGCACTTAATATGCATGTAATGGTTCAGGATGTAAAATGCGTTTCTATTTGTGTGTGTGTGAAGTGACAGATATTTTAATTAAATTAATGTAATCATTCCACAATGTATGCATAGATCAAAACTTTCATGTTATACCCCAAAATGTATTTCTTATTACATATGATTCATGGCCAAAATGTTTGTAGACCGGGCACAATGGCACATGCCTGTAATCTCAGAACTTGAGAGGATGAGACAGAAGGATCGCTTAAGCCTTGGAATCTGAGACCAGCGTAGGCAACAAAAGGAGATCCTGTCGCTACAAAATTTTTTTTTAATTAGCCAGGCGTGGTGGCAAGCGCATAGCGTCCTAGCTACTACTGAGACTGAGGTGGAAAGATTGCTTGAGCCTGGGAGACCTAAGCCACAGTGAGCCATGATCATGCCACTGCACTCCAGCCTGGGCAACAGAGACCCTATCTCAAAATAAAATAAATCTTTTTAAAAGTCTGTAAGTCTCTGCCAAGGGGTAATTCTTACACATTTAAAATACTTAAAAACAGCATTATTTGTAATAGCAATAACTGGAAGCAACTGAAATGTCCATCAACAGTGGAATGGATAAACTGCAGAGTACCCATACAATGAAAATGAATTAACTACAGCTACAGACATCAATATGGGTGAATCTACGGGACATAATGTTAAGAGGAAAAAGTTACAGAAGAACACTTAAAGTACAATTTTATTTACATAAAGTTAAAAAAATATTGTTCAGAGATACAAATATACAGGATAAAGCTATAAGGAAAAGCAAGGGAATTAAAGACACGTCTGTGAGTGGTCAGGGAGCAAGGAGGACACAGAGGGGACTTCAAAAGTAAAAGTAATATTCTTCCTCCCAAAACGGGTGATAGGTACATGAGTGACTATTGTACAACTGTTTATACCTTGGTGATACTTTAAAAATCTTCTATGTCTACTCAGTATTTAATTTTTTCTAATTTAAAACAAAAATATTTACAAATGAACCCATTTCTCTAATTCACTCATGAGAAGCCTCATAACCTTTCGAGCATATGTGAGAGGAAAAGCACCCAATTACTCCCAAGCAACCAACAACTTCCTTTAAGAACTTAGGGAGGATCGCCTGAGGTCAGGAGTTCGAGACCAGCGTGGCCTACATAGTGAAACCCCGTCTCTAATAAAAACACAAAAATTAGCTGGGTGTGGTGGCACGCACCTGTAGTCCCAGCTACTAGAGAGGCTGAGGCAGGACAATCGCTTGAACCTGGAAGGGTGAGGTTGCAGTGAGCTGAGATTGCGCCACTGCACTCCAGCCTGGGTGACAGAGTGAGGCTCCGTCTCAAAAAAAAAAAAAAAAAAAAAAGGCAATAGGCTGAATGTTAAAGACAACCCATTACCCATTATGGGACTACAATGAATCAAGGAAAAGAAAGCAGGAAAATAAAATCTCAAACTCCTACTAAGCTTAATTCAAGTTCTAACTTCAGTTGCTAATTCAAATGTTGGTCTATATTTAGTAAAATGCAAGATTATTACTAAAACACAAATATATAATCTGATGGTGTATTGTAAAGCACTAATTATTTTTCAGAATGAAAGAAAAAAGAATACCAAGTGATTTCAAAGACAGAAAAGACCTATAGTCACTCAAATTTGTTTGATATGTGCAGTGGCGTGTATACACCTCAAATATGTTTTTCAATTATGATAAAACAACAACAAACAAACAGCTATTTAATATAGATTCTCATAAGCAATGCAGTAAAGGGTCACTTAGAAGAATTCAAAGACATTTTCATCCACCCCCGCACCTTTATTCTTACTCAT
Organism: Gorilla gorilla gorilla; assembly: GCF_029281585.2. Taxonomy (NCBI): domain Eukaryota; kingdom Metazoa; phylum Chordata; class Mammalia; order Primates; family Hominidae; genus Gorilla; species Gorilla gorilla. The sequence goes on from NC_073237.2 coordinate 121,991,822, forward strand.
GAAAATTTGTCTTAGGCTGGGCACAGTGGCTCATGCCTGGAATATCAGCACTTCAGGAGGCCAAGGCAAGAGAATGCCTTGAGCCCAGAAGTCTGAGATCAGCCTGGACAACATGGTAAAACCCTATCTCTACAAAAATTTTTTTAAATTAGCTGGATGTCCCAGGTAGTCAGGAGGCTGAGGTGGGAAGATTGTTTGAGCCCAGAAGGTCAAGGCTATAGTGAGCCTTGGTCATGCCACTGCACCCCATCCTGGGCAACAGAGTAAGACCCTATCTCAAAAACACAAAAACAAAAAACTGTCTTACTATCTTCTGCTTAGTATAAACATGGGCTAGTCACATTTTAGAGATATTTACATCTTGCAATTTAAAGAGGGAGTTAACATTCCCCTAATGCCAACTTTTAGCTTAATGACAAGTACTATGGTGGTGGCAGCGATAACATAAACAACAGCAATAACATCGGAAAAGAGAAAGTCACAGGTATAAAAAATGGAAATCAAAGAGGTTTACAAAAATCTGCATTTTGGAGAATAGCTTGAACCCGGGAGGCGGAGGTTACAGTGAGCTAAGATCATGCCACTTCACTCCGGCCTGGGCGAAAGAGCAAGACTCCATTTAAAAAAAAAAAAAATCTGCGTTTTATTCTGTACATTATTGCAAATTAACAATATTCTTATATGTGTGAAAATCCTAAAAGAACAAATGAAAAACTACTACATAGAATTTGGTAACATAAAGGAATACAAAATTAACAGAGAGAAATCAGGAACCTTCATATATACGAACATAGCAGAAAATAAGACCTTATTTACAACTGCAACTACAAATACCTAGGAAGAAAATGTAAAACTATGCAAGACATTTGAAAAAAAAATTTCTCCACATTGATTAATTCAAAATCCAGAAGCTATAGAGGCAAAAAATGTATATTTCGCTACAATAAAAAAAAAATTAGTGCATAGTCAAACAAAAAAACTCCACGAACAAAGTCAAGATACATAATAAACTAGGCTAATCTCCTTAATATATTTTTTTAAAAAATCTTAGAAAATAAGAAAAAGTTCAAGAATCCAACACATCTGAGCAGTTAACAATAACTGTCAAGATTCTTAAACAAAAAGAAGCCCAATCTTACTAATAAGAGAAACGTAATTTAAAATTATACAGATTTGGGCCGGGTGCAACGGCTCACGCCGGTAATCCCACACTTTGGGAGACCAAGGTGGGCCGATCACCTGAGGTCAGGAGTTGGAGACCAGCCTGGCCAACATGGTGAAACCTCGCCTCTACTAAAAATGCAAAAATTAGCTGGGTGTGGTGGGGCACACCTGTAATCCCAGCTACTCTGAAGGCTGAGGCAGGAGAATCACTTGAACCCAGGAGGTGGAGGTTAAGTGAGCTGAGATCGCACCACTGCACTCCAGCCTGGGTGACAGAGCGAAAAAAAAAAAATTTATACAGATTCATTTTTTATTGATTAGACTGGCAAAAATCCAAACATCTGACAACTTCTGTGGCAAGGCTATGGAGAAACAGGCAGTGTCTTACATTGCTGGTAGGAGTGTAATTGGAGCAATCCCGAAGGAGACAATTTGGCAATACTTACAAAAATTACAAATGCATATTCCCTTTGACCCAGCAATTCTGCTTGGAATTTATCCTACACATATAATCGCACATGCACAAAATGCCATATGTACAAGATTATTCACCACAGCGTTGTTTGTAATAGTAAAAGATTAGAAACAAGTCAAGTCTTCACCGACAGAGAATTAGTTACATAAATTACAGTATTTCCAAACAATGGAATACTATGCAGCTATATGAAGGGATGAGAAATTCTCTGGCACTAACAGAGACAGATTTCCAATCACGTTGTTACATGAAAAAAGCAAGCTCGAGAAAAGTGTTAACAATATGCTACATGTTGTGTAAAAGGGGAGAAAAATAAGTATATTTTCATATGGACACTAGAAGATATACAACCTAGTAAAGTGGGTATGGGTAGGGACAACATGAATGGTGGACAGGAGGGAGTGAGACATGTTTATCTTTTACATTTTTGAACCATACAAATGTATCACCTATTTAACACATGAAATTAAATAATAAGATAAGAATAACAACAGTGCCATCAGGCCAGATGTGGTGGCTGATGCCTTTAATCCCAGTACTTTGGGAGGCTGAGGTGGGCAGACTGGTTGAGCTCAGGAGTTTGGGACCAGCCTGGGCAATATGGTAAGGCCCCGTCTCTACCAAAAATGCAAAAATTAGCCAGGTGTGGTGGCATGTGCCTGTAGTCCCAGCTACTCCAGAGACTAGGGCAGGAGGATCACTTGAGCCTGGGAGGTTGAGGCTGCAGTGAGCCGTGATCATGCCACTGCACTCCAGCCTGGGAGCCAAAGCAAGACACTTTCTCAAAAAAAACAAAAACAAAAACAAACCACAATAGTGCTATCATTTATTGAGTGCTTACTTCATGGTGGACATGTACTATCTCATTTAATTCTCATCAACACAATCAAATAAGTAATATTATTACTAACCCTAGCCTAAAAGTGAGAAAACAGGTACAGAGAATTTTCCATATCTGTAAACCAGCAATACTACCTATCTCACAAGTTCATATGAGGATTAAATGAGATAATGTATATAAAATACTTAGCACAATGCCAAACACACAGTAAATGCTTAATTAATGCTTTACTATTCCAAGCTCTTTTCAAGGATGTTTCAATCAACTGAACCAAAAATAACAATAAAGTCAGATAAGAAGTTAACAAAGGTGCTTTAATTCAAATGTGTATGTTTAGATTAACAGCCTCTACCTAACCGAAGGCTGCTTTAGATATGCAATATCCTCACTATACAAATTCCATGGTCATTAAAACAACTTCTTATACCCCATAACTATACATGGGTTCTTAAGGCTACTATTTAATAATTTGAACATATTTGATGCAAAAGGGTATCAACTGAAAAGTTTAGAAGTGCAACCATTGTTTATTTTTAAAAGAAGGAGAGTAAGAAGTGGAACCAACAGATGAACAGATAAGGAAAATGTGGTATACATACACAATGGAATACTATTGTCATATAAAAGAATGGAAGCTTGTCATCATCACTGGCAACATGGATGAGTCTGGAGGACATTATGTTGAGAGAGAGAAGTCAGGCACTGAAAGATAAATACCACATGTTCTCACTCATATGTGGGAGCTTAAAAAAACTGGGGCTCATGAAGTGGAGAGTAGAATTGTGGGTATTGGAGGCTGGGAGAAGTATGGGGAAGATGGGGAGAGGCTGGTTCATGAGTACAAAATTATAGCTAGATAGGAGGAATGAGCTCTGGTATTCTGCAGCACTGTAGGGTAAGTGGTTAATTATAATTTATTGCATAAATGTTAACATTGTTACATTGTTGCATATTTTCAAAAAGATAAAAAAGGATTATGAATGTTCACGACACAGAAATGATGTTTGTGATATTTGAATTTCTCTGATTTGATCATTACGCATTGCATACACATATCAAAATATCACTATGTACCCCCATAAATATGTACAATTATTATTCTTTTATTTTATATTTTATTTTATTTTTTCCTGAGACAGAGTCTCACTCTGTTGCCCAGGCTGGAGTGCAGTCGCGTGATCTCGGCTCACTGCAACCTCTGCCCCCCGGATTCAAGCAATTCTCCTGCCTCAGCCTCCTGAGTAGCTAGGATTACAGGCGGGCACCACCATGCCTGGCTAATTTTTATATTTTTAGTAGAGAAAGGGTTTCACCATGTTGGCCAGGCTGGTCTCAATCTCCTAACCTCGTGATCTGCCCATCTTGGCCTCCCAAAGTGCTGGGATTACAGGCATGAGCCACCACACCTGGCCCAATATGTACAATTATTACATGTCAACTAAAAATTAAAAAGCAAGGGAGAGAATTTACATTCCAAAATGTAAAATTTTGATTCCAAAATACTGTCATTTCTAATTCGCTCAGTTGCTGGTGGACAACAGAACATTCCACGCCATGAAACTACACAATTATTGAGGGAAAAACAAAAAACAAAAAAAACAAAACAAACAAAACAAACCAACCCTGCAGAGCAGCAGCTGGCTTTTTATAAGCTTAACAAAAGCTATGTTCAATAAAACTGAGGTAGGACTGCCGGGTGTGGCAGCTCACGCCTGTAATCCCAGCATTTTGGGAGGACAAGGCAGGCGGATCACTTGAGGTCAGGATTTCGAGACTAGCCTGGCCAACATGGTGAAACCCCATCTCTACTAAAAATACAAAAATTAGCCTGGCGTGGTGGAGTGTGCCTGTAATGCCAGTTACTTGGGAGACTGAGGCACAAGAATCACTTGAACCTGGGAGACAGAGGTTGCAGTGAGCCGAGATTGCACCACTGTATTCCAGCCTGTGTGACAGAGTGAGACTCCATCTCAAAAACAAACAAACAAACAATAAAAAAACAAAAAACTGAGGTCGGACTGAATTCACAGCAAAGGCTTACAAAACGTTTTATTTTTAGTTTCAAGTTTTTATCCTTGTTCTGTCTGAAAAATAGGCTACATTTGGATTGTCCAATTATATGGCAAGAAAGTACGTAAGAAAAAACTACTGAAGTCATACTTAAGGTGTAGTATGAAGCAAAATATAAAAAGTCCATATCATTAAGGACTGAACGTCTACATTTTATTTTTAAGAAAATGCTTTGTACAACCTGTAGTCACTGTTAAGTGTAAGAGGAACTATTCTATCTATTCTATAGAATTGTAAGGGAACTAGGTAAGGAAAACTGCTCTACCAGGCTTCTGAGCTTTAGTCATAAAATAGGTCTTTCTACACTTTGAGAAATACTGGAAAGAACACTTCTCTTTTTACCTGGCATGGCCTCACCTGTTCCAGGCTCTCTCAAAAGTGCCTGCTCAGCAACTGCTTCTGTGTGTTCAGCATGTTGGGGTCAGGGCCCTGGCTAGCCTTCTGGAAACAGGTCTGGGGGCTCTAGCTCCCTCTGACCCCATTACTGGCACAGAAGGGTATGAGACAGAAATTCTAGTAAGCTTGTCTCCTATGCAGATCCAATCTCTTGCTGGGTGAGTCATGCCAATGTTTAGACCTACACTGTCCAACAGCCACTAGCCACATTTGGCTATTTAAATTTAAATTAAATAAGATTAAAAACACAATTCCATCACCACACTGGTCACATTTCAAGTATTCAACAGCCACATGTGGCCAGTAACTACCACACTGACCAGCGCAGACACAGAGGATTTCCGTCATCATAGAAAGTTCTACTGGAGATTGCTGGTCCAGACTCAGCGGAGAAGGAATTAAGGAAGCCTGATTAGGGCTGCAGATCCTAACCAGATTTACCAGTAATAAAGTAGATACATTTAATTCCATTTTTCTGATTTATTCATCTAACTCTCAAGGTTCCAAAGTCAGATCAGAGAGGTGTGATTAATATGCATGTCCAAAATACTTAACAATAATTACTAACATATATAGAAGATTTATGATGTGTCAGCCACTATGCAAGAGGCTTATGTATCTAATTTAATTATCAGTACAATCTTATAAAAGAAGATACTATCATCATATCCTTTTCACAGATGAGAAAACTAAGGTTTAGAGAAAAGTGATTTTCTTATCACTTATTTTTTTCACCACACAGCTAGTAAGTGGTGGAGTCAGGATTCAATTTAAAAAATCAAATAAGCCAACAAAACTGTAGGTGCAATTCATATGTAACAATGAGTAGGACTCATCCCACTGAAGCCTTCTGTGAAATTGTCATCAATATAAAATCACAGAAAATTAGAACAGAAACTAATGCAATGTTTCATGACTACCTGTAATCCATGACGCCTTCTGATAACTTAAAAAATTTCACACTACCCCAAAGATCATACACACCCTCCCCACTGCCATTCAAATGCCTCTATCTTGGGCACATTTCCAATAGCCAGTTTTTTAAGGCTTTAAAGTTTTTATGTAAAAATTAATTTTTCATTTCCCAATGTTAAAGTATTTTTTAAAAATACATTCATTCCCCCCTTAAACACACATATAGTGAACCATATAAAGTGAAGACCCTCTCTAATCTTTCCAGTTTTAGAGATGGGAATAGTGAAGGCAGAGAGAGTGGGATGGGAACACCTGGCCTGCACTGAGAAAGGGAACCACTGGAACCGGAACACATTAGGAAGGCCCTGCCAGCACACTTCACCTAACTCTTTTTTAAGAGACAGTGTCTCACTATGTTGCCTCAACCTCTCGAGTAGCTGGGACTACAGGTGTGTGCCACTGTGCCCAGCTTTTCATCTGACTCTTGAATGGCATAATTCCTTATACCCCACCCCATCTCACCCTCCAAAAAGTTATGATTTTATCCTACTTTATGGTAGATCTTGTGGGATATATGGGAACGAAGCTCTGAAAGCATTCAGGTAAGAATTCCCACTGTTTTCATAGGCTGTTGGAGCCAGAAGAGACCTCAGAGAACTAATTCACTTCCTAATTTTAGAAATGAAGAGACAGAAGCTTGGTTAGTTACATACAAACTGAAGCATCCTGCCTTGTACCATTTTATAATTCTCTATGACAAAGGCGGCCACTTCATTTAATTGTGCAAAGTGACTACTGAATGTTAGGGTCTGTGGAGTTGCTGGTGTTAGAAAGATAAACTGGACATTGCCCTGTCCACACACAGCTTACATTCTATGAGAGCAAAGGACATATAAATATATAACTACAATGGAGTGTCATAAGGACTGCTTGTGGTAGTGAACTTGTAGGAGGCAGAGGAGGCCATGTGTGAGCTGAATCTTAAAGGATAAACAGCAATTCACTATAGAGGAAGACATTTCAGGCAGAAGAACACCACACAACCCACAAGATATGACAGAAAATGGAATGGGCAAGATGGAATGGGAAAGAAGACAGGGCAGGTGACAAGGTGGGAAAAGCGGCACTTTAAATAAAATGCTTCACTATGCAGATCATCAAGAGCCATATAAAGGATACACTCTAAATGTCACTTTTACACCTGTGAAAAGTGTTCTCATTATAAGTCACTTAAGACAAGAAAATGTCTCTTCAGCAAATGGCATTGGGAAAATGAATTGTATGGATTCTTTTGTATGGATATCCACATACAAAAGAACGAAGGTGGATCCTTACACCACAGACAAAAATTGACTCAAAATGGATTAAAGGCTTAATGTAAGACCTGAAACTATAAAACCTCTAGAAGAAATCAAGGGAGAAAACTTCATGACATTGGATGTAACAATGATTTCTTGGAATATGACACCAAAATCATGGGTAATCAAAGCAAAAACAGACAAATGGGACTATATCAAACTCAAAAACTTCTGTGCAGCAAAGAAAACAACAGAGTAAAAAGGCAACCTATGCAACAGGACAAAATATTTGCAAACCATACATCTAATCAGGGGTTATATATCTAACCAGAATATATAATGAACTCTACAACTCAACAAGAACAACAAGAACAACAACAACAAAAACAATTTAAAATGGGCAAAGGGCTTGCATAGATGTAAAAATGGACAACAAGCATATGAGAAGATGCTCAACATCACTAATATTAGAGAAACACAAATTGAAACCACAACGAGGTACCATACTTACACCTGTTAGGATGGTCACTGTCAAAACACACACACACACACACACACACACACACACACACACACACACACACACACCAGAAAATAAAAAGTGTTGCAAAGGATGTGGAAAAAGTGGAAGCCTGTGCACTGTTGGTAGAAATGTAAAATAATGCAACCACGACGGAAAGCAACGTGAGGTTCCTCAAAAAATTACAAATTGCATATAATTTCAGTAATCCCACTTCTGGGTATACACGCAAAAGAACTGAAAACAGATATTCGTACTGAAAAGAGATATTTGTACTTCCATGTTCAGCACACCATTATTCACAATAGCCAAGAAGTGAAAACCTAAATGTCCATAAAAAGATGAATGGATAAAGAGAATGTGGTGTGTATATACAATGGAACATTATTCAGCTTTTGAAAAGAAGGAAATCCTGTCCTATGCTACAACATGGATGAACCTTGAGGACATGATGCTAAGTGAAATAAGCCAGTCAGAAAAAGACAAATACTGCATGATTCCAGTATTACTACTATATATCTTATGAGGGATCTAAAGCATTCAAACTTTTGGAAACAAAGTAAAAAAGTAGCTGCCAGGGCTGGGGGCAAGAGGAAAAGGGAAGTTGTTCAATGGATATAAAGTTTCAGTTTTGCAAGACTGAAAAGTTTGAGAGGTCTGTTGACAGCAACGTACATATAGTTACTACCATATTGAACACTTAACATTGGTTAAGATGGTAAATTTAATGTGTTTTTTTGACAATTTTAACTGAAAAATAAAAAAGAAAAGAAGACATGGAAATGCAGGCATGGTTCACTCCCAAACACCTATACTAGTCGAAGCAGACAAGGCCATGTATAACACAAAATGTCACTTTTAGATGTCCTTGGAGTATAATAAATGTGGCTTTTGTAAACACACAATTTATAAACATATTTAAATGACATGAATATCAAAATTAGTTTGTATGCTTCAGCTCACAAACTATGTGGGGAAGTAGGATGGAAGTGCACTGAGAAGCAGGGGACACTGAGCCTGGGGTCAACTAAGGCCTTAGAACCCCTACAAAGTAGAAACATAACAGTCAAGGCCAGGAATCAGTGACACCTAACTCTAGTAATCTCTGAGACAGTCAAGGGTCCAGGAACTCTCGCTCGGTCACCCAGGCTGGAGTGCAGTGGCATAATCACAGCTCACCGCAGCCTCGACTTCCCCGGCTCAACCGATCCTCCTGCCTCAGCCTCCCAAGTAGCTGAGACAACAGGCGCGTGCAACCACACCTGGCTAATTTCTTTTTTTTTTCTTTTTGCAGACACAGGGCCTCCCTATGTTGCCCAGGCTGGTCTTGAAATCCTGGGCTCAAGTGATTCCCCAATCTCAGCCGCCCAAACTTCTGGGATTACAGGCATCAGCCACCATGCCCAGCCTCCAAGAATTCGATTCTACAATAACTGGCTAGATTCCTACTCAGCACAAGTCCATACCAGGTGCTTTGTAAAACACTATCTCTGGCCTTCACATATTGTATGGTTTATTATTTTACAGGTGAGGAAATCTTTGGCCCAAAGCAGTGCTGCAGCCCTGGTATGTCAATGCAAGTCTAGGGAGTTAGGACACAAACAGCCAACACTGAACCCTTAATCATGTAAAGATGATTAACACCTCTGCTATGGTTTGGATGTTTGTCCTCTTCAAACCTTATGTTGAAATCTGATCCCAAATGTTGGAAATGGGGCCTAATGGAAGGTGTTTGGATCATGGAGGCAGATCCCTCATGAATAAATTAATACCTTCCCTGAGAAGTGAGTTCTTACTCTATTAGTTCAGAGACAGCTGGTTATTAAAAAGAGGCTAGGTTGACCACTTGAGCCCAGGAGTTTGAGACCAGCCTGGGCAACAAACAAAGGGAGACGCCATCTCTACAAAAAATAATTTTTAAAAATTAGCTGGGCATGGTGGCATGCACCTGTGGTCCCAGCTACTTGAGAGGCTGAGGCAGAAGGACTGCTTGAGCCCAAGAGTCTGAGGCTGCAGCAAGCTGTCATCACACCACTGCACTCCAGCCTGGGTGATACAGTGAGATCCTGTCTCAAAAAAAAAAAAAGCCTGATACCTCCCCGTGTCCTTCTTCCTCTCTCACCATGTGATCTCTGCATTCCCCAGCTCCCCATCTGCCTTCCTTAATGAGTAAAAGCAGCCTGAGGCCCTCACCAGGTGCAGATGCCCAATCTTGAACTTTCCAGCCATCAGAATCGTGAACCATAAAAACCTTTTTGCTTTATAAACTACTCAGTCTCCAGCATTTTGTTATAGCAACATAAAATGAACGAAGACAACTGCCTTTGCTCTGTCCAGCCTGGCAGAGCCATGCAGAGCATCTTCTACCCAAGAACCCTTCTACTATTTTCAGGCAATGTTCACATCTTCTCTGGGATGGATTCTGTAAAGCCCAACTCATATGCCCCACCTGGTTCCTAGTCTCTACCACCTCCTTGTGGCACTTGTCTGAATAGACACTTATAGTTGTAAATGTCTGTTGTACAGAACTTACTATACCTCACCACACTAAATTCCCTACTTTTGCTAACCACAGCCATGGTGATTTATTCAGATGTAAGGATGTCAGTTTCCTGCTCCAAATACAACTAGCAGGCGCAAATCAAAACTCTTCTTGATCAAGCCTCGTCTCTCACCTCCTCTGCTCTCAGCCTCCACATTCCAGTCACACCCTACTACTTTCATTGCCCAGAATTTACCAGCATCTCTCACCTCAGATGTTTACACCAGCACTTCACCTACCTAGAAGCCTCCTGCCTAACCTCCTCCCATCCTTCAAGGCTTGGCTTAGGGGTCATCTAAGGAGTCTTCCCTGATATTCTCCCATGCGAAGCCCAGGCCAGGTGTCCCTCCTCTAAGAAACTCACCATACTAGGCCAGGCGTGGTGGCTCATGTCTGTAATCCCAGCACTTTGCGAGGCCGAGGCGGGCAGATCCCTTGAGGTAAGGAGTTCAAGACCAGCCTGGCCAACATGGTGAAACTCCATCTCTACTAAAAATATAAAAAAATTAGCCGGGCATGGTGGCACATGCCTGTAGTCCCAGCTACCTGGGAGGCTGAGGCAGAAGAATCACTTGAACCCAGGAGGAAGAGCCTGCAGTGAGCCGAGATCACGCCACTGCACTCCAGCCTGGGTGACAGAGCAAGACTCCGTCTCAAAGAAAAAAAAAAAAAAAAAGAAGAAACTCACCATACTAAACTTTACCTCTCATAGCATTTATTATGCTATATTATAATTGTCTGACTTCCCTACAAGATTACACATACCATTAAATTAGGGACTATCTCATTCACTATTGTATCCTCAGCATTAGTCAAGTCCCTGGCACATACAGGCACTCAAGAAATATTTGAGAAATGAATGAATGAGTTTTCCTTCTAACTACCTGGCTCTGCTGAATCATACATACTGAGGTTACAATTAACCATGACCCTAAACCTTTTCTTTCATGTGCTACTTGGTTAAACCTCATCTTCCTCTTCCCCTTTTCCACTGCCACCCCCACACACAAATGACTGCATCTTATGACTTAAGTGCAAGTATCATTTTGCTGTGTCAAGACCACTTTAGTCCCTGACTTTGTCACTGCACATGCCTGCTATTCTTCCCAGCTTTCTGCCTTCCACAAGTGTCATCAGCCTATCATCAATGTTCTCATTCAGGTCCCTGACAGCAATGAACACACAAGAGACCTACAGCTTGCCACGAAAGATAGCTCTCCAGTTTGACATAAATCCATTAATCACCACTCTGTGCCTCGTCTCTCAGCCAGGTGCAAAGTCCACCTGACCACAATGTGACTGGAGAATATCTCCAGCTTGCGTGCAAGAATACTATGCAAAAATTGATGCTTTACTGAAATTCAGAACAAACAATTTAAACCACAGCCCTCTATCTAGCTAACAACCCTATCCAAGAAAGAAATGGGCTCGTTCTGCCCTGCTTGGTTCTGAGGAAACCCATGGTGGCTCCTAGTGATCACTACTTCCCTTTTCTGAATTTACAAGCCCTTTAGCTCTGCTAAGTGAGCCGTTGTAAATGCAAGACCGCTCAATCCCAAAGCTGAAAAGAGAAGTCTATGAAGTGTGAGTTGCTGAAGGAGACTTCATGAAAGAAGTGAGATTTAAGGAAGATTTCAATGCACAGGGCCAACAGAGCTTGGTAGAGGACACAGGGAGAGTAGCCAAATCTAAGTGTGAGTAACAGGGACAGCAAGGCTGATTGTGGATAACAAAGACAGCAAGTCAGAAAGCCTGGCCTAAGTATCACCTGGGACAAACAGGGACTAATAAAAAGCAAATTCTTCCTGCTGGGCTGCCTCCTTGAGCCAAAAGGTCAACCACAGCTGGGCTTCTGCCTGAATTCTTATTTTAAATATAATAGAACACATATTAGATTAAGCTGAGACAGAAAGTAATCCTTACATAAAAGACAGTTGTCAGAATGGCCAATCTAGTTTCTCCTAAGCACTTTCTGATGACGAATCCACCACCAGGATTATGTGTAATGGGCGATTTTGATGCAAAGTACTATTTTGCAACATTGTCCCATTTCTCTTCCAGAAAAATGCAGAGGTAATTATGTACTCATAGTCAGTGTAGCAAATCAGTTAAATTAAACCTGTATTTCATCTAATTCATATAGAATATGAATAACATAACTAACTTTTCTAATTTCATACTCTAGTACTCCCAAGTAAATAAAAGGGGAAAAAAAGTAAAGTTTCTCCCCTACAAATAGAATCTGTCACTTCCTAGGATGTGCACTTTTCAGCTCATGCATCCTAAATGCATGTGGAGATATTATATGCACTTTCTATTTAGCAATTTAATTATATCTTTGCATTCAAAGAGTGGCAATGGTTTGCAGTAATAATCAGGTGAAAGCATTCTGACATTAATATGCTGGAATCCGATGTGTTAATTTGATGCAACTTTGCCTTGACAATATGTGATTAATTTGTTCTCAGGCTAGCCTTGCTCCCAGCTCTGACAGTTTAAAATGCTGGGTTTCTTTATCCATATCGCTATTTGACACGCCTTAGCCCACTGCTTTGCTAAGACCACTGTTAATTTGTAATGAACTTGCTTTTCAGGGGGGCTCCTTCATTTTTAATTCTGTCAGTGTCACCTCCTTGAGGAAAATTACAAGTTTCCGTAGGTGTGATTACTGCCAAGTGCTGCTGATAAGAGGTTTGAGAAAACAAGGCTTTATAAAGAAGTCTGTATTTAATCTGTTGAAACAGATTTATTGCCTCCAGACAGATAAATATAATACAAAGTTCTCTTATTTAAAAGTCATCCCTAAGTTCTCCCTTACCACAACCTCCTCCTAAACAAAAACACAGTTGCATTTCTAAGACTCAATAATGAGTCACTCAGGGAAAAGAGGTGAACGTGTAATAAATTTAGCAATAACAGCAATTCTTGTCATCAAATTAGACTTGTGGGGGAGTCTCATAAAACACATGAATACATTTTTCACAAGGTTTGGGGGAGGAAAAAATCCCACTGAAACAATTATAGTTTCATTTCCCTTCTAACTAGCAAAAATTTTACACAGCTTAACGAACCCATTTTCTGTGGGCAAACTGAGTACTGGTGAACTTAGGTATGGATTAAATTTCTCCTTGGCATATGATCCAGACAATGCTTGATAAAGGGTTACAGGGGAGATGGAAAGTCAAAGTCTCAAAACATAATGCTTAATATAACAACAGTAGAATAACAGTAGGCAGCCTTTAAACTACTTTCACGAGCATCTTCTATTTAACCTTCAAAGTAACTGCATCAAGTAGGTGAGACTTTCCCCATTTTTTTCAGGTGAAGACTCTCAAAGAGTTCATCTGAAGGAATGACAACAAGGAAAGAACAGAAGCTGGGACAGTAATCCACACTTTTGATGGCTAGTCCTCTGCTTTTCTCCATCTCAATCTACTGGAAGGAAATGTCATCTCCTCTCCAGTTAGTCAACAAATAGAGCTAACCAGTCTCATGATGGACTCATTCTCTTGGGCACTAATCTTTACTCTTTTTCCACTTATTCGATGGCACACTATTCTCCAGCAATGTCAGCCTTCCTACTGTGAAGCCTACTGTTCCCTTAAGGCCAGGTAGTCCTCAAGTCCTGCTAATCCTACCCTCTGATTTACCAGATGCTCTTAAACGTCTACACCAACAGTCAGAACTTAGAACAGACCCATTCACCTCAAACATCGTTTGTGGCACAAGCCCCTTTTCAGAAGATTAGAAACATTTCCCAATACTACAAATTAAATTAAAGCTCCTAGATATGAACTATCAGTGAGTTCTCTCCATTTCCCAAACCATCTTTTTCTTTCTTAGCTCCCCAGCTGCTGCTCAATTAAAAAGTCAAGAAAAAAGCCTTCCACCCTATGTTCAGGCTGATCTGGCACCTTTGCCAACAGAGATCACTGCTCTACTATTTGCTAAAATGCGCCCTACCTTTTGCCACAAGACCGTTCATGAAGCAGCCCTGTCTGAGAAAGAGACTAGTGAACTAAAATATCTGCCCAAAGGAATGTAATCTAAACACTATTTGCATTCTACACAAACAAGAAAAACTCAACACAAAAGCAGGTAAAAAAGCAGAATGCAAAACTACACCTACACTATAAATCATGCTAAATGATGTAAAGATGATTTTGCATCTACGGCTTGAAGAGAGATACAACCATGAAATTCTGATTTTTAAGTTAAGTCTTTATACAGAAATTTCTTAATGCTTCTTTATTGTCATTTGCATACCTACCAGTCTACAAGTTACTTCAAAGCAGGCGTAGCAGTTTATTCATGTCTGTATATATGGGACCCAGAAAGTAGGGGGTTGATAAGTTTTCACTAAATTAAACTAAATAGAAATTGTTAACAGACATGTTAACTCATATATGGCTCAACTAGAGCAGCTCAGTTCAACCTGGGACATGTATGAACTCCTGGTATCAGCTGCGGCTGGTGTAATGGGAACAGCTGCTGCTTTGAAGTGCCTTCTCCTAAAGGACACACGGCTCCAGGGCAGAGACCACATTCCCTATTCCCAAGTCTTCCTCCACCACTGATTTGTGTCAGAGTGAACCCTGGGGAACTGCTGCTGAACAACAGAAAAAAGGAGGCTGGTTCTAATAGATGAACACAACTGTGGACCAAGCCAAAGGCAGAAAACACCTAATAGCAGGTGTCATTGCCTAGAACAGATGAAAGTTATCCTGAAAGGGACATATTAATATACAGAAGAGAAAAAAAATAAAACTGAAAGCAAAAAATGAAACCACTTTAAAAACACTAGGAAGTACTGGTTTGAAAATACATAGGAAAAAAAGCTAACGCATATATATCAAGATACAATAGAGACAAATTAGATAATTCAAAACTCCTCCATACCTAACAACTCTGTAACTGTGGCTTTTGCCAGATAACTGCATATTCTCTAACATGTGAACTGAGAAAGTCAATCTAATAGTGCCAGAACGATCACCATCCTTGAGGAGAAAATTCTAAACCAAATAACGAACACAGGGCAGGTGCATCCAGTGTATCTACTACCAGACCATTTACAACTAAAACAGCATGAATTAACTGAGAAAATGAATCAACAAACATGCCTTGGTCATCTGTTCTGTGCCAATGACTATAGCAGCATTTGCTCACATATGATCTGCCAGGTGATCTGCACCACTCCTATCAGCAAGGCTGGAGGGAGAGGACAATGGGTCCAAGAGAAGCTAACTTCTTACTCATGGTCACACAGAGAATAAGTGGCAAAGCTAGGACTCAACCCTGTCTTACCCTAATCCACCACACTCACACCTTAGCCCAAAAATCTCGTGTCTAGCTAAGAAGACATACATACATGCACATGATCTGATTAGAAATGCCACAAGTCAATATCTAATTAAGTTTATTGTAAACTGGCCAGGCACGGTGGCTCACGCTTGTAATCCCAGCATTTTGGGAGGCCGAGGTGGGTGGATCACTTGAGGCCAGAAGTTTGAGACCAGCCAGGCCAACATGGTGAAACCCCGTCTCTACTAAAAATACAAAAGTTAGCCGGATGTGGTGGCGCACACCTGTAATCCCAGCTACTCGGGAGGCTGAGGCAAGAGAATCACTTGAACCCAGGAGGCCAAGGATGCAGTGAGCTGAGATCACACCACTGCACTCCAGCCTGAGTGACAGAGCAAGACTCTGTCTCAAAAAAAATAAATGAATAAAAATAAAAATAAAAAAAGTATAATGTAAATGATGCACAAGCACAGAGGGAATGAGCAGATAAAAGGTGGTTCAAGTATCAAAGTGCTAAAGAGAATGGGTTTTGCCCTGTTTTCTAAAAAAAAAAAATGAGGAAATGGGCCAGATGTATGAAAAAATTAGAAATCACTTGTGGTCATAGAACTGTCAGGTAATACGACAGTTGAGGTGAGGCCACGCTGGGACTCAGGATAACAGAAGATTTGGAATCAGACTGACCCAGATTTAAGTACTGTGTAAACTTGCTTAATGGCTTGCTTTTATTCATTCATTTCACAAATAATTATTTTTCACCTACAGGCCAGTTCCTCTGTGGGGTTTTCTCCTCTCTGTTTCTTAGTTTCCTCATCTAGAAAACAAGAATAAAAAAATCTCTGGCCTATTACAAGGATTAAATGAGAAACGATGTGTTAAAGTAGCATACCCACAATAGGAAGGTAGGTAGGTAATGAGTACTTATTTTTTGTTCTGAGACGGAATCTCGCTGTTTCCTACGCTGGAGTGCAGTGGCGCAGTCTCAGTTCACTGCAGCCTATGCCTCCCAGGTTCAAACAATTCTGCTGCCTCAGCCTCCCAAGTAGCTGGGATTACAGGCATGCACCACCACACCTGGCTAATTTTTGTGTTTTTGGTAGAGACGGGTTTCACCATGTTGGCCAGGCTGGTCTCGATCTCCTGACCTCAGGTGATCTACCAGTCTCGGCCTCTTGAAGTGCTGGGATTACAGGTCTGAGCCCCCACGCCCAGCTGGTAATGGGTACTTAATGGTTGAACTGAACTCAACAATAAGAATTAAAATTGGAAAGTGTCTGAGGGAAAGGGCTCTGATTCTCAAGTGGAGGAGTTTAGTTTTGCTACCTTGGAAGGGCAGTGGGAGTATTTAATCTGGCCACCAATGAACAGGACAAACCAAAAGAGAGGGGACACGAAGCAGAGAGACCAGCCTGGAAGGTGCCCCTGTAATATAAATGGGCTGTGATTTGGTCCTGAAACAAGAGTGTGACTGGTGAATCTGAGAAGTGTCAAATCTGACAGACACTGAGAAGGAATCACTGGCTGACCTTAGGGACACACTGTGGGGAGAGAGTAGTGAAACAGAAGAAAAGTACTCCAGTCAATTCTGGCTTAAGTCTCACTTTGGAAACGATCCTTCTTTGAAAATAATCCCCTGGATATTACTGATTTCACAGAAAGACCCATTGTTTTGCACACAAAATACACTTTAATATTTTTCTGCTTTTTCTACAAGCAACATCCTTTCTCCCAGCCAAGTCTAAACACTATTCTGTACAAATTACCTCGATCTGCCCAAGATTAAACTGCAATTTGCTTACTCTCACTCATGTCCCTCAATCATTCGGGCCTGAGGAAACAGGGCCTGCACCCTTTAAGACTGCAGCACATAAAGCATTCTGTCATCAGGAGAATAGTGCACTCTGTCCCTAAGCACATCATTGTCTCTCAAATGGCTACAGCTACAAATATTCACTTGCAAAAGGATTTTATGAAAACCTCAGGGCAAAAGGAACGATCACCACCTTTGGGGCCAACCCCTTCGGGAAAACATGGAGCCACTTAAAAATCTGGCTGAGAATTAACCTCACAATAACAAGTGGAAGACCTTTGGGAGCCCTTCAAATATAGAGATTTAAGAACTCTATCTGAACACTTTGGGAGGCTGAGACGGGTGGATCACCTGAAGCCAGGAGTTCGAGACCAGCCTGGCCAATATGGTGAAACCTCGTCTCTACCAAAACTACAAAAAAATTCACAGGGTGTGGTGGTGCATGCCTGTAGTCCCAGCTACTGGGGAGCATGAGGCAGGAGAACTGCTTGAACCCAGGAGGCGGAGGCTGCAGGGAGCCGAGAATGCACCACTGCACTCCAGCCTGGGCAACACAGAGAGACTCCATCTCAAAAAAACAAGACAAAACAAAACAAACAAAAAACTATCTGGAGCTGTGCCTAGGTTCAAATTGCAGACTCCCCACTTCTTAGCTGTATGACCTAAGGCAAGTTGTTTAACTTCCCCATACCTCAGTCTCCTTCACCTCTCACTGCGGGGGTTATCATCTCTCCTCACAAGGCTGTTTTGAGAATTAATCAATGCATGCAAAGCACTCAGAATTGTGCCCGGCACATAGTTAATTCTCAATATATGCTTGTTGTCATTATTATATTCGTTATCATTAAAATTGTTTAAATTCTCCCTCCGTCCCACCTAATACCTACTGAACACTATGCTGGGCACTATGTACACAGGGAAGTGGGGGAGAGAGGCACGGGAAGAGACAGATTTGTACTCTAAAGAGACGATTGTTGTGGAAGTACAGAGGAGGAGGCCACTCTCAGATGAGGCAAGGAAATGTTACAGAAGAGGTGACGTCTGAGTTGGCTCTTAAGAGAACACCTAGGAATTTTCCAGGAGAAAGAAGTTTACATGGCAGCAGATACAGTATCTGGTTTCTAATACAAAAGACCTGAATCAGAATTTATAGGTTTCTAAGAAGGACAGACAGCTGCATGGAAGGTTATGATGAGGAGGGCAGTGAGAGGCTTATTTCTCCTTCTGGGGAGATATACTTGAACACAGACAGGCACATGGGGGCAGAATCCTCAAGGCAGGCACAGAAAAACTCAGTCAAAGATTCCAGCCAGGTTCTCCTCACCCTTCAAAGCTGGATATAGTACTCGCTAACTTCTCCTACTAAGACCTCAGTCTAGGCATGACTCCTTTGTACTTCCAAATCATCCTGTCCTTAGATCATCACGTTCTGTTTATCCCTTTTTCTTTTTTTTTTTGAGATGGAGTCTCGCTCTGTCACCCAGGCTGGAGTGCAGTGGCACGATCTCTGCTCACTGCAATCTCTGCCTCCTGAGTTCATGCCATTCTCCTGCCTCAGCCTCCCGAGTTCATGCCATTCTCCTGCCTCAGCCTCCCCAGCAGCTGGGACTACAGGTGCCCGCCACCACGCCCGGCTAATTTTTCATATTTTTAGTAGAGACAGGGTTTCATCGTGTTAGCCAGGATGGTCTCGATCTTCTGACCTCGTGATCCGCCCGCCTCGGCCTCCCAAAGTGCTGGGATTACAGGCGTGAGCCACCATGCCCGGCCACATTCTGTTTATCTCAGACTCTGAACTGGCTCCTTGAGGGACAGGGATTACCCTTGCATCAATGCACCCCTGAGACCACTTACTCTGCCAAGAGCAAGACAAACATTAAATAAATGTTTGATGAATGAAAAATCTACCTTGCCTACAGTATTCTCATAAAGCAAACCTGAACACTTAAGTCTCCAAATATTCCTCAATGTCTCATAATGACCATAATACTATGTAATTCTAATGATGGATATGACCTCATCCATTCTCACTCTTTTTACTGACTAGTTAATTTAGCCTCAGAAAGGTAAGATGATGCAGTCAAAGTCTTCTAAGTCAAAGACACTTAGAAAGCAAGTGACATGGTAAGTAACAGAACCCTGGTCTCTTTGAGTTGAGTACTCTTCTAGAACCAAGCTGGAAAAAGCTGAAGCTATTATTTTCTTATGCAACATGTTGAGAAATTTAGAGACTCTAATATTCTACTAACATATACAGTATTTGACAAGCAAATAAAAAGTGTGGAAATATTTCTTTTAATACATGTGGTTCTTCTGAAATAGTATAAACTCCAAAAGTAAGATAATCTGGATTCAAAGCTGGCCCTACCATAAAGCAGGGTGTGATCTTAGGCAAGTTGCTTAATCTCTATCAGACCCAGTATCTCAACATAGAAATAATAATCCACACATCATATTTCTGTGTATATTAGATGCTGTGTAGATTAGATGCATGCTGCCTGGTTCATAGCAAGCATTTGGTCAACAGTAAACACTATTATTATCTTCATCTGTTAATCCTGAGGACAGAGTTCTCATTTCCCCTCCTTTCCTTAGTGCCTATACTCTACACATAATAGCCATTCAAAATTTTCTGAATCTATGATTAATAAAAATATCAAACAAGTAGTCAATGGCTTTTCTTAATCGAGAAAATATAATTACTATATAGTTTAAGATGTCGAGTATGAGTACTGTATGGTTTTTACATTTTTTTTTCAGCACTCACAGATTCTGACAGATGTCTGGTTTTTAATAATGACATTTCATTGTTTTAAAAAGCAGAATCAACTTTATCTAAAAACAGCCCATCAGTTTTTCTCTAAACAGAACTGGGTGAGTTTCTTATAACTTCCCACATGAACATCTTCTGTTTCATTATTATTGTGACAATTAAAGGAGCAATACATTCATGTTAGGGAGAAAAAAAACTTACTGGAATAAAAATTGCTAAATATGCAGGTGCAGCAGTTCACACCTGTAATCCCAGGACTTTGGGAGGCCACGGCAGGAGGTTCACTTGAGGCCAGGAGTTCAAGACCAGCCTAGGGAAATAGTGAGGCTCTTGTCTCTATAAAAATAGGCCAGGCGTGGTGGCTCATACCTGTAATCCCAGCACTTTGGGAGACCGAGGCAGGCAGCTCACTTGAGGTCAGGAGATCAAGACCAGCCTCACCAACATGGTGAAACCCCATCTCTACTAAAAATACAAAAATTAGCCAGGCATGGTGGTGCATGCTTGTAATCCAAGCTACTCAGGAGGCTGAGAGAAGATAATTACTTGAACCTGGGTGGCAGAGGTTGCAGTGAGCCAAGATCATGCCACTGCACTCCAACATGGGCAACAGAGCTAGACTCTGTCTCAAATTAATTAGTTAACTTAAAAAATTAGGCAGGTGTGGTGGCATGCACCTATGGTCCAAGCTACTTGGGAGGCTGAGGTGAGAGAATCACTTGAGCCCAGGAAGTCAAGGCTGTAGTAAGCCAAGATCACATCCCTGCACTCCAGCCTGGGCAACAGAGTAAGACTGTCTCAAGAAAAAAAAAAGGAAAGAAGGAAGAAAAAGAAAAAAAAATTAAATTGCTAACTAAAGTCAGAAGTAATCTCTTTACATTTTGTGTACATCCTTTCATACTTTTTTCTATGTGAATATAATCATTTTCAGACAGGAATAATATAGGGTGGACACAGGAGAATAAAAATTCCAGGCAGCAGTTTCACATGACTAAAGGCTATGGGCTGGTAAGATCCTGAAAAACAGAGTATGGACAAAGCTGACTAAGACCAACTAGACCCAATATGGAGCTGGATTTGACCTAGGTTTCAACTAGGACCACATTATATGCTCATTAACATACTAAATCACACACCCACCAGCACCAGGCAGTTCTGAGAACACCCATATTTGGTGTAAAAATAGGTGGTAACACAGTTCTGAGAAATCTTCACCTTTTGTCAGGAATAATCTACCCCTCAGTTAAAGAAACCCATAAAGGTAGCAACCCCAAATCGCCTTGCACATGCAGGAGTATGCCTACGCTGCATTTTCTTTAATGTGTGCTTTTCCCTTTGCAATGAATCTCCATATTTTCACTATTTTCTGATTCATCCTTGAATTCATTCTTACGATGGTATCAAGAGCCTGGACACAGGTTGGGGTGGAGGTCCCACCAGCATTTGGGGACCTCCTCCAGCCTACTGGTATCAATTTTAACAAAAATATAATATATATGCCTTTTTTTTTTTCTTGTGATGGAGTCTCGATCTGTCGTCACCCAGGCTGGAGTGCAGCAGTGCAATCTCAGCTCACTGCAACCTCCTCCTCCCAGGTTCAAGCGATTCTCCTGCCTCAGCCTCCCCAGTAGCTAGGATTACAGGCACCTGCCACCACGTCTGGCTAATTTTTGTATTTTTAGTAGAGACGGGGTTTCACCAAGTTGCCCAGGCTGGTCTTGAACTCCTGACCTCAGGTGATCTGCCAGCCTTGGCCTCCCAAAGTGCTGGGATTACTGACATGAGCCACCACGCCCAGCCTTTTTTTTTTTTGAGAGAGAGTCTCACTCTGTCACCCAGGCTGGAGTGCAATGGTGCATTCTTGGCTTACTGCAAACTCTGCCTCCTGGGTTCAAGCAATTCTCTTGCCTCAGCCTCCCGAGTAACTGAGACTACAGGCACCCACCCCCACATCCAGCTGATTTTTGTATTTTTGGTAGAGATGGGGTTTCACCATGTTGGCCAGGCTGGTCTCAAACTCCTGACCTCAGGTGATCCGCCTGCCTCAGCCTCCTAAAATGCTGGGATGACAGGTGTGAGTCACTGCGCCTGGCCTATACATGCTATTTTTTAATCTTTTTATTCACCATATTATACAAATCCTTCTATATCAAGAAGTGACATAGATGTCATTGTTTCAATCATTATATAATATTCATTAGGTGGATACTATGCCATAATTTATTTAACTAATCCTCTATTATTGGGCATTGAGGTTGCTTCCAGTGTTTCAGTAATATACAATGAATATACATTTGTATATACGTTTCTGATTAATTCCTAAGAATACATTTTTAGATGTGTGTTTTCCAAGTCTAAGGGCATATATATAATTAGGCTTTTGATACATATCACCAAATTACCCTCCAGAAAACTTCGCCAATTTTTGGTCTTGCCAACATGGGAAATGCTTCCAGTTTAATCTCTCTCCAATGTGAAAGGCAAACAATTCTATACTATTGTTGTTTCATTTTTGCTTCATCTTAAAATTTCTGGGAAAATATAAGCAGAAATAAGCATGTTTTTGCAAGACAATCAACTGGATAGGTAGCCAGGAAATATCAAGTCTTAAATTTAAGAATAAGCCTTAACTCAATTAGAGCTCCGATTAAAAAGTGAAATATTCAGGAAGCATTCAGCCTTCCCCAAAAGAGGTTAAGAGGGGAATGGAGAGATCAGAAAGCAATGGATCTCCACTGGGATGTCCTTAGAAGGATAGGTTTCAGGAGAAAAATAGACATTTTACTAATCACCTCATAACCTCCTAAGGCAGGTGTCTAATGTATGAACTACCAAGATGGTCCAAGACAACCTACGTTAGCCCATTTAAGTTATTTTCATTAAAGATGGGGTGCATAATAAGGGTTCAAAATTACAAACTGTAGGCAACTCATCTATCCTAGTAGTAAGAGTCCTTGAAAAAAAACATGAAACAGAAAATTTCACATTAGCACAATTTTAACCCAAAATGGCAAAATTAATTTTTGCAACACAATTGTCCCTTTGCAATCACTGCTAATGTTAAGAGACTAGAT